>NW_011494945.1:1626101-1628438 GCF_000754665.1 Bison bison bison | reverse complement strand
CCAACAAAGGTCCGTCTAGTCAAGGCTATGGTTTTTCCAGTGGTCATGTATGGATGTGAGATTTGGACTGTGAAGAAAGCTGAGTGCCGAAGAATTGATGCCTTTGAACTGTGGTGTTGGAGAAGACTCTTGAGAGTCCCTTGGACTGCAAGGAGATCCAACCAGTCCATTCTAAAGGAGATCGGTCCTGGGTGTTCTTTGGAAGGACTGATGCTGAAGCTGAAACTCCAATACTTTTGGCCACCTCATGCGAAGAGTTGACTCATTGGAAAAGACTCTGGTGGTGGGAGGGATTGGGGGCAGGAGGAGAAGGGGACAACAGAGGATGAGATGGCTGGATGGAATCATCGACTCGATGGACATGAGTTTGGGTGAACTCCGGGAGTTGGTGATGGACAGGGAGGCCTGGCGTGCTGCAGTTCATGGGGTTGCAAAGAATCAGACACAACTGAGCAACTGAACTGAAGAAAGGAGATCAGTTCAGAGACAAAGAAGAGGATGTGTGGAGGTTCAAGAAGAGAGGATGATGGATGAATGATGGACATATTACACAGCTGCTGGGCAGTACTAATGACCCCTTTCAGTTAATGTTCATGAACTGAAAGTGAGGGCATTATCATGGTATATATTTTTCTCTAGAAATGTTAAACTGCAAGGGATCCTGCATAGATAGAGTGTTGGATTTAGTTATTGATGGAAATGAGAGTATAAGTTAAGGAGTAATTTTGATGAAGAGCCACACAATTAAGCTGGTAGGAGGGAATTAAAGCTGTGACGGGGTGAAGGCAGTGAGAAGGTGGTGGGATCAATGGATTGTAGGTTCCTTGGCATTGCTTGAATTGGAGTAATAATAATAAAGTGAGCAAGATGGTAAGACAAGTAGTAGTTGGGGATGCAAATAGGATTAGGAAAGGAATGCAATTGTTGGCAATTGGAAGGTTAGACTAAGACCTCAGGGGTGGTCGTGTCAAAGTAAGGTCAAGATAAGCTCAGATATTTACTTCTGCAGAAGCTTTCCCTGAGTTCACCTTTCCTTTCCTCTTGCCTTTGAAGTCTCATCATACTTCATGTGCAATTGTTTGTGACTCAACTTTACTTTGCATTGTTATTCAATAGGTACATTTTAGAGTATAAGTTCCTTGAAGTTTGGGAATGTGTCAGTTATCTTCATATCCCTTAGCACCTAATGATTCCCTGACTGCACAACTACATGCAATAAAAGCATAATATATATATTTGTTAAATGAACAGACATATAAGTAAATAACAACAGTAGTAGTTAACACTGTCTCTCTGTGCCAAGCATTCTCCTACGTGCTTTACATAATGTTACTAAGCTTTAACACCCTCCTGCAAATACATGATGCTTATAATACATGTACAGTAACTGTGAGAAGAGAATGATTTAACTGACTCACATGTTAAGACTGTAGTCGGGGGATGTGCATCAGCACATGTGACAGGCAAGGGGCTTCTGGCTGAAGAAGGTCAGGGATTATTTTATAGAGTAGGGTAGGAAAATGGAATTAAAAGACACTTGCTCTTGGGAGAAAAGCAATGGCAAACCTAGAGTGTATTAAAAAGCAGAGACATTACTTTGCCTACAAAGATCCCTATAGTCAAAGCTATGGTTTTTCCAGTAGTCATGTTCCGATGTGAGAGCTGGACAATAAAAAAGGCTGAGCACTGAAGAAATGATGCTTTGGAACTGTGGTGCTGGAGAAGACTCTTGAGAGTCCCTTGGACTGCAAGGAGATCAAACCAGTCCATCCTACAGGAAATCAACCCTGAATATTCATTGGAAGGTTTGATGCTGAAGCTGAATCTCCAATACTTTGGCCACATGATGTGAAGAGCCGACTCATTGGAAAAGACCCTGATGCTGGGAAAGATTGAAGGCAAGAGGAGAAGGGGTGACAGAGGATGAGATGGTTGGATGGCATCACCAAGTCAATGGATATTAGTTTGAGCTGGAGACAGTGAAGGACAAGGAAGACTAGGCGTGCTGCAGTCCATGGGGTGGCAAAGATTCAGGCACGACTGAGTGACTGAACAAGGTACCAGCAAACTTTTTCTATAAATTGCTAGAGAGTAAATATATTTTTAGTGGCCATATGGTCTCTGTAGCAACTAGTCAACTCTGCCATTGTAGAATGAAATCAGCCACAGACAATCCATAAAGAAACAAGGGTGGCTCAGTTCAGTTCAGTCGCTCAGTCATGTCCAACTCTTTGTGACCCCATGAACTGCAGCACACCAGGCCTCCCTGTCCATCACCAACTCCCGGAGTTCACCCAAACTTATGTCCATCGAGTCGATGATGCCATCCAGCGATCT
>NW_011494945.1:1624562-1625627 GCF_000754665.1 Bison bison bison | reverse complement strand
TTCCTCTTCACTTTCTGCCATAAGGGTGCTGTCATCTGCATATCTGAGGTATTGATATTTCTCCTGGCAATCTTGATTCCAGCTTGTGCTTCTTCCAGCCCAGCCTTTCTCATGATGTACTCTGCATATAAGTTAAATAAGCAGGGTGACAATATACAGCCTTGACGTACTCCTTTTCCTATTTGGAACCAGTCTGCTCTTCCATGTCCAGCTCTAACTGTTGCTTCCTGCCCTGCATATAGGTTTCTCAAGAGGCAGGTCAGGTGGTCTGGTATTCCCATCTCTTTCAGAATTTTCCAGAGTTTACTGTGATCCACACAGTCAAAGGCTAAAACTTTATTTACAAATACTGAAATTTGAATATCATATAGCTATCACGTGTCACAATATATCCTTCTTTGGATGTTTTTCAACCATTTAAAAGTGTAAAGAAAAATGGAACTGGAGGAATCAACCTACCTGACTTCAGGCTCTACTACAAAGCCACAGTTATCAAGACAGTATGGTACTGGCACAAAGACAGAAATATAGACCAATGGAACAAAATAGAAAGCCCATAGATAAATCCACGTACATATGGACACCTTATCTTTGACAAAGGAGGCAAGAATATACAATGGATTAAAGACAATCTCTTTAACAAGTGGTGCTGGGAAATCTGGTCAACCACTTGTAAAAGAATGAAACTAGAACACTTTCTAACACCATATACAAAAATAAACTCAAAATGGATTAAAGATCTCAACGTAAGACCAGAAACTATAAAACTCCTAGAGGAGAACATAGGCAAAACACTCTCTGACATACATCACAGCAGGATCCTCTATGACCCAACTCCCAGAATATTGGAAATAAAAGCAAAAATAAACAAATGGGACCTAATTAAACTTAAAAGCTTCTGCACATCAAAGGAAACTATTAGCAAGGTGAAAAGACAGCCTTCAGAATGGGAGAAAATAATAGCAAATGAAGCAACCGACAAACAACTAATCTCAAAAATATACAAGCAACTCCTACAGCTCAACTCCAGAAAAATAAATGACCCAATCAAAAAATGGGCCAAAG
>NW_011494945.1:1615472-1624462 GCF_000754665.1 Bison bison bison | reverse complement strand
ACTCATTATCAGAGAAATGCCAATCAAAACCACTATGAGATACCATTTCACACCAGTCAGAATGGCTGCAATCCAAAAGTCTACAAATAATAAATGCTGGAGAGGGTGTGGAGAAAAGGGAACCCTCTTACACTGTTGGTGGGAATGCAAACTAGTACAGCCACTATGGAGAACAGTGTGGAGATTGCTTAAAAAACTGGAAATAGAACTGCCTTATGATCCAGCAATCCCACTGCTGGGCATACACACTGAGGAAACCAGAAGGGAAAGAGACACGTGTACCCCAATGTTCATCACAGCACTGTTTATAATAGCCAGAACATGGAAGCAACCTAGATGTCCATCAGCAGATGAATGGATAAGCAAGCTGTGGTACATATACACAATGGAGTATTACTCAGCCATTAAAAAGAATACATTTGAATCAGTTCTAATGAGGTGGATGAAACTGGAGCCTATTATACAGAGTGAAGTAAGCCAGAAGGAAAAACACCAATACAGTATACTAACGCATATATATGGAATTTAGAAAGATGGTAACGATAACCCTGTATACGAGATAGCAAAAGACACACTGATGTATAGAACAGGCTTATGGACTCTGTGGGAGAGGGAGAGGGTGGGAAGATTTGGGAGAATGGCATTGAAACATGTGAAATGTCATGTATGAAACGAGATGCCAGTCCAGGTTCAATGCAGGATGCTGGATGCTTGGGGCTGGTGCACTGGGACGACCCAGAGGGATGGTATGGGGAGGGAGGAGGGAGGAGGGTTCAGGATGGGGAACACATGTATACCTGTGGTGGATTCATTTTGATATTTGGCAAAACTAATACAATTATGTAAGGTTTAAAAATAAAATAAAATTAATTAAAAAAAAAATAAAAGGAAAAAAAAAAATTTCTGATTTTACCAAAAAAAAAAAAGTGTAAACGGTCCCAGGTAGTAGAAAAACTAGTGACAGGTCTTTGACCCAAAGCCTATATTATACAGTTTGCTGACTTCTGGGACAGAGAAAAGTCCTCATGGTTTTGGCTTAGGCAGCACTCTTCACTGTTGATAGAAACTCAGGTTGGTCATTGTTCTTGTTCTCATGCCTCTTGCCCTTTTTTTTTATATAATCTGATATATAAATTTGATATAATTTTTTTGATATAATCTGATAACCATCTGAAAAGTATTTCCTGAAAACTCCTTATTAGCTCGTCAAAATTCACAGGGTTGGTAGATGCCAAAAAGAGAGAAAAGGTAACAAATAAAGAAGGCAAGTTCGGGAAACTGAAGCCTCTATCACATCTATGTTACTTCTTTTACAAAAGCAAAGACTAGAGAAATTAAGTGACTTTTTTAACTAACAGAGCTGGGTGAGAACTGTGGACTTATCTGGTCCTCATTCCCTTGGCCACCCTACAATACAATGCTAAGTCATGCTAAGTATTAATTAATGCATTGTTCTGAATGTGCTCATAACACTTCATCTGCCATGCACACAGAATGTTCTGTATGTATTTATTATTTTAATAAATTAACTCACATTTAAATACTGGCATGGTGAGAGAGTAAGTGTTTAGTGCCATCTTAATCAGTGGGGTAACAGGGTTTTATGCAAGGCAAGGGTACTCTACTAACCAGCTATTAAAAAGCAAAAAGCACTCTTTCTGAACTAGTACAAATTCCATTTGAGTAAATTAGCCCATGATCTGCCATAGCTAAATCTCCAAAAGCTGTGACAGTAGACAGAAGGAAAAAAAAAAAAAAAAAACCAAGTCTCCAATGGGTAAAAATTTCCAGGTGAAATACATTAAATGACCACAGCCCTGCACTTTCGTTTCCTCTCCATAGCCCAAATTTCATAAAATACAGGGCAATTTCTACAGCTAAGATTGGAGTCTAATGGGCACAAAAAGGCCTATTTTCCAAACACATGCATATGTTCCCTCTTTTCTACTTGATCCACTTGACTCACCTTTGATGAAGTACCTGCTCTGTCCTGTATCCCTCTGTTTATATCAGGACATAATGAAATGGAATGATGCTTGAAGAACGGGGTTATTTTAGACACTGTTGGAAGACATTATGATCCTTTGGCTGCATGAGGACGAATCTCTAGCTAAGGAAGGGAATGGTGCATCTGGCAAAGAATGAACACCAATCAGACCTATTTTAGCTTTACCAGGTTGACTTTCCTTTACATTAAATCAGAATGTTTTTGGCTTTGTGTTTTAAGACCAAGTAGAAAGATATAAAAAAATCCAGAAGAGTCACAGTTTTTCAACTGAAAGTTTCAAGTATTAGGAGAATCGCTTTTACCCCTCATAAGATTGATACATTATGAAAGTTTATTTTTTAAAAAAATCTTAATTCTCTTTCATTCTATTCAGTGGTGGCTCTCCCTGGTTATTATAGTATCAACAGAGTATTAACTGCCAATGATGGATAAGTAATAAACCATGCTGGAAAAAAGAAGAAAATTAATTACATTCCTTTTGCTTCTTCACAACAGGAAATATGCAGTTGCTTATAAAAGCAGTTAAATAAACAGTAATAATAATCTTAACAATAGTAAAACTCTGTTTGTATAAATGCAAGACTTGGTTTTTTCCCCCTTTCCTTTTCCGTGTTGCAAATTTATCACTTCCATCTGCTGAATAAACAGATACATTTCTGGGTTACGATGTTTGTTACACAAAACATTTCATAGGCAAAGAAAAGCAGGGAACAGTTCCTGATAAAGGAATTCATTCTAAACAGCTCCATGCCTGAGTACACACATAGAAATTTCAATGACTTCAGGAAATGCCATATGCAGATATTCAAGGATGTTTTAAAAGGTTTAGTTCCAGAGATGTATTCCTATATCCCTTGCTGAGCAGAAATGCTTTCATTAAAGGCTGCCTTGTCTAGGTTATAGTTTTAATTATAATGGAAAAAAAGACTGACTTTTTTTTACTCTGATATTTTACAATATATTTTAAAATTCCCCAAACATGAAAAGGTCACCCTAATTATCCCTGATGAGAGAGGACCGTAGCTCTCATTTCTTACTTTTGGTAAAGGCCACCTGGGGTGGGCTTCTGGGGGTTTGGTTAGTGTGAGAAACAATAGATGATTAAACACAGCCACCCATGACTGACAGCTGTTTCCTGACATTTGGGTTGAGTCATGAGGGAAGAAACCCAAAAGGGACAAGGGAGCAGGTTTACACGTGCTCCTCAATTATTCTTCTGAGATTTATATAGCTCCATAAATGAACACCATGCTGTAATAAAAAAATACGTCAAAATCAATAGAAATTCTGTTTAATTCTTTTACCTCTTGAATTTGAGTGTAGGCCATTTAAAATGTTATTCTTTTTCTTGTCATTATTACTAATTTCTCTGTCTGGAGGGTGGCATTTTTTGTATAATCTTGCTTGCAGATTTACCAGTCTTATAGGATTTGAGTCCAAATGAACAGAAAAATTCTCCCCAATTAACAGTAAAATAAAATGCAATAAAATGAAAACGGAGATGAATTTAACAGCTTGGGAGGAATGTCAAGCCTTTTTCATTCACTAAAAAAGCAGTGATATTTCAGTATTCTTTAAAAATCCAATAAAGTGTGAGACCATAAACTCTTATAACAAATCTCCAAGGTTTTAATTGTTCATCAGTGTATTCAGATTTCTTGAATACCAATTTCCATTAGAAGCTGAAGGCTGGTGGCTGGGAAAGTAGAGAAGAAAGTACATGCTTGAGGTTGAGGTAGAGATGAAATGAACAGGGAGTGATAAGACCTCTGAGTGAATTTACACGAAAAAAGACCAAGTCTAGGGAAACACACTTTTTTCTTTGCATAAAATTTCATGCACACACGCAGATCTCAAAGGATTCCTTTTGAAAACAGATGGAAATGTGTTCTCCACAGCAAATGACAGAGTGCAGCTAACAAAATCGGGTTATCAGTAATTCACCACTCAGGAAAAACTCCGAAGCTTAGTAAAGAATCAAGCATGACAACAACAATAAGCTATTTTCATCCTGCTTCTACTTTATTGCATCAATTCCATTTGGAGAAATAGGCAGTGCACTATAGGTTTACTGATCAATACTGGAGAATTTAATGACAATAAATCATCTATTTAAAAGATAAGAATTAGGCAAAGAAACCTGGAACTACATAAGGATATTAAAACTTCAGGATTATTCCTTGATCATATTTCTTCACAAGAAAAATCAGTACCTTCTGTCAATGTTTAGACGTGTGTGCTTGGGTGTTTATCAGCGTTGAACTAAAGCACGGATGTATATGCAATGATCCTGAAATGTGAAAGTACTGCTTAAGGGAATGCCCTGTAAATTGTGCTTGTTCTTAGCATAGGATAAGAGGCATGAAGAGCAGCAAACTGCACTATTGGCTTCTGCAATGGAAGTATAGTTTCAACTTTAACTTGTTTTTTTCTATTTAGGGAAAAATAGGTGGAATCTGTGCTCGGTGTGTTTTACAGAGTTGGAAATGTAGATTATGCAGTGATGGAGTATAACAAAGCTGTCCCATATTTTTACTGCAATTGCAGTGAGATTTAAATGATGAAAACACCAATAAAGGGTGCTCTCCATTCTGGAAGCATCCACATTTGTATTGGCTCCTGAAGACTGTCCTTATCTCAGTGCTTCCTGAGAATGCCCTTGTTATAGTCAGGACATGGTCCAGTACGATGGTATTTACCTCAAAGGGAGGGGGCAGGGCAGGAGAATCAGACAGAGGGACTGTCTTCTGCAGGTGGCCATGGTCTGCTGGGCAGAAAAGGGCTACCTTTCAGAAGTTGGGAGAGAGTTTGGATGCACTGGCTCTAGTTCGCTGATCCAGTCAACAAATACTTACTGAGAAACTGTTATGTAGCAGACACTAGGGCAAGGAATAGGAACACTATGGTAAATAAGCCCTGGTCCCTAGCCTCAGATAGCTTGAGTTAGAGCTAGTTAAGTCGCTCAGTTGTGTCCAACTCTTTGCGACCCCGTGGACTGTAGCCCACCAGGCTCCTCCGCCCATGGGATTCTCCAGGCAAGAATACTGGAGTGGGTTGCCATTCCCTTCTCCAGGGGATCTTCCCGACCCAGGGATCGAACCCAGGTCTCCTGCATTGCAGGCTGAGCCACCAGGGAAGCCCTCAGATAGCTTAGGGAACAGCAAGGAAAGAATTTCTACAAAGAACAGGAAAGGGAAGGCACTTATAATCGACAGTGATAAACAGGACCAAAGCAGAAGTCCATGGCCTGGGAACCAGAGAAGGATCCACAAAGGCAGCCAAACCAGCCCAGGAGGGCTTCTCAGAGAAACACTATCTACATGAACCCTGAAGAGAGTGAGGTTTTCCAGGACAGGGATGCTTGTGGTTATGTGTGTGGGTTACAGAGAGAGAGTACAGACACAGAGACAGAGAGAGGAAGAGGAAGATGTTGGTAAAAGTATTCCACATAGAGGGAAAAAAATCATGAATATGGGAAGGTGAAAGTCTTTCAGGGTAACTGGAGCATGGAGTGGGAAGTTGAGGTGACTCAGGCCAATGTCAACTTAGGAAGGGCCTTTTTAGGCCAGATTCAGGATTCTTCACTTGTTCCTGAGGACAATAGGCTGCTATATTTCAGGACACAGGCGATCATATAGGCCAACATTTGGCAGCCAATGGAGTTAAAAAAGACTTAAAAGGGACATGGGGAGCTGAGTCTGAAAGGAGACTCTAGGCTACATTATAGAGCCTTTCAACAGATAAAATGAGAATTCTGGCCACAGGCTGAAATTTGGGAGGTAGACTCCCCTCCCATTAAGCAGTGGGGAGGGAACCCAGGACATACTACTGGGAAGGGGATCAGAGCCAGTTATCCAAATCCAGTTAATAAAATGGGACTCAAAATCAGACTTGTCCCAATCACATAGTTGATTATAGCTGAGTCTTCTGAATATTGAATTATGAAATTATTTCCGACATTTTCTGTCTTCCACGTAGCAAAGGGTGTCTCTAAAGTTTATTTCATTACACTGACATTCAAAAAGTTCGAAAGTATGATATTTTTGAAGTCAGAAAAAATATTACTCATCTCTTCCATTTTGGATGAGCCTTCAGAGATTCAATTTCCATTTGTATGCCTTTGAAGATAATCTGACCTGCTTATTCACAATTTACCATTAAACCAAAGTAGGGCACTTTCAGCTATAGACAGAGCCTTTAAGAATCATAAAAACTAGTAAGTAATAAAGTCATAAACCCTCTCATCATCATCAGGCTAACAATGGAATCTGTAAACGTGAGACTATCAGGTCAATGGGTTTGTGGTTACACATTGAAGCCACTCATTCTACTTCTTTAAGGCCATAGTCTAATAAGTTTGGCAAAGTTCTTGTTAGGAACAGATTTTGAGCATTAAAATGAGAGCTCAGATATCATTTAATTGGGAATGCAGAATAAGAAATGTACTCTGGGATATGTCTATTTCCCCAATAACACATCACACCTTTGTCTCGGTGGTCCCTTCCAAATATCTCAGTGTTTCACATATTTTATCTTACCGCATCTTTAGCCAGCTGGGCTTCCCTAGTGGTTCAAATGGTAAAGAACCTTCCTGCAATGTGAGAGACCCATGTTCAATCCCTGGGTCAGGAAGATCCTCTGGAGAAGGGAATGGCAACCCACTCCAGTATTCTTGCCTGCAGAATCCCATGCACAGAGGAGCCTGGTGGGCTATAGTCCATGAGACGACAAAGACTCAGACATGACTGAGTGACAAAGCAGCATCTTTAGTCAGTACAACATATATGGGTGCTAATAAGGGTAACACGGTCCCTTAATTAAAAATACATGATTTAAAATGACTTAGACTTTATGAAGTATGCCAGTGTAGTCTTACAATGTTAGATCTAACTCTTGGAATGATGGTTCTGCATAATACAGTTTTATCATGAAAGTTTTAAAAGCTTGTCCTGAATGTAACAGAATTCCTTTGAAAGGACAGAGATGCTTTTTGGCCAGCTTTTAAAGAGACTGATAAAAATAAACTTTTCTCCCTGGAGCAGCAGCCTTCAGATTCCTTGCCTTCCGTGTCTATTTTCCCATCCCCTGCGGCCACCTGGAACACAGCTCACCAGCTGCACTGATGTTCTGGACGTCAGGGTGGGAGGGGAATCAAATGTGAAGAGAGAGGTAAGCTTTTAACTCAGAAGTCAGTAAAGGGAAGGGGAAGTAGAAGATACTGTGGTTACCCTCTTTTTCCACTTTCTTCAGCCCAGGCATGCTGTGAAGTCCCTGAGGGAACACCGCAATATGTTTTAGCTTTTCACAGTCTGGCAAAGCCTCCAGAAATACACTGAATTGTTTATTTCAGATAGACGCTTTGCTGCATTCAGCCCCCAGAAAACAAGCATGACAATTAGCCTCCTTGCTGAAGACACTGGGAGATGGCAGGAAATTACAAATAGGAAGTGCACCAGAGGGGAAAAACAAGCCCCTTCTAAAAAAAAAAAAAAAAAAAAAACAAAAACAAGGTGCTGATGAAACTTGGCACTTGGATCAACTAAAATCAAGTAAGATTTTTGAATACTTGAAAGGAGTGAATTGAAGTCATAGTTTAAATTTGCTATGGATGGAATGTACATACAGAAATAATTTTTAAGATAGCATTCAGAAACTGTATGAATACATATATCTATTAAATACACATAATAGTTTGAACCCCTTAAGCACTTTATGTGGAGACATTAAGTGAGGAAATATTTTTCTTTCTAAAGTGACTGGCATATTGATGTAAAAAAATTCCCATCTTCTTGTTTATTTTGAAAGCTACCTTTCAAAAATGTAACACGCTGCCACTGGCATCTTTGAACTCACCATTCCATTTTTCAAGCAGTCTCGGAGTTGAATATACATTCCTGCCATATGCCAAGGGTTAGGCCATTAATATGTAAAAGAAGCTGGTATCCAGAGAATTGACTTTATAATTGGAGAACACCAAAATAAACCTAACACTTCTCTAACAATGCTGCACCCCAGCATCCCTGTTCTCTTAGGCTATTAGGCCATGTCCAATTTTCTCGGTCTGTCGGAGGATACAGCTGCCTCCATGTGCTAGGGAAGCTTTAATTATGGGGACTTTTCCTCCCACTGGAAAGCCTCTTCCTGCGGTTTGAAAGTCTGAATTATTCAAGCCCATGTTAATACACTGTACTGAATGCTCTGTTTGGCCCACCGAGGTGCACCTGGAACTGTTCTGTTTCCACAGATTCGATTTCTTTCTTTTCCTCTCCCTCCATCTCCCTCCCTCCTGTTCCTACCTTTTCTCATCCCCTTCGATCCTATTATTAAAGGCAAGAACCAAGGAATGCTGAGCACAGAGAGACCCATGGAATTTGGCACAGCTAATCTCATAGACTATTCATGTGCAATCACAAGAAAAATAATCTCTCAACTAAAAATTCCTCAAGTATAAAGCTTTATTCCCTAAACCTTTTTTTTTTTTTAATATAAAGTAATACAACTTCTATACTTTGGTAGCCAGAATTTCAGGACTTTTAAATCTATTTCTCCCAAATCCAAGCTTTTAATTTGGTTTTGCTCCTAAAGTAGTATCAACAGGAAAATTATTAATCTTTCCTATTAGAGCTACACAGATGATACAGATAAATCCTGTTTTATACCAAATTCCAGATTTCAGTCTTTGATTAGTTTTTTAGGCTTTGCTTAAGATATCAACTGGAGAAGGAAATGGCAACCCACTCCAGTTCTTGCCTGGAGAATCCCAGGGACAGGGGAGCCTGGTGGGCTGCCGTCTATGGGGTCGCACAGAGTCGGACACGACCGAAGCGACTTAGCAGCAGTAGCAGTAAGATATCAACCCTGCTGCTGCTGCTGCTAAGTTGCTTCAGTGGTGTCCGACTCTGTGCGACCCCAGAGACGGCAGCCTACGAGGCCCTCCCCCAACCCAGTCCCTGGGATTCTCCAGGCAAGAACACTGGCTGGG
>NW_011494945.1:1613446-1615372 GCF_000754665.1 Bison bison bison | reverse complement strand
TCCAATGCATGAAAGTGAAAAGTGAAAGTGAAGTCGCTCAGTCGTGTCTGACTCTTAGTGACCCCATGGACTGCAGCCTACCAGGCTCCTCCATCCATGGGATTTTCCAGGCAAGAGTACTTAAGTGGGGTGCCATCGCCTTCTCTGATATCAACCCTAATTTTCCTTTATTCTAATTGCTAGTCTAGTTTTGAGTTGTCACTGTGACTTCTTTAGAACCAAAGTCATCATCAAGATAATATGTGGTATCCTTGGATTAAGGGTTACTATGATTTCTAGACTTGGTTTGACATTCACCACCTGCAAGGTCTCTCAGAAGCTTAGTTTTCTCATCTATAAAGTAGGAATAACCATACAAACACTATCTAGAACCTGCAAAAAATCAAATAAGATTATATTCAGGAAAGTTTTTTCCAAAATTTTAAAGTAATGTGTAAACTAAGATGCCTTTGCTATTATTATTTTTTAATGTCACAAAAGAAGCATCATCTTTGGTTTATACTCCAACACATTCATTTAAATTAAAATGTTTTATAAGTCTTTCTTCTATGTCCAGTTACAAAAAGAAACTACTGAGATCCCAATGCAGACCATGGGGTTCTCCGCCTTTCCTACACGTTGAGTATGTTATTTCAGAGGGAAAGAAAAAGGTAGGGACGAAAAATGTGTTTCCTGCAACCCCCTAAAGAGCTGTCCAAGTCCTCTAGTTAATAAACTGGAGAAGTTGTGAAAGTTATTGCCTATATTGAGAAATGCTCTTAAAAACTGTTTCAGGGTATCAAAAAATAATGTATCTCCAAAAAGAACCTCAAATCTTTTTCAGCAGCAGGTAGAATATTTAGGCAAAAAAATACAGACAGAAAGAACTTCTTTAAAATAACACTGCATGTATCTGTGGATTGGAAAACCTGATGAAGGACTCAGCCAAGTCTACCAGCTAGAAGCTATTTCTATCTCTGTACAGGTCTAATCATTGGATGGTAACTATATATCTGCCTTGTCATTGACCAAGAATCTGGTCTTAAACATTCAATGTCAAGAAAAACAAAACAAAGGTGATAATCAAGTGACTTTAAAAGTGATAACAAAATGGCTCTGGGTTCATATATCATTATTTAGAAAATAAAATATTCGAGCTACTGTCTAGGAAGAACATAAAAGTCATTAAAGAATTTTAAAGTTTAATACCAAATCTATATTGGCTTCATTTTTCACATTAACAATGTATTCTTCATTGACAAACCCATTCACAGTGCACAGATCTAAAGGCTTTGTACTATGTTGAACCACTATTTTACAGAGGCCATATTTTTGGTGCTAATTGCGGAGTTGTCACAAGTCATATATTTTTAAAGTGTTTTTTTTTTTTTTTCCTTTAAATGTGTCCTTTTTTACAGTGAAAAACCAGTTGTGAAATCAGTCACTTTTTAAGAATTGTGCTGTGAATTAGGAAGCCAGCCTGAGACAGAAGATCTAGTCTTAGTCACAACCTAGACCCGGAAAAATCTGTGATAATTTTTACAATGGGTTTCCTAACCACAAGCCAGAAAGCACTGAATCTCTCAGCTCCTAAAAGCCTGGGTCTATGACTATAGGAGCTAGGGGGAAAAAAGGGCTAAAACTCCTTTACTACCATTGTTACAAATCTTTAAAATATTTTCCATAATAATTTGTGGGAAGTAAAATTACTACAAGCTAAGAGTTTGTAGCCAGAATGAACGTATTCTGTAGAGCTAAAAAGTATATCCTCAACTTGTCTTTTTGCAATACACACACACATACATACACATATATGTATATATGTCAGTGTATATGAATACCTGTATATACATACACATATACATATATTACTGTATATTCAGATCAGAATAGAACAGTATATTTTAGAGAAAAAGATACTAAATCTGATAAAATTAAATTGGGGGG
>NW_011494945.1:1600302-1613346 GCF_000754665.1 Bison bison bison | reverse complement strand
CGGGGGGGGGGGAGAGAAAGAAAATATCCATAAAACTAAAATTCAAATTGTCTGTAGCTCGTTAATATATATACATTATTACATGACTCATTCTCTAAAGTGCGAGAATATTCTATTTGCACACCATTTTCATACATAGTTTTACAAAGTAAGATATATTGTTTAGTAAAGATCTGAATGATTACTGAAGTATATCCTATTATATTGATTAATTTGTTTAATAAAATAAAAAGAAGAAAATAGACATGTTTATGCTCTAGTGGGAAAAGTCTTCATTTTCTTCCCAATTAGATATATAATTGTCAGTTTTCATTCTCTTTTTATGAACTAACCTTGAACTAACAAGCAGTGACTTACTAAATTCTTTTTCCCTCAAGCATATAATTTTGCTTTTTACATTTTCTTGTGATCCACTTTCATTTAACTTTAGAAACTTAAAAAGTTGTAATGAGTGATAAAAAGTCTGTCTTATATTTATTATTATAAATAATATTTTGAGATGAAAAGCTACTTATATTTTTGTCTGCTAACCTTATTTCCGTGGAACTGTTGAGATCTTAATAACTCAATAACATTCCAATTTTAATCCATTAAGAAGAATGAAATAAAAACTAAAATCACGTAAAGTAGTATCTGCTTAGAAGACTTAAAGAGGGCTGGAGTTGTGTTTAAAAATTTCTAGTATAAATTAAAGTATTCTAATTTCTCTTATTTAACTTAATTATTCTCTTATTTAAAATAATTTAACCTTTATTCATGGCAATTTTAGACAATCTAGAAAATACAATTATAAAGAAGAAATAAAAATTACTTTTAAGCCAAATTATCCAAGGTAAGCATTATTAATATTATTCATTAATAATAACAATATCATTTTAACAATATTGAGTACTTTGTACTGATCTCTGTTCTCTATTATATATAAATAATTTAGAACAGATAATATAAATAATCTTTAATGTACGAACCCATCATCTCCATTGCAAATGAGGAAATTAAGGCAGAGATATGTCTAGTAATTTGCTCTAGGTCAAAGGTCATATATTTAATAAAGTGAGAAGCTAGGATTTGAAACTGGACCCTCCAAATTACACCAAAGATTGTGATCATAACCACAACTCTACTACCAAAGGCTTTCCTTTGTGTATATAATATAAAAAGGAACTGTAATTTATATTTTTTCTATAATGTTTTTTTCCATGTAACATGCTATGAATCTCTTCTCACACCATTAAATGATTCTCCTACCATAACACTTGAAAAAGAAGCACTTTGACAAGTAAGAAATCTTGTAGTATGGCCGTTTCTAGCATGGTATGATTCAAGAAATCTAAACAAAGAACATTGACTGTTTTCTAACGTGTATTCAAATCAAGCAAAAAACACCCTCTTTAGGCAAACAGAAATTACCATAGCAGAACTGACCAATGATCTGATCAGTCCAATATCCTATTTCTGAAAACATCCAATGCTGGCTATTTCAGTAGAAGACATAAAATTCCCCATAAAGTACCTAATTGTGTGATACACTGCAGGAAGATGAAATTTTCCCCTTTGCCCAGTTTCTCATCTTCTCCTACCTAAAAGCTTCAGAGGGAATAATCCTTGAAATTTCATCCTACTGAAACTAGTAACATGTGAAGATGTTATTTTAACACAAACATATACACTCACATATGCACTATTAATGTGAAGAAATGAGTTACTCCCGATATATTAAGAAAGTCAGAAATTACCATAGCTATTTCAATAAATAAATAATACATAGATTACACATAATTAATCTGCTACAATTATAAGAAAATATTGTGAGGTAATGTACAACACCAGTGAAAGCAACAGGTAAAGAGCATTTGATAAAATAATCCTTTCTCTATTAACAATGTATTATAAAATATACTCTTTAAGGGAGGTAACCAAAGGGCAATTATTGAGTGGCAAAATTCATTGCGTGTGTTTCTCCATAGTGCAGATCAGAAAATCAATGCAATCATACATTTTATTATGTTTTATATATACTGCTACTACATATATATGTAACATTTGGAATTTAATGTAGTTCTAAAAATGTCACTAAGGATATTAGTCTGGTAGCCAGGCAGACAGGGACATTTTAAAGACAGCTTTAAAAAAAATTCTTCTCTGAAATCTTGCCTTTCTCAAATGAAAGGGGACTTGAGAGGCTGGTATCTTCTATTTCCTGACTCTTGGAACACTTACTCTTAGATCCCAGAGCTGCCATGCAGAGACAGACAGACAGATATAGGGACTTACAGATATAGAAACATAGATATATGACATAAGAACAAAAGCACTGTGAGTTTGACTAATAGTTATATTCAGCTGGACAGATTGCTAGAGGTTTCATGGAGGAGAAGGTATTTACACTATGACAAACCTAGACAGCATATTAAAAAGCAGAGTCATTACTTTGCCAACAAAGGTCTGTATAGTCAAAGCTATGGTTTTTCCAGTAGTCGTGTATGGATGTGAAAGTTGGACCATACAGAAGGCTGAGCGCCAAAGAATTGATGCTTTTGAACTGTGGTGTTGGAGAAGACTCTTGAGAGTCCCTTGGGGTGCAAGGAGATCCAACCAGTCAATCCTAGAGGAAATCAATCCTGAATATTCATTAGAAGGACTGATGCTGAAGGTCCAATACTTTGGCCACCTGATGTGAAGAGCCAACTCATTAGAAAAGGCCCTGATGTTGGGAAAGACGAAGGCAGGAGATGATAGAGGACGAGATGGTTGGATGGCATCACTGACTTGATGGACATGAGTCTGAGCAAGCTCCGGAAGATGGTGAAGGACAGGGAAGCCTGGCATGCTATAGTCCATAAGGTCACAAAGAGTTGGATATGACGGAGTGACTGAACAACAACTATCCCCACTGTTCCAGAATCTCTTACCTGTGTCTCTTGTAGCCATCCTCCAAAACAACCAGGATGTTAGATGTAATCTGTACTGAAAAATTTAAATAAAATATTTCAGTCCAATGGTGATGGGGACCATTGCCCCATAACCTCGAGGTTTTTCCCTGACCTAGTCAGCTACTAACTGATCATCCCTTCTTCCCACAATAGTACTGATCCTTAGTTCCCTAAGAAAACAGACTGTACTTTATGAATTTTGTATTTCAAATGCCTGGGACAGCTCCTGGAACAGAGAAGACATTCAAAATATCCTTGTTGGAACAGTGCCCAACACAGAGTAGGTCCTCAGTAAATGCTGGCTGGTGGAATATTTAAAGGGTTGAATGAATATATTTAATCATTGACTGAGTTTCTCTTTTTAATGTCATTTTTACATTTCAGTGTGGAATATACATATTTTAAAATCTATTTCATAGAACTACCATAATACAGCATTGTAGTTTTTACACTAAAAATATACTTCCTAAAGACAATTCAGTCACCAGTTTAAAAAAAATCACACATATTGGATACTGACCAGTACTATTTATAAATTCTCTTTTGGGTAGGAAAAGCAATACTGCAGCTGCTTCCAAATCAGCAAAATGTACAGCCAATAAGTCCAAGAAATATGAAGACATTTTATGTTCTACAAGAACAGAAACTGTAGATATTTTTATTTTTAAATTAAAGACATAAAATGGAAAGACACTGCACCAATTATCTTCCTCCTTATTATTTTTAAGTGCCCCGCCCCCCCCCAGCCCAAGCCAGTAAGCCAGCCCTTAGGAACTAATTTACCAAACATTCTCCCTTGCTTAGTATATTGTTCCCATTTTAGGTAGGATGCAAAGAAACCACTCCAGAAGGCTGGTTTCCTTATAACTCTGCAGATGGTAAAGTGAAAGTGAGAGTCGCTCAGTCATGTCCGACTCTTTGTGACCCCATGGACTATACAGTCCACGGAATTCTCCAGGCCAGAATACTGGAGTGGGTAGCCTTTCCCTTCTCCAGGGGATCCTCCCAACCCAGGGATTGAACCCAGGTCTCCCGCATTGCAGGCAGATTCTTTACCAGCTGAGCAACAAGGGCAGATGGTAAAACCTCAAGTCAATCCTAACCTGTGTTTCAGTTTGTCAGCTGAGGACATTAATGCTTGTAATGTTATCTCCTTCTTGGGAAGACTCTGAGAACAATACTTTCTAGAACTCACCAGCTAAATTCCTTTTCAAACATGTTCTGCAAATACAAATTTTATACTTTGTATCATCACCTAAATGATGAACAGAATTGAAGTTAGGAAAAGCAAGCAAGATATACTTTCAATTTTTCAAACTATCTTTATGAACTTTGAAATCAAATAGTTTACATTCAAGTAACCCTCTTGACCGCAGTTCTTAATTAAGCAAAAATGTTCCACGGGTAACACAGTAGTGAGTTCTGTACCTCAAATAGAAAACAAAAGTAATATATATTTTTTTATAACAACAATTATATAAGCTGTGAAGAGCCAAAAAGTCTACATCATCAACTTATTACATAAGTTCTCTGTCCTTGATAGTCACTGAAATGCAGCACAATTACAGATGGCATTTTTTTCTGTAAGTTTCATACTTGCGGACTGTTTGAAATGATCAAATAAATATAGAGAGATTATACTCCAATTAAAAAAAACTTTAAAAAATTTTAACTGTCATTACATTTTTAGATTCTAATTAATATGCCAAAGATGACTTCTGAAGGACCTAGTAACACAATATGAATCAGCTTTTAAAAGTGTGCCCTGTTCTATACTTGATGGCTGTTGTTCTCAATAGCATAGGCAGAAGAAGACAAAGCATCCAACCCATTTTTCGTTCTTGGAGTTTCAGAATCATCAGTAGTCAGGTAGATTTAAGGGGAGAATTCAGAGCTTCTTTAAAGATAGCATGGTAAAAAGAGTAACTAGAACACCCGTTCTTAAATTTCTTCCATAAATTATGCCCCTCTGATTGAGATCAAACTAAAATCAGACTCCTGACAGAGCAGATCACACAGAAAGAGGCAATGCCAAAGGGATTTCAGTTTCTTCGAGGTTGTTTAATTCCACAGTCTCCTGTTGCTCACCAGCTTTGTCCTAGGAGAATTCACATTACTACGAACATTTTTTTCAAAGTGATTTGAATACCAGATGGTATATCAGAGTTGATGCTAAATTTTTCTTTTGAAATAGCCTCATTGGGAACACACTTTTATTTCTAAAATTACAACTTAACAATTTGTAATGGTGTCATTTGTATTGGTACTGTCATAATTGCCTAAAAAAGAAAAAAGAGAGATAGTTTTGTTTTGTTTTAACAAAAGTTGTGTGACTCATTTCTTTAATCTTTTTTTTTTTTTTTTTTTAATGAGAAGCCATTAACCCTCATGGAGAAAAACTGGCAAGACTATGTTTAAATAATTATTTAAAAAATTATTCCCACCATCCCTCCTGCTGATTATATTATCAAGCAGCAAGTGAAAAATGACAAAAAGAATTAAGGAATCAGAACCTAAATGCGCCTTATTTTGAAGAGTAAGATACACTCATGTCTCTTTCCAGGTGCAACTCTTTCTGTCCACTGTCAAAGGGGCTCTCCTCCTCCACTCACTGTCCAAGGCAAGGCTGGCTGATAACTCTTCTCTCTGGAGATGAAACAAGCCTCAACATAGCTGGGTTCAGCCCCACCTGCCCTGCCACTCAGCACTTCAATATAATGGTTGGGAAATGCGTGATTTCAGAGATCTCTTCTTTGGAGCAAGCAGCAGGTTGATTCATACAGATACATAAGTGTATAATTTTGTGGGAGGGAGCCATGCAACCTCTGAAGAGAGCTTTGCATACTGCCGCTGAGACAGCACATCTAAGGACTTAAAGGGTAATTGCATTAAGCATTGATGCAGCTGCAAGTTAGTGGATGGAATGGAAAGAACAGGGAAGAAAGTCAAGTCAATCATTCAGATATTTATGAGGTCTGGTGTTGGGCCCATTTCCCTATTGGATGGGAGCACTGGATTTGTAGATAAAGGCAGTGTGTGGATAAGGTGGACACTGATTTCTCTATGGCATTTAATAAGCCTTCCATAATGTCCTAAGGACAGGATGAAGAAAGGTGGGCTGCCTAGTAGGGAGATTGATAGAAATGTTTGATAAATGTCTGGTGTCACCAAGAAGGAGATCTGTAATATCAGCCTCAGGCAGCTCAAAGTTCAGCTCTTTTTTATTCAACATTTATTATCAGTGACTTCAATGAAGACACAAAGAGCCTCTTGATCGATTTAGCATAAAGTTCTGGGCTCTGGGTTTGAAACTGCTTTGACATTTGCAAAACCAGGATTTAAATTCTGCAAGCTTCTGTTTCCTCACATGTTAAAAGAGAGTAACAGTCCTGATATCATAGAACTGCCCTGAGAATGAAAAGAGAGAAAGGGTAGCACTAAACGCACACCTGGTGCCTCCAGGTATGTCCTAAAGAACAAATCTGCACAGGACACACTCAAGAAGGCTAGCTAATGTGGTTTCCAGCAAGATCAAGATTGAAAAATGACCCTGGCATATTGGACGAGGGTGAATTAACAACATTTAAAAGGGGTTTCCAAGTGGCACTAGTGGTAAAGAACCTGCGTGCCAGTGCAGGAGATGTGGGTTCAATCCCTGAGTTGGGAAGATCCCCTAGAGGAGGGCATGGCAACCCACTCCAGTATTCTTCCCTGGAGAATTCCACTGACAGAGGAGCCTGGCGAGCTATGGTCCATAGGGTTGCAGAGTCGGATGCAACTGAAGTGACCTAGCACACAAAAGGAATAAAGCCATTGTTTACCAGTTTCATGAAGGCCAGCTCATCTTGTTTATTAGTACATCCTCAGCATTGACTACAGAGCTTAGTAGATTCACAAAACATTCACTGAGTGAATGATGTATATGGCCCAACTGAGGTGCAAGGTCATTTTTATAAAGTATCAGGGTTACACACATGAGAAAGCGTAGTCCTCGTTCAACTGTTCATGGTCTGGTGAGGAGAGAGACAGGTCCACGAGCAATCGCAGTGTGCTGAGTGCTAAGAGGGACAGCTGGATTGGGGCTCCAAAGGCATCCCGAAGAGGCCCTTAAGTGACTTCTGGGAAAGAACAAGCCACAGGGTAGGTAGAGTGGCATCTCTGAGCCACATGGGAAGCAGCCCAATGAACACATCTTAGAGAGTGGGGGAAGGAGGCTTCAGGCAGAAGTCGTCCAGGGTTCAGATGTGAGAGAGAGTGCCAAGTGTCTAGGAAGCAGAAGTGAGCTCTCTGGGGCTAAGGCTGAGAATTTAAGGTGGAAAATGGCTTTAGCTGAGGTTGGAGAAGTCTCAAGTTGTACAGAGCCTTATACACAAAACTAAGGAGTTTGAAAAGTATTTGCTAGACAAAAGGAAACTCCCTGAAGGCAAGAATGATTGATTCTCATTTCAAAAAGCTCACACTCACTAACTGACGGTGTGGATTGGACATAAAGACCAATCAGGAGATAGGTACAGTAAAACAGGCAGGAAATGAGGTACCAAATGAAAACAGTTTATGGGGAAACTGAATTGCAGAAGTTAGAAAAGAGATCCGGATTGGTGACATTTTTGTGAATCATTGGAATATGGGCCATAACACATAACATATAAAACTACTTAGTAATTATGTGTAATATGTAAAAAGATGAAAGATGCTACCTTAGAAAACCACTCCAGCCTTCAAAAGGTGAACTCATGAAGGAGCTGGAGGTGAACCAGGAAGAAAAGAAGGAGAAAGACATTTTAGGCCAATAAAAGAGGAAAGAGTCTTGAGGAATCAATAGGATTAGATGCTGCAGAAAGACCATTATATGCAGGATTTGGTGCTCAGGAGATCATCAGTAACATCATAGAGGCAGATTTAAGACCAAAGGAGAAACTAGTCTGTGAAACTTTCTGGAGTGAACTAAAAGTGAGGAAGCAAGAAAAATAAAGGCAGACATCTCTTTCAAGAAACTTGACATTAAATCATGGACATTTTAAGCGATGGAGAAGAGCTGGATGGCAGTCTTCAAGAGGAGCAGGCTTTTACTGGGTCTCAATAGCATATCACAGAGAAACAACTGAAGGAGAGGCCGTTGCAGGAAGTTTTGAATCTAAAAATGTGACAAATTTTGCTTGTGTCCAGGAGACAGCATTAGGGGAAAGAGAGCTGATACGTGAAAGGCAACACGGAAAAAACTGCAGAATTAGAGTTAGCCAACAATGCAATGCTTTTATTTCACCAGATTACAAACTTCTAGTCTTTAGGCAGAGCCTCATTACATGTTTGACCAGGCTAAAGAGTAGGCATTCTGACTGTCAGTAGAAAGTTGGATTAAATGGTTTTAGAGGTGTCCCTTTGAACTCTTAAAACTAATCTTGCTAAGTGTGAAGTCATAAACTTCTTCATCACATCTAATCTATTTAAAGAGATGTACTTTCTTCATCAATTCTTTTAGTATTAAGCAGTATTAAGTCACTGATTATGTTTCAGTAATATTGACTGAAATATGTAAAAGGGGCTTTTGAAAATCTTTACAAATATCATTTGTCTGATTCTTCCATTTATCTTTTTTTTCCTCTCAACTTTAACTAATACCTGAAGGTGAGCATGTCTGTGTGTTTGAGGATTACAGTTCTCTTACTGGATAGAGAAGCTTAGTCCCACAGATAATTATTTACATTCTAATGGTGAACACAGATAATTATTTACATACTATTTTATAAGGTGCTAGAGTCTCTTTCTCCAAACCAAGTACCTGGAATCAGAACTAATTACAACCAAGAACAAGATTTTATTCTGAGAGAGTTGTGTACCCAGTCACACTTCATTATCTCATTCCCTCTCTTCTTTTCACACACACATTCACATACTTAAGAGAATAAGTAAATATAAGGGAATAGGTAAAATGTATTAACAGAAGAGCAATGGAGAAATGGATATGCCTTTTCCAATGCCCCTTAATTAAATCTAATAATGTTTTTATTATTCAATAAAATTTTATCTATAAAGTAATAATAAATGAGTTCTTGAGTGAAAGTGAATCTATGGCAAGCACAATGTCAGGCTCAGAATTAATCCTCAAAAACTTAAGTTCCCTTCTCCAGTAAGAGAGTAAGTACTGGACTTAAGACAAAAGGAATTTTGCCAAATGTGGAGAACAACTGCATTGGCTATTATCATTTTAAATATTGCTACATTTGCAGACATATTGGGTAGGTAGAACATATCCTAAAGTAGAAACACACATTCAAGGCCATATATAGGAAGCTGATATATCTAGCTATTGCTGCATCAGACATCAAACTGTTATAGAATAAGGTCATCTTTAGCCTGTAGCCACTTATACCCGAGTATCTGAGATGACCATGTTGAGAACAGTAGTGGAAGAGCATGGAAAATATACAGAAGGAAAGGAACTATTTAGAACTCATGTATGAGCAACTACTTCCTATTCTTAAGGACAGTGCCCCTTGAAAGTGAAGTGAAAGTGAAGTCACTCAGTCGTGTCTGACTCTTTGCAACCCCATGGACTGTAGCCCACCAGGTTCCTCCATCCAGGCAAGTGTACTGGAGTGGGTTGCCATTTCCTTCTCCAGAGGATCTTCCTGACCCAGGGATGGAACCTGGGTCTCCTGCACTGCAGGCAGACACTTTACTGCCTGAGCCACCAGGGAAACCCTATAAACTAGGGCTACTGTGACAAAGCTGAAATGATTGCTCAGGGGCTGCCAGACCATACCCAGTGACTTCTTCAGTTTGCACAATCTTCAGACCTGCGCCAAGTGGCAAATAAGATAGTCTAAAGTGGGAGGGAGTTTAATGATTTGAACAGTCCCATGTGCGTGTCTCACAAGTTTCTATTACAATTCAAAGTTGCTTCTATTGTGAATCTATGCTGCAAGTAACTAACCATTCAGAATGTACCCTAAAATCAGCAGCACCAGTGAGCCAGTCACATATTTTTCATATGGCTGCCACTCTGCTCAGTCTATAAAATACACTCACAACATTTAAATTTCTTTTATATAATTTTTTGAGAGCAAAACTAAAAGTAGTTCATCTAACTTTTATCTACTCTGTTACATTAACATTTTTACTCTGCAGAAGCCTGTTATGTTTCACTCAACTGTTAGTAAATATGTTGTGCAGTCACTCAGTGGCGTCTGACTCTTTGTGACCCTATGGACTGCAGCATGCCAGGCTTCCCCAACCTTCATTATCTCCCAGAGTTTGCTCAAACTCATGTCCATTGAGTCAATGATTTCATCCAACCATCTTATCCTCTGTCGTCCCCTTCTCCTCCTGCCCTCAGTCCTTCCCAGCATCAGGGTCTTTTCCAATGAGTTGGCTCTTCACGTCTGGTGGCTGAAGTACTGGAGCTTCAGCTTCAGCATCACTCCTTCCAGCATTGGAGGACTGATTTCCTTTAGGAGTGACTGGTTTGATCTCCTTGCTGTCCAAGGGACTCTCAAGAGTCTTCAGCACTGCAGTTCAAAAGTAAATATGGGTCCATGTCAAATATACCTCATTCCACTAAGTAATAACATTTATAGAATGACACCTCATGGAGGAAGTCAGACATCCTGCAACAGATTCAATGAGAATTTTACAGTATTTTTATATTTGTCTTTATCCTAAAGAAAAAAAAAAAAACAACTTAATATGCCTATATGTTTAAATGTATACCCATGTACATATATTGCTATTAAATTCAAAATTGAAATGTATTCATATATTTCTAATCAACACAATGATGAGTGTAATCCATAGAAAGAAATATAAATACATTCATGTCAAATGAATAACAAGGAACTTCTAAAATTCACAAGGGCTTCTTTGGTGTCTCAGACGGTAAAGAATCTACCTGCAACGCAGGAGACCCAGGTTTGATCCCTAGGTCAAGAAGAACCCCTGGAGGAGGAAATGGCAACCCACTCCAGTATTCTTGCCTGGAGAATTCCATAGGCAGAGGAGCCTGGCAGGCTATAGTCCATGGGGTC
Source organism: Bison bison bison (assembly GCF_000754665.1). NCBI lineage: Eukaryota > Metazoa > Chordata > Mammalia > Artiodactyla > Bovidae > Bison > Bison bison. The sequence continues at coordinate 1,602,389 of NW_011494945.1, read as the reverse complement.
GGAATAGGACATGACTGAGCAACTTTCACTTCACTTCATTTCTAAAATTTACATATATATTACTAAAGATTTTTTTTTTTCACTGTAACAGTTTATCTTTATCACAATGAGAGTCCACTTGCATGCTGCTCATAACAATATGTAGGGAGAAGATACAAATATATATTGAATACAATCACCTCTGTTGAATTGAAGTGCAGAGACAACAGCAAGAACCTGTGATCTATAGGCATTAGCAGGTGGAAAGAACCAAAAAGATACTCAAGAGGATAAGGCAGTGCAAATAAACTTTCTCTGTTACAAGTAAATGCAGGCTGAAGCATGAAATTTTATAATCTAAATTTTAGAACTAAAAGGGATTGTATAGATCATTCCTATGGCAAGGGTGGAAACTTCCATATTGTCGCAGCACCAGGACGTCCCCACTCCACACTCTCCCAAATATGGCAAATCTTTGGTTTCCTAATATCTTCACTTGGAGCTTGGTTCCTTGATTTGAACTCAATTTCAAGAACACTGACACTCTTCCTTAGATCTTATCATCCATCCCCTGGAGGGGCTGGACACATGGCTGAAGCTTTTGCTACTTCATGAGTTTCTCTTTAGAATAGGATTGGTCTTCCATGACCATCAAACAGCCCTGCCATGTGCCATCATCATCAATTAAATATACCTGCCAAATTTAGAGGAATGAAAGGGCAACCCAGGGCTTCGAAGAAGCTTTTAAAGGATAACATAGCATTTTGGATAAGTAAACGTTATTTCCAGTGTTAAAACTACAGCATGTATTCATTAGATCTTTGCTGCCTTTGCACATCACTGATGACTCACTACACTTGTTCAAGCTGCAAATCATACTATCTGCTCCTTTTCTTTCCAAAATTTGCAAATATTTGAAGTTACTAAGGAAGGTATGGAATTATTCTTGCCATAGTGGCAGCCTACAAACTATACTTCAGGTATCTAGGAGGTACGCATTCAGTTTACATGTGATGATCCTTGATGCCCCTAAAGATATATTTTTAGGCTCAATTAGGTCATGACAGAGAAAGAAAACTCACTCAGTTCAATCACTACAACCTTCAAAAAGGAGAATCAGGTAAGAATAATCTAGACTTGTTGAAAGTTATAGAAAATTATTATTTCATGATCACTGGAACATAGCACATGTGAAATACTATGAGAAGGTTATGCTTAAGTTTATTAATGATAGAATTTACCAAATTTTATTTCTTCACTATAGCCATACCGAAGCACATAAGAAAAATTAAACCATCAATCACCTACTACTTAAGTAAAACCAATGACAATAATTCAGATATATAGATGTGTGGTTAAAAGAGGCTAAGGCATCTGAAAAACAATGTAGAATAATGAAAATTCCTTATAAAAAATTCTAGGGGGCAAGGATTTGGGGCACAGTATCTATCTTGAAAGAAGAAAAGGCCATTTTCAGGTAAGCTTCAACTACAACACCTGCCAGGAATTATTGAACAAAAGTAATTTTCCACCCATCTCTCTTATCTTTTTCTTTCCCATAGGATTCCTAGAGGGCATTTTTAGTCCTTTAGTCTTTATAACTTAGTGTAATCATCTTATGTCTACATTATTTGAAGTTTAAATATATTATTCACATCCTTTCTCAATTAAGAGTAAAAATGTTACAAGCTGAGTATGAATCAACAACTTTAATGTTATTATTTAGGTCTGCCTATAGTTAAAATGCTCTTAGCTTATTTTATGTAACGCACACTTGTGCAAGCGTCTTCTAATTTCATGGCTGCAGTCACCATCTGCAGTGAGTTTGGAGCCCCCAAAAACAAAGTCTGACACTGTTTCCACTGTTTCCCCATCTATTTCCCATGAAGTGATGGGACCAGATGCCATGATCTTCACTTTCTGAATGTTGAGCTTTAAGCCAACTTTTTCAGTCTCCACTTTCACTTTCATCAAGAGGCTTTTTAGTTCCTCTTCACTTTCTGCCATAAGGGTGGTGTCATCTGCATATCTGAGGTTATTGATATTTCTCCCGGCAATCTTGATTCCAGCTTGTGCTTCTTCCAGCCCAGCGTTTCTCATGACGTACT
>NW_011494945.1:1599346-1599929 GCF_000754665.1 Bison bison bison | reverse complement strand
TTGCCTTTCTTTGGGATTGGAATGAAAACTGACCTTTTCCAGTTGTGGCCACTGCTGAGTTTTCCAAATTTGCTGGCATATTGAGTGCAGCACTTTCACAGCATCATCTTTCAGGATTTGAAATAGCTCAACTGGAATTCCATCAGCTGTACTAGCTTTGTTCGTAGAGATGCTTTCTAAGGCCCACTTGACTTCACATTCCAGGATGTCTGGCTCTAGGTGATTGATCACACCATCGTGATTATCTTGGTCATGAAGCTCTTTTTTGTACAGTTCTTCTGTGTATTCTTGCCACCTCTTCTTAATATCTTCTGCTTCTCTTCAGTCCATACCATTTCTGTCCTTTATAGAGCCCATCTTTGCATGAAATGTTCCCTTGGTATCTCTAATTTTCTTGAAGAGATCTCTAGTCTTTCCCATTGTGTTGTTTTCCTCTATTTCTTTGCATTGATTGCTGAAGACGGCTTTCTTATCTCTCCTTGCAGCATATTCAAAAGCAGAGACATTACTTTGTCAACAAAAGTCCGTCTAGTCAAGGCTATGGTTTTTCCAGTGGTCATATATGGATGTGAGAGTTGGACTG
>NW_011494945.1:1594116-1599241 GCF_000754665.1 Bison bison bison | reverse complement strand
TTCTGAAGGAGATCAGTCTTGGGTGTTCTTTGGAAGGACTGATGCTGAAGCTGAAATTCCAGTACTTTGGCCACCTCATGCAAAGAGTTGACTCATTGGAAAAGACTCTGATGCTGGGAGGGATTGGGGGCAGGAGGAGAGGGGACGACAGATGATGAGATGGCTGGATGGCATCACTGACTCAATGGACATGAGTTTGAGTGAACTCCGGGAGTTGGTGATGGACAGGGAGGCCTGGCATGCTGCAATTCATGGGGTCGCAAAGAGTCGGACATGACTGAGCGACTGAACTGAACTGAACTGAAACTAGTGTAGCTATTACTGATGAATTCTTGAGACCAATTTGGCTCCTGGAGATTCAATGTTCTAAATCACTCAAGAAAGTTTAATTTGTTTAAACTGAGATCGACTCAATAAGGCTTTTTAAAATGCTTTACTTTCTCAAATTGGTTTTAAAAAATTGGCAGGTTGAATGGACTTTCTGCATTGAGGAATTACCAGGTTTCACCAATTCTGGCCTCAGTTCAGTCAAAGTTTTCAGCTCTAGCTTTTATAAAATTTTTTAACAAAAATGGGTTATGAAGCTTTTACTAAAAGAATTTCAGGATGCCCAAAGATATTTTTAGTGATTCCAACATAAATAAGATGAATAATGTATACTTATCCCCGATACTTGTCTTTTCCCCCACAAAAAAAAAACCCTACCACATTATATCTTCACTGGTTTTCTATTGATTTAAACAAGAATTCTTAATTGGGATTCTTGTGAACTTTAGGAAATCTCAAAACCTTGAAAATTGCATGAAAAATTTAGCATATTGTGCTTATGTATTTTTCTGGGCAGAGGAATCATGGCTTTCATCTGATTTTAAAAGTTTTCTTTTCTTTCTTTTTTATTTCAACACGTTAAGAACCACTGCTTTGAGACAGCACAAGAAGTTCTGTCCAGAGAAGAAAGTACTTAGAGAAAACAGTTTCTCTTGTAGGGGACTTTCTCATCTTTGTCCTTATCAGGGCACATCACATGTTACCCAGGAACAAACATCCTAAGGAATCTAGAAAAATATACCAGCTATAAATTTGGATGTACATAGCTGTAGTTTCACCATAACACTGACTGCCTAAGACTATTTTTAAGATACAGATAATAATGCAGGCAATTATTTCTAAAATACCCACAAAAGTAATCTAACAGCTTTAACAATTGATTCTGCATCCATATTTTAAGAATTAGGATGTGGTTCTCCATATCAAGTCTTCAGGAAGGCAAAGATAATAAATTTTATTATAAAAATAAGGATGTCATTGAGGGAGAGTTCATAAAACCACAGGAATGATTGGCTGCAGTAGCAGTGTGATTCTATGTGAACCTTAGAGCAGAGAAGAAATAAATCATTCAGAACTCAGTCATTGATTCCATAAGCACTGTCACTTCCCTGTAACTGATACACATGTCTCTGGGAGAAATAAAAGATGTCAGAAGTATTTCTGAGTGACCTATACTCAACTAGCAATTACTAAAAGGTCAGTAAGCAGAAAGAACCACATCAACTCCTGCTATTTATATGGAAGCAATTAGAAATAGACCAAAAGAATTAATGACTGCTTATCATATGGTTTCATATAGTAAGACTTCATGATGTTTTCCTAAATGTCTACTTTAAACATAATTTTCTAAAGCATACTAGTCACACACAAACTTAATGCTATAAAAAAATAATCTTTCCATTTGTTTAAAGGGCTACACAGAAATAAAGCACAAAGAGCTGGAGGCTCTCACAAAGCTCTGTGTTTTATATATTAAATGCTGTGAGTCTAGAATTTTTGCATTTATTTTTCATATAAATTCTTAATGCCTCTACACTATACATTTACATAAAATAAAAGCTCCCTCTAGTGGCTAAAAAGCACTCTTAACTTGAGTTTAGATTTGGTTTATATTAACAATTATCAATCTCTTAGGTCTCAGATTCTTTAGTTTATGTAAGTGATATCTATCACTATTTTCCACATTAGAGGTCAAAGCTGAAGTTAAATTTTTAATTCATTTAAAAATAATAAACCTATTACATGTTAACACAAATAATATTTTATAAAGAAAATAAATATACTTTCCAAAAAAATTACAAGAAGGGATTTACTGTTTTACATTTTTACAAATTTCTTTAATGCCTGACTTAAAACTCCTGGATTCTCATAAATGCCTCTGCATTAAATCTGTTCCAATATGTTGTTTTGTTATAACATACATATCAAGTTCCACATAGATGTTTGTTGGAAAAGACTAATTCAGAAGCATTTTCAGATAATCATGCTTGTTTTTCTTTAATACTACACCAACACTTGACAAGTAATATTCTCTTAAAGTTTTGCTGCATTGTAGAATCTGAAACTGAATCAGTGAACTTTTGTACTCTATCACCTCAAAATAGTTCTATATTTCACTTTGAATGGATCTTTTTACCAAGGATAAATTTTAACCCTAGTCACTTGGAAAACGTTAAAATCTTCTGAACTCTACATATCTTCCAAATGTTGACACATTTCACTATCAAAAAATCTACCACTCATCTAACTCAAAAAGTCTGTACCTATTGAAGAAGCTCTCAAAATACTAGGGGTGTAGACATGTTTTCTAGTACTTCTAATTTGAAAGCTAGAATTTTATCACTTCCAAAAAAGATTGTTGAGTTGTCCTCCTTGAAAAGACAGCCTACCTTGCTCACTTTTGAGAAAAAGTCTGTGAAATATTCAGGAATGAATAACTGCAGTTTGTCCACCATTCTTTCAAGTAAAAATGTTCCATGAATAATGTGGCTAGTTTACTTAGCAACTCAAACAATCCCCAGGAGATTTTTCTCAAGACAACCTTTATAGTCTGATATACAGAAGTGTTTAATGCATACTTACCATTTCATCACATGGCCTACTTAAAATATCATATTCAATGGTTGAGATTTCATATAATTAATTAATTTTTACTGCTTTATCAAGTACATTCTTAAGGAAAGCTGCATCTTCCTCACCCTTCCCCTCTCTTCTAAATGTGAGTGTGTGGCAGAGGAGAATATAATCAGTTTGGTAGTGCTGCCGTGATTTGTGCTAAGGTTTCGGAAGTTTTTCTTGATTGTTGCACCATTCATACAATGAAAAGGACAACAAAAAAAAAAACTTTCATATTATTATGTGAATAGTTTTGATCTCGCAGATTCCTTGACAGTGATTCAGGGATCACAGGAGTCCATATATTACATCTTGAGAACCAGAGTTTCTAAGATACAGTGGACTGTAATGTTGGAAAGGAAAGACCAGCTGGTTGGCTTCTTAAATTAGTAGAAATAAACAGCTTAGAATGTCCAAGTGACCCACTCAAGGCCACACAGTTCCTGTGCAATTTGCATTGCATTCTGTCTCCATGAAAGTACCTTAAAATTTGAGACTCTTTTAGTCTGTACACATTTTTTAAACAATTATGACTATTAAAAATGTTCAAGAAAGTCCTCCTTTTCTCTTTAAGGGTCTAAATTTTCTTTAATATTCTTATTTTGGTTTATTTGGGGACTGTTTAAGACAAAACTTTTCATGAATAGTATTGATATACAGATTATTCAAAAGCAAAGAGTTTATCATGAGATTACAAACCGTATAAATTTCAACCTAGAATACATCTCAGGACCAATTTTGTATTACAACATTACTGAGAGATGTTGGTGCTTTAGTGCCTGATGTTGTTTATAATAATTTTTCAACAGAATGTTTCAACAGCTATATTCTAGCTGCAAATTGTTGTCCATCAATATGATAATAGACGTTAGGAAAAAAAGAAGACACATACAGTGTTCCTTTAGTTACAGATGTAGTTGCTATGGGCTTCCCAAGTAGCTTAGTGATAAAGAATCTGCCTGCTCATGCAGGAGCCACAGGGGATACGAGATCAGTCCCTGGGTCAGGAAGGTCCTCTAGAGGAGGAAATGGCAACCCACTCCAGTATTCTTGCCTGGAAAATCCATGGACAGAGGAGCCTGGTGAGCTACAAAGTCAGAAGTCCATGGGGTCACAGAGAGTCAGAAGACAAGACTGAGTGACTGAGCATGAATGCACATAGTTGCTATAAAAATAGCTACTATTTGAAAAACTATTTGGGTCTAGCGATTAGGATTACTGGGTTTCCCCCCGGGCAGTCCAGGTCTGACTCCCACTGTGGGAATTCCAACCTTTGGGCTTCCGCAATGACTCAAGTGGTAAAGAATCCACCTGCAATGCGGGAGACACAGGAGACGTGGGTTCAATCAAGTAAATGCAACCCACTCCAGCATTCTTGCCTGGAAAATCCCATGGACAGAGGAGTCTGGCGGGCTACAGAGTTGGACACAACTGAGCATGCACACATGCATTTGGGTACCCAAATATAACAAAATGGTATTAAATGCTTTATAATCCAGGAATCCAATGAGTTTAATAGATATCTCAGTTATCAAGAAAATAAAAGCTCTAAATTTAAGGAAAACACATTAGGACATAAGATCACTTCTTTGGTGATTCTTCAGTATCTCCTATTCCTCTCAAAACTCTGTTCTGATCACAATAGCGTAGGTGATGGCAGCAGCCAGAGGAGACTTGTGGGGAAACACACACAACTGCATAAGAACAACGTGAGCATCGCCTCACTTTCCTGTCAGGCAAGAACTCTCAAGTCATTTGTGAACATGTGGACTGGGCTTCTTTTATTGTTGCTAGAGAAGGTTCAAAGTCACATGCTGTCAAACTACAGTTTCCTGACTTTGTGAACATGGACAGGAAATTCCAGACTTTAATTTTGTTGTTGTTGTTGTTTAGTCACTAAATAGTGTCTGCTTCTTTGTGACTCCATGGACTGCAGCAAGACAGACTCCTCTATCTTCCACCACCTCCCAAGGTTCGCTCAAATTCATGTCCATTGAGTCAGGGATGCTCTCTAACTATCTCATCCTCTGCCACTCCGTTTTCCTTTTGATTTCAATTTTTTCCAACATCAGGGTCTTTTCCAATGAGTTGGCTCTTCAGATCAGGTGGCCAAAGTATTGGAGCTTCAGCAACAGTACTTCCAATAAATAGTCAGGGTTGATTCCTTTAGGAAACTTTGATT
>NW_011494945.1:1572768-1594016 GCF_000754665.1 Bison bison bison | reverse complement strand
GACGTTTAAATGCTCTTTTGCTGAATTTGTGGGGGAGAAAGTGTTCTCCCCGTCCTACTCCTCCGCCATCTTGGCTCCTCCCCCCGGAAACTTTGATTCTTAAAGCCTTATTATACTATGGTCCATGAGATTACCTAGGGTAAATCTACAGGGACATCCTCTGAGTCATAACTCATTCTATCAGGGTTGAATAACATAAAAATCATTTCTCTTTCTCTTGTGAGACCAACACAGGATGCTGCATTTGAAATATGTGTACCACAGGTTCCCTTACTTTTTTTTCACATAGTACTCTGCTAAATTACATACAGATTGCTATGAACTATAATAAAACTCTTTTTATAAATTTCTAAGAATTTCATTATATTAAAATTTAATTTAGAAACTAGGATAAAAATTGGATTCATTGATGCTGGTCTAAAATAAGTTTTTGGAGAATAGTGGTAAAAAGTAACTTTGGTAATGAAGCCTGTGTAAAGCAATGCATAACATATGCAATTTCTACTTTGTAAAGGTAAGGGATGGAAAGAATTTGCATTTAAATTTAAAAAGCAGATGAATTGGCATTTACTAGTGAGATGTAATTTGCTTCCTTTTAATAGACAATGAAATATTGATAGCAACATACCCAAGAAAATTTAGAATATATTTTAATTAATACCAATGTGAAGTGAATTCAAATTTAACTTCAAAGATATCCTTATTGACCATTTTCAAATTGGTTTTGAATAAAATGATTGGGGGTTTAGAGTATGACAATATATATAATATTGCTCTAATTACAGTCATTAGTCAATGTGCAATATTAAAACTGATGCAGTCAAATTTTAGTGAGTTGAGTCATATAACAACTGTTTAGAAATGATTGCTTTAGAAAGCAGATAAGAACATATTAATTTGGAAAGGAACGTTTTATACACTGACATTGCTTACTGAGAGGAAATAAGTGAGTATTCTTTATTTCAAGAATAATGTAGAAAAAATTATCATAATAAATGCCTATTAAAATTTTTAAGTTGAAAATTTATATACTAACAAGCATGCTTAAGAGTATATTGAATTAAAAAAAAAAACTCTTTGAAGCAAGAGTCTTTTAAACTTAATATTCTTGTCCTTGTTTAACTCCCATAGCAGGAAATAACCCAGTTTCACACAAATTAGATGGCTCACTGAATATTTGAGTATAAGTATACGAACAAAGCTAGTGGAGGTGATGGAATTCCAGTTGAGCTGTTTCAAATCCTGGAAGATGATGCTGTGAAAGTGCTGCACTCAATACACCAGCAGATTTGGAAAGCTCAACGGTGGCCACAACTGGAAAAGGTCAGTTTTCATGCCAATCCCAAAGAAAGGCAATGCCAAAGAATGCTCAAACTACTGCACAATTGCACTCATCTCACACACTAGTAAAGTAATGCTCAAAATTCTCCAAGCCAGGCTTCAGCAATATGTGAACCGTGAACTTTCTGATGTTCAAGCTGGTTTTAGAAAAGGCAGAGGAACCAGAGATCAAATTGCCAACATCCGCTGGATCATGGAAAAAGCAAGAGAGTTCCAGAAAAACATCTATTTCTGCTTTATTGACTATGCCAAAGCCTTGGACTGTGTGGATCACAATAAAATGTGGAAAATTCTGAAAGAGATGGGACTACCAGACCACCTGACCTGCCTCTTGAGAAACCCATATGCAGGTCAGGAAGCAATAGTTAGAACTGGACATGGAACAACAGACTGGTTCCAAATAGGAAAAAGAGTATGTCAAGGCTGTATATTGTCGCCCTGTTTATTTAACTTATATGCAGAGTACATCATGAGAAATGTTGGGTTGGAAGAAGCACAAGCTGGAATCAAGATTCCTGGGAGAAATATCAATACCTCAGATATGCAGATGACAGCACCCTTATGGCAGAAAGTGAAGAGGAACTAAAAAACCTCTTGATGAAAGTGAAAGAAGAGAATGAAAAAGTTGGCTTAAAGCTCAACATTCAGAAAACTAATATCATGGCATCTGGTCCCATCACTTCATGGGAAATAGATGGGGAAACAGTGGAAACAGTGTCAGACTTTATTTTTTGGGGCTCCAAAATCACTACAGATGGTGACTGCAGCCATGAAATTAAAAGATGCTTACTCCTTGGAAGGAAAGTTATGAACAACCTAGATAGCATATTCAAAAGCAGAGACATTACTTTGCCAACAAAGTTCTGTCTAGTCAAGGCTATGGTTTTTCCAGTGGTCATATACGGATGTGAGAGTTGGACTGTGAAAGATGAGCGCCGAAGAATTGATGCTTTAGAACTGTGATGTTGGAGAAGACTCTTGAGAGTCCCTTGGACTGCAAGGAGATCCAATCAGTCCATCCTATAGGAGATCAGTCCTGGGTGTTCATTGGAAGGACTGATGCTGAAGCTGAAACTCCAATGCTTTGGCCACCTCATGCAAAGAGTTGACTCCTTGGAAAAGACCCTGATGCTGGGAGGGATTGGGGGCAGGAGGAGAAGGGGACGACAGAGGATGAGATGGCTTGATGGCATCACTGACTCAATGGACGTGAGTCTGAGTGAACTCCGGGAGTTGGTGATGGACAGGGAGGCCTGGTGTGCTGCGATTCATGGGGTCGCAAAGAGTCGGACACAACTGAGCGACTGAAATGACTGAACTGAAGTGATAGGATGTTACAGCTCTCTCACTCTTGACTGGAGCAGTAGCTCAGTGCAGCATCTCAGAGGTTCCAAACTGCCCCAGCACACAGTCCCATGTGGAGGCAAGACCCAGGGAAAAAGTGAGTGAACAAAAAGGTTGGTGAGGTGAGTCTCCTGCTAGTCCCCTGTATCCCAACAAAACCTTAAACTATACGTAGAGATATTCCTGCTTCCTGGGAACTGGGACACAGCCGTCCTTGATAACTGGGTGTTCTCAGGGTCAAGCAGGTTGAAACAAGAAAAGGATGATCTTCCCCTCAGATGAGGAATCATATTAACAAGCAACCAGGAAGCCAAAATGAGAATCAATCCCACAGAGCATATTGGTCTGTAAAGTGTCATACTAACCTGGGATGTGGTTAACATGGAATGCAGAGTCCCACTTTAGAGATTCAGATTTAGGAAAGATAAGGCCATGGAAGGTTTCCCAGGTGGCTCAGTGGTAAAGAATGCACCAGCCAGTGCAGGAGATCTAGGTTTTATCCCTGGATCAGAAGATACCCTAGAGAAGGAAATGGAAACCCACTCCAATATTCTTGCCTGGGAAAACCCAGGGACAGAGAAACCTGGTGTGCTACAGGCCATGGGGTTGCAAAAGAGTTGGACACAACTTAGTGACTAAACAATAACAAGGCCAAGGGAGCTGGCTTTGTACCAGTAATCTAGGGGATGCCACTGAAAGTCGTTTCTTTGGGCACACTAAAGAAACCCTTTTACAGAGTATGTATGAGTACCAGAGGACATGAAGTTCCAAAAAGGCTGATATGTTTCAAATAACTGAAACTTGTAATACACTTAAAATACAAATAGAGTTGTCCAAGATACAGATTTAAGTAATAATAAGTGAAACCTTCTTACTATTTGGATGACTTGTCAATAAAACATACCTATACACCCCCTCTAAAATATCACCCAGTGTAATAAATTAAACAGTAATCTCAGGTTGAAAATATTAACCAAGGTTTTTGTGTTAAACACTTCTATTTTTTTTTTTTTTTATAGGAGGACTAAAACACTGAAAGACATAATACTACATTTACCTTTGGGCCAAGATTATTTCACATTTTGAGCAGAAAATTATTTGCACTAAATATTACCTGCCAGGGCTCTTTTCCAATTTTTATTTCATAAATATAAAATATATCTAAAGAAAAGGATCTTTATTTATACTTGAACATGCCTTTCAGTAAGTTCTCAAGGGTAACAGGCATAGAAAAAGACTTATGAGTCAATAGAAGACATCAGTGAACTTGTTCCCTCTCAAATATGACAATTAGACGAGAGCAGTGATAGAATTGTGGGAAAAAATATTAGTCTTAGTGCCTATAGAAGACTTAGATTGCAATGCAAACTAACATTCTTATATCTAAAATATCTTTCAAGTTTTAAATTCACAGGAAGATGGCAACCTCCTCCACGGAACTCAGTACAACATTTTTATAGCTAATAAATGAATAACAAATCTGCCTTTACTATATACCAACAATGAGAGAGAGGCTGCTGCTGTTGCTGCTAAGTCGCTTCAGTCGTGTCCGAGTCTGTGCGACCCCATAGACGGCAGCCCACCAGGCTCCCCATCCATGGGATTTTCCAGGCAAGAGTACTGGAATGGGGTGCCATTGCAGTTGTACCAAAGAAAAAAAAAACTTTGGGACTCTTAGATTTTTTTTTTTCTGAAAGATAAATCAAATAATTAAGCTTATCTGTAGGTTACTTAATGACTCGAGTAAGGAACTCTTCCTAAAATGACAGTTTAGGCTTTCAAATTTGGTTGTATTATAAAAGACAACAACTTTTGACATTCCTTTTATAGAAAAGACCATCATATTTAATCACCAGTTTTTTTTCCTCCTAGACACCCAGGAAAAGTATTTTTTCCCCAGCCTGCTTCCATCTAAGTAGGGCCCTGTACACAATAAACATTTGCTACATATATGTTTATTTAATGATATGATTATATTCCCCACAGTTTTCAATGGTAGGAATGTTTGATACATTTTCCACGTATTTCCACAAATATAAACTCACTTAAAGCCTTAAAATGCCCTTGAAAGTTTAGCAACTTTCTGGTTCGCTTCCAGATTGTAAAGGTTCCAATAGGTTGAATTATTCAGATAAAGCCGAAGTCATCAAGATTAAATGCTCAGGCTTAAGAATAAATACATTAAATAAACAAAGAAACAGAACTCCCAATTCTATTGTTTGAAGCAAACACTACCATTTAGAATATAGTAGAGGCAGATTTCTCACTGCAAGACAAGAATGCAAAATTTTACATACCAGGCTGTTGTTAATCATCACACTGTTATATGATAAAAATAAAAAACAAAACAATAAAAACATTCATACGTTTATTTTGAGGGAAGTGGTTAACCAAGGTGTATAACTTTCAAATAATAAAATCCTGTAAGAATCTAACATTCATTTACTAAGACATAAAGAGACCTATAGTGTATTAAGGAAAACAGTGATTTCTTGACTATGTTTCCATTTTGATCTTTGTGATTATGTATTTGGAAGAACATACATCAATATGTTAAGAGTGATAACTTCTGAGTGGAAGAATTATGATTTATTTAAATTACTCTTTATGATTTTTTATAATTAGCCATTTTTCAGAAATAAACTTTTAAAAACAAAACCATAAATTATTTTTCTATGATCAAAACTAAATAAATGATTATATAAATGGTTTACTAGGTATTTCATTACTTAAGTCATTGTACTTTCAATTTGGCATTCTGCTTTGAAAGTTTATAGTATTTTAATTTTGCAACCTAAGTAATGTTCTCCATTAACATATGATCTGCTACTTTTATATTTACTTTTTTAATGAGATAGAGTTCTACATAGAGTATTCTTGTCTTTTCCTCCCTCTGACTGAATTTGGGCCAAATCAGTATTCAGATTAATACTAAATGTCTAGGAATATTTGGATTTCTTGTTAATATATTTGCAAACTAACACTATCTAATGGAATCTCTGGCAAAATCTAAAAATAATGAAGTCTCAAATGTTTAAAAGAACACTAATGTAAACTACTTAAAAGTGAGAAACAAATGCTTGTTTGCAGTTTCAACAAATGTGCTGAAACAACTGAGCAGCAAAGTAGAAAAAAAAAATGAACCTTGATCTTTACCTCACATCATACACAAACATATTTAGACTTAGGTCTAAATTTAAAATAGAAAATATTTATAAATTTAAAAGCTAAAATTATGAAACTTCTACAATAAAACATAGAATAAGACCATTGAGGTAGATAAGTATTTTTTAGATTGACACAATAAATATAAAATTAAGAAAATAAAATCAATAAATTGGACTTTATCAAAACTTTATCAAGTTTATCAGAACTTCTGGTCTTCAAAAGATATCATTTAGGAAATAAAAGGGTAAGCCACAGATTGAAAGAATATATTTCTTGTATATGCAACAACAAATTACATGTACATGATGCAAATTACATGTACGTGTAGTACATGATGCAAAGAACTGACTCATTGGAAAAGACCCTGATGCTGGGAAAGATTGAAGGCAGAAAAAGAGGATGATAGAGGATGAGATGGTTGGATGGCATCACCAGCTTGATGGACATGAGTTTGAGCAAGCTTCAGGAGTTGGAGATGGACAGGGAAGCCTGGCGTGCTGCACTCCGTGGGGCTGCAAAGAGTCAGACACGACTGACTGAACTGAACTGAACAACAAATACCTGTATCTAGAAGCAAAAAAAAAAAAAAATCTTAAAACTGAGTAATAAGAAAATCAACACACTTAAAAATGACTAGTTTATCAAAGATATAGCCAATACATACATGAAAAGATGTTCAACATTAATTATCAAGGAAATTAAATTTAAAACCACAGTGAGAGACCACTTGACAGTCATTAGCAGGGCAAACATAAAAAAGACAAAGAACAGGCAATACTAACTCTTGATGGGAATGTGCTAGAACCACTTGAAACTCTCACATGTTTCTGATGGGAGTGCAATCATGCTGGAAAACAAGTTTGGCAGTCTTAAAAAAAGTTAAACATACATAACATCTGATAATTCCAATACTAGGTATTTATTTACACATGAAATATAAAAACGTCCACAAAAAGACTTATAAAAGAATGTTCATACATTTTTACTCATAATAATCCTAAACTGGAAGCAACCCAAATGTCCAAAAATAGATGAATGGACAAACAATTGTGATATATTCATACAATGGAAGAGTGTGTGCTTGCTCAGTTGTGTCTGATTCTTTCTGACCCTATGGAATTGTAGCCCATTGGGTACCTCTGTCCATGGGATTCCCCAGGCAAGAATACTGAGGACAATGGAATATTACTCAGCAATTTTTTCAAATATGTAGAGCCAACACAGATTGTACAAAATCATTTATATGAAGTTTTAGAACAGGCACCACTAACTAATCAATAGTGATAAAAATCAAATCAATAGTTTACAAAGTAGAAAGTGACAGGAATTATCTGCAAACGTACATGGAACTTCCTAGGGAGGTGGAAAAGATGCTCAATATCCTCATTGTGGTGGTGATTAAATAGATACATAGATTTGTCAGAGCCCACTAAATATACACTTAAAAATGAATGCATCTTATTGTATGTGAATTATGTATCAATCAAGTAATTTAAAATAGATGCTGGGCTATGGGGATTAGAAATAAGAAAATTTCCTAGATTAGTGGTTCACAACCTTTACCTTGCATCAGAATCCCATGGAAGGCTTTAAAATATTTTGTTACAGGGGTGATGCCCTGGGAATATGCATTTCTAACAAGTTCTCAAATGATGCTGATGTTGCAGGTACAGAGAGCACAGTTGGACAACCACTGCCTTTAGAGGTTGACAGAACTAATTCCTAAGTTTTGACATTAGATAGGTCAATTCAGCAAGCTACCCTTGTTGCAGTAAGATACAGAGCAATTTTGAAAGTTTATGTCCATACATATGCCTTTCAATTTAATGGGAATAACAGTATTTCGAGTAATTTCCTGGAAAAACAAAAAAGTGAGCTTTCTATTTGCTTTCATGGGCCCAAGGAGTCCTTGGAGATTCACAGAAATAGTTGGCAAATCCTCTGAAATTCAATACAAATTTTTGTGTGTATGCTCTTTTTTTTTCCCGTAGAGAAAGGGCCAAGTTTTCAGCAAATTTTCAAGTGAATATGATCAAAAGAGATTAAGAAGAATTAAAGTAGTTCTGTGAGTATCCTTTCCATTTTTAATTTTAATATACATGTGTTTTCTTCAAAGATAAACAGAAGATGAATGCTTACAAATTCATTTTTTTTAATTTGTGTTGAGCACTAAGAAGTTTTACAGTAAGACTTGGCATAGATTTATGTAGGTCACTAACTGTGAAGAGAAATGAATAAGATTTTGACATTGAATCTTCTGAGAGTTTTAAGATTTTCTAGAAATGTAATTTTTTTCAAGAAAGGTTAAAATTAAGATAGTATTAATGCTATTATACCCCTAACTTTTCTCACTACTTCTGATTCCAATGTAATTAAAACTACAAATATTAATGTAAAATTAATAACTAACTACACTATGTGGCTTGGGGAACATATGAACAATAGAGCATTTGTGGCTATAAAAGCATTTTTATTTGTGCATATAAATTCTCATGTATAGAATATGTGAGCATGGTTAGCTTTCATATTTTACCATCATGTATAAGCATTTTAATGGAATTGCACACATAATATTAGAATATGGCACATTTCTCTGTTCATTGGCCACTACAACTCCCTTTTACAAATATGAAAGAGGTATATTTTCAATTTTAGGCTTTATCTGATATGTATCCTAGATATATTATCTAGGGGGTCATTTTAGTTGCTTAAAGAAGGTACCAGAAGCCTTTTGTTCCATTCAATTATTTTCATAAAATAGAAAACAACTGCAAATAACTGTAGAGCTTAACTATCAACAGATTTACTAAATATATTTAGTATTAGTAGTTCATAATAAATGTCAGAGGATTCTACAAATATGTGATCCACTGCTGGTTTTGTGACTTAGAGGTACATAGAAAATAATTTGATTGAAAAACCTTATGACCACTACTAATTCCTTCATGCCTTGTTTTATGAAAAGGCCTTTTTTTTTTTCTGCATGCTTTTCAACAGGTCCTAGACTTAGATATGTCTGTAGTCTAGATAATATATGACACTAAACTCTTTAGGAGATTCAAAAAATAAATTTTTCTCTTAACAAAACTTTTTTTCTCTCCAAATTTTAAATCCTTGTATAAAATCACCTTTCAGAATAATATCCTTTTCTCCCTCTTCTTGTCTGTGCTGTTGCTAACAGCTTTTAATTTGGGAAGTCTATCTCTGAGTTTCTGCGCCTCACTGATTTCAGCTCAATTGTTTCTCTAGCTAGCAGAGCATTTCATTTCTCCTGAAGGTCACCACAGGCTGCCAAGGCTTTGAAAACATACCATCTTTTCATTCATGCTGCAGTCTAACCCGCAGTGCCATTAAGAGAAATGGAAGCAGGCATGTGACTTTTTCTATCAACAATCATTGAACTTACTATTATATAAAGTGAACCAGGCCATCAGAGAACAAGGGTCTTCCATAACTCCACGTTTTCTCAAGACGACAGAAATTATTTTTTGTATTTTAGTAGTTTGCCTATGTACATATAATTATTGGTATAAATTATACCATAATGTCATCTGCTTTTGGAAGTAACTCTTCCAACCATGTCGCTACCAGTTGCAATAAACCAATGATGCAGGAAGCAGTCCTGTTCTAAGGACACTCATAAAACGAACACACATTGGCCATCTGTTGGAGAAGGGATGGCATTAAATGTAATGTGGGCCTGGAACACATCCAGTATTGTTTATTCTGTCACATATCAGATGAGCACTGAAATCAAACTGATGATTTTTTAATTCCAAGGGGACGAAAAATAGAGAGCAGAGGAGGGAGAAGATTCCAGATACATCCCAAGTATTAAAGTGACGATTCAAAAAGAAAAAAAAACTAATAAAGGCAGATGATCTCAGAGGAAGAATAATCCACATTATACATGCCAAATACTTATACTACTGGGCCAATGGAAATTCTCCATAAATATTACTTGAGTGTTCTGTAGTTAAGGCTGCTAGAAAAAAATAAAGTTTCTTAGATGAGCCAGTTCATTGAATTATCAGCACAAACTTTTCTTTCTAGGATTTAAAGATAATAAATTTTTTTCTATATTTTAGGTAAGATAAAATGTTTTTAGATTATCTTATATGTTCATGTTTTATATTAGACTATAAGAAAGAAATGATACTGTGATAGAGTTATTGGGGTTTTTTGTTTTTTTAAGTTCTAAGGCAATTAAATTGTTGCATAGCAATTACATTATATTAGCTACTTTGGGAAGTAAAACCCAATTTTCCTTATAAATGCAAATTATTCTAGTGTGTTTAAACGGGAAACTCAGTGAAGTTGGATTCAGAAAGCTGACTTAATATCTGAAATTTTCTAATTATTAGTGAGATGACTTTATGCAAGTAATTTTCCTGATTTTTGGTTTCTTTAAAATGTAAGAATGTCAAATGGGTAATTTATGTCCAAATATCTCTGTAAAAGCTAAGACATCATGAGAATGTAAATAATTTTCCTCTCATTTTTGTAAACTCTATATGTCCATCTTGGGGCCCTTAGGATCTGTCACGTTCTCATGTAGAAGTACCCTCTTCTCCCCCAGGTTAACTTCTCTTCCTGCATTACTCACAAGGGCAACCTCAACACGCTTGAAGTACACAGAAGTATGCAATCTCCCTTAAGAATGAAAGTGCTTTCTGGCTTACTTCACTCTGTATAATAGGCTCCAGTTTCACCTGCCTCATTAGAACTGATTCAAATGTATTCTTATTAGTGGCTGAGTAATACTCCATTGTGTGAGGGAGAGGGTGGGATGATTTGGGAGAATGGCATTGAAATACGTATAATATCATATATGGAATGAGTCGCCAGTCCAGATTCGATGCACGATACTGGATGCTTGGGGCTGGTGCACTGGGACGACCCAGAGGGATGGTATGAGGAGGGAGGAGGGAGAAGGGTTCAGGATGGGGAACACATGTATACCTGTGGCAGATTCATTTCGATATTTGGCAAAACCAATATAATAGTGTAAAGTTTAAAAATAAAATAAAATAAAAAGAATGAAAGTGCTAACAGAAATGCAAAGGAATTCTGTAACAGTCATAAAATCACAATAAGAAAAATATTCTCTCTTTAGGTTTTGGGCATTATCTATGGATATGATATATGACTTGTATATTACCATGTTAATTATTCCAATTTTAATGGGAAAGATGTCATGCATCCATCTGTTCATTTAACAGATACTCGTTGAGTACCTCTAGTGGTAGACTGGGCATCTACTTAGTTGGAAACAAAAGTGACATGGTGCCTGTTCTCAGAGAGCTTGTTTAAATTGGGGGATGACACCAACACAGGTAAAATATTCACTAATTGCCCTCAGAGCTATGAAGGAGCTGCAGAGTAATGATGGTGACTATGGGTGGGCTGAAGCATGTGGAAAAGTCATGGGGAGAGTGGCTGACTTTAGATAGAATGGCTAGTGATCTGAGTTCCATATCGTCAAAACATATTAAAACACACACACACCAAAAAGATATTTTCAGGAAATCAGATGTCCTTATTAATGCTACTGTTAATGCACATACTCGAATTAGAATACTTTATTAGATAAAGTGAGTTTTTCTCCACTTGAAAGTCTGAACTATCAGCCCTTACACATATAACTGGCGGGAGTTAAGCCCACTGCCGTGCAAGCAGATGCCATCCAAGCTCCCCTACCCTGACCTGCCAAGGCTCATTAATCTCCACCATTTAACAGCTCACCATTCATGGCTGCCCATCCTGGGGAGTGAACTACATGCCGACCACTTCATGGTTGGCCCATAATACAAGGTGAACAATTAGGAAAACTGCATGGTCCATAGTAGTCAAAAGCATACTATATATTTTCTCCCAAATCTCTTAACAATGCCATAACTCAACTTCAATCTCTCCCTCAGTGATCTCTTCCTCATCACTGGATTGGTCAAATTTTTATTTTTCCTCCATCTCTCACCTATTCTCAGGGATCTCTCATACTCCTTAAACAGAATTTAAAGAAATAATTGATAATAAAAAACTAGCCTGGGAAAAATTACAACAGTAAAATATAGGTCATAGATTCAGCCCACTGAGGCTCTGCATACCATTATTCCCTGTTTCTATATTCAAATTCATTATCTTGAATTGCTTTTCCTGTAGCTTTTATATCACTAACTGAATCCTATTCCATCTCCCTCCTGTAGGTTACACCCTAAGCTTAGAGCATTCAGCATCTTGGCTACAAATAAGAGCTCTGGCGTCAGCAGCCCTGGGTTCAAATGCCCACTTGACCTTTTATTACTTGTGGGACCCCAAGCAAGTAAATGAACCACTTGGGGAAATAGAAGCACTTACCTCATCAAGTTGTTATGGAGAATTAACTATTATGTAAATCACTCAGCACCATGCTTGGATCCAGAAAGTGCTCAATACCTATGAGCTCTTACAAATCCACAATCTTTTCCCAAGAATGGCTAAAACAACACTTTTATCAGCTCCTATCAGCCCAAGGAAAAACAATATTTAGGTATTTCCTATCACCTTGGCAGGCTTTTGTTTTGGTTTGCTATAATTGTTTGCAGAAAAAAAAAAAACCCGAAACCAATAACCATCCATAGTATATATTTTAAATATGCATCTAACTTCATGTTTATGTGGATTCTTTTAAACGTGATACTTGTATGTCTCTGAAGACGTTATATACTCCAAGTTCACAGAGAAACTGAGAACTCAATCTGTTTAATTTTCTTAAACTTAATATATTTCTTTAGGATTATTTAATTTGCATGCACCATTATGCAACACTTGTGATTTAGATCAATTCTTCTCCTTTGGGTTCAAAAACATTACTGCTGGGAGTGATTCCACAGACAAATATAGCTTAAGAGGATGATCTGTACCTTCAAGTTTTCTCTAAATTTGATTCATATGTAGTATAGCCTCTGGTCACCAGCTGTCACTGCTGTTTCAAAGCCTATCCATAGTTATGACCATGTTGGTGTTTTGTGAAGGCCACTTCAAAAGACTTAGTTAAAAAACAACATCATTTTCTCACTTTTTATTATATTTTTTTTTCTCTTTTGGTACTCTGAATATAAATATAATATGGGAAAGCTTACTGTTATTTTCTGGAGAATGTACATCTTGCTTTTATACTTAAAATTATGTTAAAAAATCATCTCATATTTTAAGTTTTACTTCATTTTTTCTTTGATTAGTATTCCATTTTATAGGTACAATTTAATTTACTTCAGAAGTTCTTGTTGAGGACATTTAGGCTTTTCCCAATCTTTTGCTACTATGAACAATATTGCAATAAACATACTTAGTTCTTTTGTATATGTGTGTAAGTACATCTTAAGTCCCTGATTCTTTTTTTTCCCTCAATGGCTCTACCTTATCCCAATAAAGTTTACAGTCTCTCTCTCTCATCCTTATTCATAATAATAGATACCACATCAAATTCAATCAATTCTTGATTGCATGCAATCTTTTACTAGAGAGGAAGAAATGGTAATGGTAATAATAATAATAATTAACAGACCTTGTTCTTAAATACACATAAGGCAGTACCAAGAAAGACATAAAAACTGGTAGTGATGGGATGGTACTTTTTAGGAGACTGCATTGTTCATGGGATTTTATATGCATTATCTTTAATTCTCACAATTATGTTTTATTATACCCATTTTTCAGACAAGGAGATTGAAGTTCAGGTCAAATTTGGAATTTGACAAAAGTTATAAAGTTAAGTACACAGGCCAGGCTATGTACCTCGATTCTCTGATCCTAAAACCCCTATTCTGCTCTCAAATCTAAACTGTCTCTCTAATGCATCACAATAGATGTAGTGCTAACTCATGGTACCTCCGGAATCCTTCTGAATCTACTCAGGGCTGACTACTATTTCACTAGTTCAGGTAGAGTAGTGAAATAGCTTTCTGTGAAGTTTTCTTTCTTTCTGTTATTTCCCTCAAATTTCTCCTGCTCACCACTCTCTGATAACCTTACTCCAGTACTAATTCAATTACATCATAAGCTTTCTCTTTCAATCTAGTATTCAACTTCCTCACCATCTGGACCCATTTGCATTTGCCACACTGACATCGCTACTGTTTTGGTCGCAATCTCTGGATGGAGGGACTCTCTAAGAAGGTATATGTGAAATGAGGAAGGAGGCAGGGAGGTGTTGATTGGGTAAAGCTCCCTGCTCCTTAACCTCACCTTAAGCAGGGTAGCTTTATTTTTATCTGCTTTAAGTATGGGCAGTGCAGTGCTAAGTCACTTTAGTCTTGCCCAACTCTTTGTGACCCTGCCAGGCTCCTCTGTCCTTGGGATTCTCCAGGCAAGAAGACTGGAGTGGGTTGCCATGCCCTTCCCCAGGGATTCTTCCCAACCCAGGGATCGAACCAATGGGGCAGGGCATATAATATTTTATTTGGGGGGAAAATTAAAAAAAAAAATCTCATAACATTCTAAAAATAAAAATAAGATGCCATGAATACTGTAGAAATATCAGGCCCATAGGACAGGAAGGTTTTTGTTTCTTGTTCACTACAATCATGTCAGCACTTAGAATGGTAGAAAACACTAGAAAACAATAATATTTGTTGAAAAAACAAATAGATAAATGGATTTAATTAATCTTGGTTTCACTGATGTTCTAACTGAAACTTCAGTTAGTCAACAGCTTGCTGTAAGTTTCTTCTTTATTTTCCCACATGTGAAACCCACCACTCCCACCCAGGAGTACTGTGAAGATTAAAAATGTAAAGTACGCAGCACAATAACTGAAACATTCTAATCTTTGGGTTTATCGATCTTTCTATATCGAAAATTATTTGTTGTTTCACAAATCTAACTCCACCTGGAATTTCTTGTTCTCTTGTCCTTTAAAATTGTTCCTCATCAGAGCCACTAATGGCTTTTCCCAGAGTCTTTCTCAATTAACCCAGAATCTATTTATCTGATTGGCATTTGTCTGTTTCCCATGGCAATGGAAGGTGGAGAAAAATAAGGCTAGTCTGGTATTTTTTGGTCACTAAATAATTTAATAACGTATTGTTGACTTGATAGAACAGTCGTTCAGATTAATTATTAAAATCAGACTTAGAAAAAATAGAAAAGCAACTTTTTTCTTATATTCAGTATGGAATTTACTTCCCCTATGCCATTTAGATTAGTATAACTTTCTTCATTTATACAGTACTTGGTATTAATAGTATACAGAGTCTTCCCTGGTAGCATGTTCAATTCTGGTAGCAGTATTAACTACAAGTGATAGAATTGTGAGCTATTTCAAGATTTCTTTCCCAAAAGTCAGTGGAGGAAAGCACTCTATGCCTGCAAATATTACTGCCCATGCAACTGAAAAATAGAAGTGGTCTTAGAGGAGTAACATAATGTGTCTTTGGGAATGTGTATATATTTCAATTTGTTTTATCTTAACCCCAAAAATGAATAAATCTATGGTAGTCAACTGGCTTCAAAGCAACTTAACCTTAATGTTAAGAGCATGCTAAAAATACTGTCTGCACAACCTTCCCTAATCAAGTTTGAAAGAGACAGATGGGCCTGCTTTTCCCTTGCACTGTGTTTATAGTTACAATCTACATTTGCTCACATAACACATTAAAAAAAATCAGCGGCAGACTGACATCAGAGAAAGTGATCCCAAATTCTAAATATATACTCTAAATTCAAAAAGGCAACAGTGCGGTGTGTAAATTCCCTTTTGATAATGACTAAAATCCATTTTAGCAAAAGTAATAAATGTGAAGAAACCTTATGAAGGACAAGAATTCCGGAGGTCATCTCTGTAGAAGCCGCTAAAACAGCCCTTGAGAAAATTCCTTGCAGCATAATTCCTGCCCTACCATCTATACTTCCCAACTTTGAAGGTTTCTCTGACTAGAAAGATTAAATACACCACCACTTTGAGATACAATGAGCATTCATATGTAATACCATAGACATTGTTAAACTTCCCAAACACTTGCTGCTCCTCTCTGGGAGAGAACTATATTTTCTTGCCTCAATGATGTCAGACTTGTCCAGAGGAACACAGTTTCATTAATAAAATAGATACAGGTGACTTGAGTCACTTCCAGAGAGAAGTTTTTCCAGCTAGTATGCCTTCCACAGTGATGTCTCTTCTCTGTACCTTAAGATCAGCAACGTTCCCCATAGATGCTGCTACAGGTCTCCTTGGGGCAGAGCCTTCCAAAGTGCAAAGGCCACGTGGTGGGAGGCAGACATGAGTCTTTGAGGTGTGAAACCATTGAGATGGGATCTTTAGCACAACCTAGCCCATTCCTAACACACTTGATAAGAAGTCATACACTAGAATGAAGGGAAACTCTTTTACCTAGAAGGCACAAAATAATAAATCAGGATTGTTATGGCATTAGAGAAAAATAACATATATAAACAATCTGATATATATTTAATGATATGTAAAGTTACCAAGGCATTAAGGACTCATGTATGGATGACTATTAAACTTGTGCAGGGAGATACAGGTAAAATCATTAATCTATTGGTGAGTATCAATAGTACAGTTTAACAAATTTTATGCCCAGAAAAACCTACAATGGGTATTATTACTGGTAGCAGGAGTTATGAATTTATGGAATCAGAAAGTCAGGAGTTCAGTTCCCATCTTCACCTCTTCCTAGCTTTTCAGCTTTGAGCAATTTAACTTAAGCTGTAATTCCTCATCTATAAATGTTGAATATGGAACCTACCTCATCAGGTTATTATGAAAATAACACAGTGCATGTTAGGGTCTAATACAGTATGTGGCATTCGGGGACCACTCTGTCAATGCGAATCTTATTATTTCTATATATTTAACTTATAGTTTTCCTTCTCAGTGAATAGATAGCTAAAGTATACAAAGTTATCCAAGGGTATAAAGCTATGGTGACTGGAGTGGGTTAGGGAGTACTGGCTCCAGACTTTGGGATCCTAACTTGGGACAAGGTTTTCTGAAGAAAAAGATAGTTTTAACTTTATAAGGTTGTTTTCAAGGGATGCTGAGTCAGAAAGTAAAGGTTAACAAAGATCCTGAGAAGTCTCCAGCAGGAACACTTAAGGTGGGGAGGTCATGCAGAAGATGGAGGCAGAACTGAATTCTTAGTGTCTAGTCTTAACTCCTGAGAGTGTGAGATTCAAGGGGAGGACAAAAGGAAGGAATCCGTATGAGATAAACACAATCTAACAGAAGAGTCACTTTGCGTTGCTATAGCCATTACTGCACATCAAACGTAACTGCTTGAAAATGCTTCCCCATTCTCACTCCCTTTTACACAACAGGGCTGCCATGTCTCATGGGCACCCAAAACACTGGAAAGTTCCTAAGATTCTGCATCATGTGAAGAGAGTTACACCTGTGTTCCCTTCTGAAAACGGATTTCTAACTTGGCCCTGGAGGGTCTAGTAGTTTCTGACATGGGCAGTTTATGGTTTCAGCTCAACACTTTTATTCATCATTTATACATGGCTTTTGACATCCAATCACTGTACAATGGAACAAAATTCTTGGACCTAAAACATTTTGATGCAACATTAGTTTGATGGCTCTGACTCCAAATTTTAAAAAATGAACACCCTTCCCCCCAAATTATTTAATCATTATGTAGGCTAGAATTTATTCTCTTGAGTTTTTTGCAGTTATTTGCCATTATATTCTCTCAAAAATAACAGGGTGTTTTCATGGTAAGCTACATCTTTGTGCGCTTTAGGTGTCACTTGTTAGTTACTGACTTGTTTTTATGTCCTTTGCTTTCTCCAACCAGGATGCATGAAGTCTATCAGTAACTTCTTCATACAGTGATGTTCTGAAAGAAGACTTTTAGCCAACAAAGTCAAGCACGTTCAGATGGACCGGGAATGGGACTGCAGACTCCAGCAAACCCCCATTATAGCTTCCTTTCACTTAGAGCAGTCTGTGGAATCACCACTCTTATGCTTTCTAGTGATTCCAATTGCTGATAACATGTCTCACTCAACTTAAGGGACATTATAGCATAAGACAACTTTAGTCATAGGGCTAGTCGGTGAAATACTGTCAAACTGGGAAATGATAGTTATACATGCAGAAGATGTTTATACTGGGTTCCAGGCTAATAATCTGAGAAAGAAACATTTAAACAAAGATTTTTAAAAAACTCTTTGGATTGCCTTACAGTAGGAAATGAACCGTGACTGTTTCAGCCTAATTTCCCGCTTTCTGGATAAGCTGACTGCTAGGTTTAGCCTTTGCAGATGATTCATGCTTTCCCTGTAGTAGGAATTCCTCTGTATTTAGCGTAGGGCAGAGACCTAAGTGGTTTCTACAGGTCAGCTTGATGGGGTTAGTTATCTAGGCATAATTGATCAAGGGTTAAAATGAGAATGTATTTAAACCACAAAGTGGCCTGGGCTTTATGGCAAAGGCCGCTCCAGTTTAAAAGTGTGTATTACAGACTGCTACTGCTAAGTCACTTCAGTCATGTCCGAATCAGTGCGACCCCATAGACGGAAGCCCACCAGACTCCCCAGTCCCTGGGATTCTCCAGGCAAGAACAGTGGCGTGGGTTGCCATTTCCTTCTCCAATGCATGAAAGTGAAAAGTCAAAGTGAAGTCGCTCAGTCGTGTCCGACCCTCAGCGACCCCATGGACTGCAGCCTACCAGGCTCCTCCATCCATGGGATTTTCCAGGCAAGAGTACTGGAGTGGGGTGCCATTGCCTTCTCCAGTATTACAGACGAATGTTGTTAAAAATTAGGTAACTGGTTCAAAAATATGGTGGGATAGAAACATGATGAAAGTGTTGTTCCTTTGTTAATGTAAGTTGAACTGGGGGATAGTTTCATTAAATGTAGAGAAGGAAGGCAGAGTCTAGACATAGCTCTTGTGTATGTGAAATACACGTATAGATGAACAGAGGTGTCTCAAGGAGTTTTGCTACATCCTAAGATTTAACTTACTATTTTTGACTGCCAAAGTAGTGTTTCTTTGACCTAATGTTAAGGCATGTTTCAAAACAAAAAGAAAAGAAAAAGACAAAACAAACCCACTCAGCTTTTTGCAAGTATATGTGGCCCCTGTAAGCTTTGCTCAAATTATTTTCCATTTAGAGCTTCTAGACTGAGTTCAAGGTTTACTTCCTCCTGGAAGTACTTTCTTGCTCCTTTCCCTCCCAGTTCTCCTCTCTGTTTCTCTACTCTTCTTCTTTAGTAATCCATATAACTATGATTTCATTCAACAAGTATTTATTGAGCAGTGACTATATATATGTCAGGTAATATTTTAGCATATGTAGGGTATATTGGTAAACAAAAATTCTAGATTTCACATTCTAGTGGTGGGAGGTGAGAAGTGAAAACAAATGAATCCTTTATTTAATTGTAATGCAAAAGTTTACTTTCTCACCTGACTCTTTGAAGCCAGCTAAGTCGCTCAGTCGTGTCCGACTCTGTGTGACCTTATAGACTGCAGCCCACCAGGCTCCCCCGTCCCTGGGATGCTCCAGGCAAGAACACTGGAGTGGGTTGCCATTTCCTTCTCCAATGCATGAAAGTGAAAAGTGAAAGTGAAGTCGCTCAGTCGTGTCCGACTCTTAGTGACCCCATGGACTGCAGCCTACCAGGCTCCTCCGCCCATGGGAGTTTCCAGGCAAGAGTACTGGACTGGGGTGCCATTGCCTTCTCCATTTGAAGCCAGAGGACTGTGTTTTGTTCATCTCTGTATACACAGTAGGCCTTCCACAAGTATTTATCTGATGACTGAAAATGGAATTCTGAGCAATGACAATATTGAGTCAAAGACATTCTTAAAAGAGAATATTTGAGCCTTTATTCCTCAGTACTAATTTATGAACTAGCACAGTAATTAGAGCAGTTGCGTGGCAGAGTTTCCAATTTTATAGATCTAATTTTGGAAAGTTTTATAGCTGAAACATTGAGTTGTCAAACATATCCAATTTCAATGATCACAATACTTCTTTTTACTCAATGTCCTTGAATCCCATAAAATGTTTCCAGTGAAGAATTGTCTATTGTTGGTTGGTTTCTAAAGCACAAAATAAAAATAAAACTCTATTCTTAATAGAATTTAAATACCAATATATTATTGGACTCAGTAGGATTTTAAATTTAGTGAAGCTTTGTACTTTAATATTCAAAATAACTCAAATGGTCTTAACTGAATAACTGCTTAGATATTTATATTTAGTATCCATATGAATGCTGTTTCTTAGAATTTACTTTTTGTAAAATCTCCCTGAAATACAGATAAGCTCCTGAATTTTTTTTCTAAACCCTCTTGTTAGAATGACCAGTGTTTGAGAATGAAGATGGTACACTGCCTAGTTTGGGGTTGTGAACATAGCTGAAGGTCATGTTATACTTGGATAAGTACCAAACTAGTGTGTTGGTCACATCCTTTGTGGAATCTCTATTTGTTTACCTTGCTCTGGCCTGGGAAGGCCCCTTGTTCTTTAGCTTATGTCCACTAGAGGGTGAGTGAGAGAGAGGAAAAAAAACAAAAGAAGTTTAGCAAGTCTGCTGAACAGTTTCATGATGGAAAATTTTTTGAGGATCAATTTAGGATTTCTTTATTCATATTCATCTTGCTTCTTATTGCCATGGATACATAAGTTGATTTTTATGAATATAGCATTTATAAGTGGCAAGTTACAAGATGGCAGTATCTTACTTATACTGAGTCTATTTTTACAACTCGAGAAACAAATGCTGTCCAGATAACTTAAAGCAGCACCCTGAAACCACACTAAGCTTTCTTGGTGAAAACAACTTCCAGACATGCAACATCATAATTTTTGATTCACATTTTTAGACCTCCAGTAAATATTTTTGAGTTGGGTTTTAAGAGTGTGAGAAAATACATTAGGTTCTTGGACTATCATTCTACTGATAATGCCGCAATAAGCTTATCTGTTTATATATCTAGAGTGATACCCTTAAGTACTGAAAATAGCAAATGCCATGTAAGTCAAGGACTGCTAGTTTGAGTGTTCTTTACAGCCCTTCTTAAAGTTAGCAGCAGCTCTCCACTCTGCAGATTGATGATGTTAGGAAGGTGGTATATATTTGCTCAAAATACTGACCACCTATTGTGATTCTGGAATCCCACCAGAGCTGTGTATAGGCTAAAGTACAAAAAAAAAGGAAAGAAGGAAAAAAGAGAGGAGGGGAGAAGGAGGAGAGAGGGAGAGCAAGAGTATCAATATAACCAGAAATTACTAATTTACATGGGTTAATTGTATTTCTGTCTCTGACACCCAAACACCTCCATAACCGCTACCCTGATTGCCCCACAAACACACACAGATACACAAAAAATGACACACAATTCCACACTGGGGGCCAATGTTTGGCACTGGACT
>NW_011494945.1:1559759-1572668 GCF_000754665.1 Bison bison bison | reverse complement strand
TTTCTTATTCTTTGTACAATCTGCCTGTTAAAAAAACCACTTTTATAGTTACTGTTTTTCTTTCGTTTTGTAACCATAGACACTCCCACGTAGCACAAGCTCAATTCCAGCCAAATTCTGTGTGTTTTTAAATAAATAAAACAGGTTTTCTAGTTCCATGTTAGCAAAGTCACCTCTCTTACTGCCAGTGCTAATGCTAAACATGTAATAATACTTTATTGTCATGAGCAGGAATCTGCTTTGCTAATTAAATGCAGCTGTCAGTAATTACT
The DNA here is from genome assembly GCF_000754665.1 of Bison bison bison. Classification (NCBI taxonomy): domain Eukaryota; kingdom Metazoa; phylum Chordata; class Mammalia; order Artiodactyla; family Bovidae; genus Bison; species Bison bison. The sequence continues at coordinate 1,572,396 of NW_011494945.1, read as the reverse complement.
ACTTGTCAGTGTAATCTATTTTAGGGAGCTCTACTTTAAATGATAAAAGATGGGTCTGATATTGAGAGGGTGGGATAGGCAAGGTGACTGCCTACTTCCTCAAATCAGGAACTCTTTTATAATGAATGAGTAACTTTATTGTGAAGACATCTTAACTAGATTATTCTGTATATTCTGGTGCAAGAGTGAAAAACTTTGTAGTTTTTTTTTTTTTTTAATATCTGAACTCTAAATGTCATCACCTTTGTCCTACCACCAAGTACTCTGACTTTCACAGAGTTAGAAATGCATCATGATGGTAATCTATAAGAAAATCCTCAACAGGGAAGTTACTATAATCTCTACCATCAAATATTGAGCTTCGTATAAATGTACCTGCTAATTCACACTAACTGGATTCAACACAGAGAAAGATCAGTGTGAAAAGGTTGGCAGGGGGAGGTGGGGGTAGTAACAGTTTCTTGTAAGCATTTTTTCACTGATATTCAACCAGGTTTTCTCTGGGGAAATGTTTAGACTTCAAGTTAGGTCTTTGAAATTTTCAAACAACAAAAAAAAATGCACGGCGTTCACTTGTAATATTCATTTATCTTAACTGATTCTAAAATGAACCTCAAACTCTTTAAAGCTCCACATCTGCAGGACTAAAAGCAATGTCAGGACAAGGGTAATGGCAGCCTGACTTGCTCCATGGGATAGGTGCTGGGGCCGCCACAGATGCTGGCATTGTGTCCAGGGTCCAAGGGGAGCAGACCTTTGGCCCTCACCTCCGCTTACTCTCTCTCGACATTTAAAATGAATGTGGTGGCAGGGGGGCAGGGAAGCCGGGTCTCAAGGAGTGAAGTGATGGAGTAGTGGCAGGATCAATGGGGAAAAATACGTGCAGCAGGGAGTCTGAGGGAGGCTTGGCACACAAGTGGCTTTACCCCACACAGCCTGAGAGACTTATCACACCCCTCACAGCATCCTGACTGCCTCATCCTTCTCCCACCATCTGTTTTACATCCAGCACTCCAATAGTCTTCATGTAGCTGGATAATTAATTATCTTGTTATAGGTCCCAACAAATTTGGCAACTACTCTTCTGAACACAGCACATTTTTTAAATAGAATTAATAATTTGTCCCAGGTGAAAAAAAAAAGCTATCCAGATGGGAAAATATTAGTAATAAAAAAGTAGAACTACTTAAATGTATTTTTTAAATATAGTAGGCAAAAGACACTAACTTGTATTCCTTTTCCCAGAACTCTTCTTTTGGGTAAGGGATGCAAGGTCCACTGGAAATGGTATAAGTTCTCCCTTTTCATGAAATAAATGTTAACCTCCTTTACTGAGAAAATGTGAGTTATTCCAGATAGTTCTAAAAAACCAAAATGTTAAAAATTCTGAGTGATCAGCATCTCAGAGAGAACACATTGAATAGCCACTGAGCTCCTTAAAAAGAAGTCAAAGGAAAAAATAAGACAAATAATAGATAGTTGCGGGGCCTCTGAAAGTTTCTGACTTTTATGGGCTCCTACAACCACAATTTCACTGCATCTTTGATAGCCTGTCATGTGCCAAACTCGTGTTTTCCTAGTGGCTCAGATGGTGAATCCACCTGCAATGCAAGAGAACCAGGTTTGATGCCAGGGTCAGGAAGATCCCTTTGAGAAGGGAATGGTAACTCACTCCAATATTCTTGCCTGGAGAATCCCATGGACAGAGGAGCCTGGCGGGCTATAGTCCATGCAGCAGCAAACAGTTGAACACAACTGAAGCAGCTTAGCACTCGCGCATGCATGTGCCAAACTCAGTCCTTTGAATCAGTTAAGTGATATTCCTGGATGACAGCAGGTGCTCAGTGAATAGCTGCCTGATGCAGGAGTGATGACCTTGAGCTGCTATCAGATGTTGTTTCTTGCTGCTCACTCCAGCTGGTCGAAGCTGGCAAGTGATACTTGGTGGCAAGTGTTTAGACAGCAGGGACTAAGAGGCATACTATCCACCTGTGGTCTGGTGTGGACTGAGGTGGGGAGAACATAGACCTTGTTTCCTCATATGAGCATCCACAGGGCAACACGCAAAGATCTCCCATTCCTTTCTCTGCCTTACACTCTCTCCTACACTAGGGGCCCTTTTGCCAACTGAAGTTATAAAACACACTTGCTTCTCTTCTCGAACAACAAAAAGTGTCCTTCTTCTACTTTAAAGCCAGGCCTACTTTAAATACCAAAAGAGTCCTGGCACAAAGACTACGTATATGTGGATAGCTGTACTATATGTACAGCTACCAGAATGTCTATACCAGCTTTGTGTTGGGTAAGGGATGAAGGTGCAGGGCAGGCACTGGTGGAGGTTGGGAGGAGTATGTGTATACATACATACATTAGGGGGCCATTAACAAATAAATAATTCTATAGACTATGGTCTGTACTATACATAATAAAGGATAAGAAAACTATCCCATCCTAGCTCAGAGTGGGTGTGGGGAGTTGCAAAGGAGAGGAATAAGAAAACAAGAGAAGTGGTAAGGAAGATAAGAAGTTAGACAAGCAGAGAACCCTCTTGGCACAGGGGCTGGTATGTGCAAAGTCATGGACTTGTGAGCTATTCTTTGCTTCAGTTCAGTTCAGTTCAGTTGCTCAGTTGTGTCCAACTCTTTGTGACCCCATGGACTGCAGCACATCAGGCCTCCCTGTCCATCACCAACTCCTGGAGTTTACTCAAACTCACATCCATCGAGTCGGTGATGCTATCCAGCCATCTCATCCTCTGTCGTCCCCTTCTCCTCCTGCCTTCAATCTTTCCCAGCAACAGCGTCTTTTCAGATGAGTCAGTTCTTTGCATCAGGTGGCCACAGTATTGGAGTTTCAGCTTCAGCATCAGTCCTTCCAATGAATATTCAGGACCAATTTCCTTTAGGATGGACTGGTTGGATCTCCTTGCAGTCCAAGGGACTCTCAAGAGTCTTCTCCAACAACACAGTTCAGAAGCATCAATTCTTCAGTGCTCAGCTTTCTTTATAGTCCAATTCTCACATCCATACACGACCACTGGAAAAACCATAGCTTTGACTAGATGGACCTTTGTTGGCAAAGTAATGTCTCTGTTTTTTAATATGCTGTCTAGGTTGGTCATAGCTTTTCTTCCAAGGAGCAAGCATCTTTTAATTGCATGGCTGCAGTCACCATCTGCAGTGATTTTAGAGCCCAAGAAAATAAATTATGTCACTGTTTCTACTGTTTCCCCATCTATTTGCCATGAAATGATGGGACTACATGCCAAGATCTTAGTTTTCTGAATGTTGAGCTTTAAGCCAACTTTTTCACTCTCCTCTTTCACTTTCATCAAGAGGCTCTTTAGTTCTTCTTCACTTTCTGCCATAATGGGTGGTGTCATCTGCATATCTGAGGTTATTGATATTTCTCCCGGCAATCTTGATTCCAGCTTGTGCTTCATCCAGCCCAGCATTTCTCATGATGTACTCTGCATATAAGTTAAATAAGCAGGGTAACAATATACAGCCTGACGTACTACTTTCCCAATTTGGAATCAGTCTGTTCCAGTCTGTTCCATGTCCAGTTCTAACTATTGCTTTTTGACCTGCATACAGATTTCTCAAGAGGCAGGTCAGGTGGCCTGGTATTCCCGTCTCTTTAAGAATTTTCTAGAGCTTGTTGTGATCCACACAGTCAAAGGCTTTGGGATAGTCAATAAAGCAGTAGATGCTTTTCTGGAAATCTCTTGCTTTTTCAATGATCCAGTGGATGTTGGCAATTTCATCTCTGGTTCCTCTGCCTTTTCTAAATCCAGCTTGAACATCTGGAAGTTCATGGTTCACATATTGTTGAAGATTGGCTTGGAGAATTTTGAGCATTACTTTACTAGCATGTGAGATGAGTGCAATAGTTTGAGCATTATTTGGCATTGCCTTTCTTTGGGATTGGAATGAAAACTGACCTTTTCCAGTCCTGTGGCCACTGCTGAGTTTTCCAATTTGCTGGCATATTGAGTACAGCACTTTCACAGCATCATCGGTGCCTGAAGAACTATCGACGGAGGTTCGTGACGTTGTACAGGAGGTAGATATCAAGACCATCCCCAAGAAAAAGAAATGCAAAAGGGCAAAATGGTTGTCTGAGGAAGCCTTACAAATAGCTGTGAAAAGAAAAGAAGCTAAAGGCAAAGGAGAAAAGGAAAGATATACACATTTGAATGCAGAGTTCCAAAGAATAGCAAGGAGAGATAAGAAAGCCTTCCTCAGTGATCAGTGCAAAGAAATACAGGAAAACAATAGAATGGGAAGACTAGAGATCTCTTCAAGAAAATTAGAGATACCAAGGGAACATTTCATGCAAAGATAGGCACAATAAAAGACACAAATAGTATGGACCTAACAGAAGCAGAAGATATTAAGAAGAGGTGGCAAGAACACACAGAAAAACTACACAAAAAGATCTTCATGACCCAAATAACCACGATGGCATGATCACTCACCTGGAGTCAGACATCCTGGAATGCAAAGCCAAGTGGGTCTTAGGAAGCATCACTACAAACAAAGCTAGTGGAGGTGATGGAATTTCAGTTGAGTTGTTTCAAATCCTAAAATATTCTTTGCTTGGAATTGCTCAATTGCAGAGACATAGCAAGTGATAGGAGATGAGTCCCAGGCCAGGCCATTGAAATAGTAAAGGCTTTGAAGGTTGAACTAGCCTGAACTTTATCCTGCTTACAAAGGATGCTACAGGCTATAAAGCAGGGGAATTACATCATTAGGTTTGCATTCAGGAAAGAATTTTAGAAGCACTGAGGAAGATGGAGATACAAAGCTAATAAGGAAGCTAGTAATTCAGGTGAGAAATTCTTATGGCTTCAACTAAAGCAGTAGAATTGGGGCTGGTAGGTAGGTAGATGTTCAAAAGGCGACTGTCATGTCTAGGTGACAGACTAGAGGAAGAGAAGGAAAAATACAAGATGATCCCAAGTTACTTGTGTTGCTACTGTGATTTTTTTTCTATTTTCTCACTTTTCTTGGGTATCTGGACAGATGACACTGCCAGTACAGAAAAGCAAAATAACAAAGTATTTGAGAAGAGGTAACATTAAGAAAGTAATGTTGTATGAAAATCCTTGAACTCTTGATCTCACTGTTGGTTAAGTACAGAGCTGTGTATCTGTTATTCAAAGGATGCAAGTATTTGCAGAATTCAGAAATTTCAAAACTGAATGCTGCCAAGTAACCTTTGACTGTCTAGTCGTCCATTTCAGAGTATATGGTGTATGAGAATAAGATAAATACCTGATTAAGGAAAGTAATTCTGTCTATAGACAATCAAGCAATAATTATAGCTAATCTTTATTAGCTCATTATGGTGTGCCAGATCAGGACAATAAGCAATAATGTCCTTCCTTTTAAAGAGTCATAGCAGGGTTACATGGGTACTGCATATGTAGGCTAGATTTGGGAACAGAAGATTGTAACTATACCTGAATAAACATAAAATGAAAATAACTACTCCCACTGGTTACCGAGGTATCTGCTGGCCTTTCACCTCCTCACATCTCCCTTATCTGCCCTGTTTTCTGCCTCTGCCTTCCTCCTTCTATCCTTCCTTCTGTGGATCCCTCAGTGGTCTGCTCTCCAGGTTCTGGATGCGTGAAAGGAGAATCTCTGAGTCTACCCCATTAAACCATGTGCCAAGTACCATCAAGAAAAAGGGGACAATCCCTGCCCCTTGAGAGGCACTCATTCAGGGGCCCATGAAACAGTTCTCAGGCCTTTTCCAGCTACTCTCAGGAGGGCGTAATCCTTTAGGAACTCCAAAGCTCCCTGTGGTGAGCCTTCTGCTTCTCTAAGCTTCCCAGGGCTCTTTGGTCCCATTCTATTTCATTCAGCTCAGAAAGAAGTGAGGTAGTTAAGAAGTTCAGGTCACAGGCAGCTGACTCACCAGATGCAGAAATTCTAGTAGCATGGACTGGTGATCTGCTACCACTGCATGGGAAGCATAAACGCAACTATGTAGCAGGATCTTGGCAACCAACATAAATCTACTGAAAACAGATCCAACAGTTTACTAAAAATCTAGTTTCATTCTTTGCTCTCATGTCCACTGTACATACATAGGAAAACAGTGATATACATACACAGAAAAATAGGGTGATAAAGTCAGGAAATTAACCTTTATCGAAGACAAACCCCTCTTTTGTTGCAGGGAAAACACAAGGAAATAGGAAGGCATGGGTTTCTAGGCCCAGAAGTACAGGGATGGTGTGTAGGGGCTAACTGCTACTCAGACATCTGTTGGTGTGGCTAAGTGTGGGCTCTAGGCCAGATGGCATGGGTTTAGATTATGGCTCCACCCCTCTAGCTAGAGGACATCTCTGGGCCTCAGTTTCCTCATCTGTGAAATGGAACTACTAATGACACATATTCCATTGATTGCATTGTGGGGAAGTAATGTGTTAAGACCTGTACAAAGCTTGGTACATCAGTAAATGTCAATTAGCTATTATCATTTATTATTTCTACAGAGAAAAAGAGGTAAATAAGTACATTCATTAGGACAAAATAAATGGAGGAATAAATGGAAGCTTTATAAACTGAGGATAGCCAACTGGCTACTGGAATTAATGAGTTATAGAAAAAAAAAACTAAGAATAAAATTAAACTTTTAAATTGAGTTACTCAAATTTAATCATTAGAGTTAGGAAATAGCTTTTTTACTTTAATCCATGAAAATGGTATAAAAGTATAAAAAAGAAAGAAATTTTTGTGCATCCTAATACTTCTACTCATAAGGTATAAACAGATAAATATAACAGTTGCTTTTAGTAAACCTTTCACTCTTCCTTGTTTATTGTATTTGTATAAGAGGATATATCTTCCAAAGAATTATGTGAGCATACATAGCTGGACCTTGCAAGAAAAAAATATTGTGAAGTAGCCATCCTAAAGCTTCCTCTTCATTTTTGTGGTTTATATCCAGTAACGCTTAAGTCTGAAACACTTATTTCTTCTATTCATAGCCTTTTTTCAACTATAAGAGTATCCACAGAACCTATGCTTTGCAATGGAGAACAGCCAATTCAATACACACAGACACACACACACACATAGACAGACTGATAAACAGATAAAGAGAGAACAATGTACCCATTATGTTTAACCACTGCTGATGATGTTACAGTAATTTAAAGATTATGATGGTAACAGTGACATCAGTTACAACCTCCTGAATCTTCACTGTATATGACACTACATGCTAGGCATTTTCCATATATTATCAAACCTAGATATAGAGAAACCTAGAATGCTATTTCCATAACCATGTAACAGATCAGATTACCAGGAACTAGAAAGGTTAGGTAATACGTCCAAGACACCACAGCCAACAAGCTGTGAAACAGGGATTCTAATTCAGCCAGGCCTGCCTGTACTGTTCCTCTCCTGTGATAAACACAATATTTATGTGAAGCACATTCAGAATTACTGTGATTTTTTATTGACTTGATTTAGCTATGGCAAAGAGTATTACAGTGACATTTTAATACGTTTCTAAATAGTTCCCTAAACTATACTCAAATAGTAAGATTGTTAATATTTATGATAGGAGAGTTGTAATGCTACTCCATTAGCAGTGTAAAGATTCTATTACTTAATGTTAATTATGTCTTATATGCCTTTAAAAAATAAAAGGTATAATTACAGGCAGTTTTCCTTTTGTCAACTTCTAAATTTAAACATTTTAATCAATTTATCATTTTACTTTCCTTCCCCACCCTCTTCCTTCATCTCAGGCCACTCAATCTTATAAAGATTGTTATTCCAGGGTCTCTAGATGGTAATGCCCTGAGATCATCATGACAAATAAAAAAGTCTATACAATATTAAATCACAACCTTAAAACTGTGCAATTATAAAGATATGTAAAGTTTCTGGACTATCAACTTCTAGAAAATCCTTCATTAGTTCATGCAGTAAACATTAATTGGATGCTCACTGTATGACACATGGGTCAGAGCAGAATAAGTCTCATTTCACACCTTCACATTAAACTCTGTTCCTCTGGCAAGTACCATATAGGAACACATAACACTGACCTCTATGCAAAAAGTCCACATTATAAGGATATTATGGGAAACATAAAACAGTCAGTATCACAACCTCTGAGCCATTAAAACTACTTAAATATGGCATCAGTTCTTAAGTTACCTAATTTTAAAAAGTAGTTGAACCTAAGAAAATTATTGAGTCCATTAAAAACTGCATTAAGCTATAGCACTGATCTAGCATTGCCCTAGTTCAGGTTATTTCTGCACTTCATGCCAATTGCCTTCCTTATGAATTCCTTAAGAATTCACTCTAATTTGAAAACTGTCATAAATCTCAGTTGCTAGAATGCATTTGCTTTACAACTTAACGGGGCCCCCCTTTGGTTCCCTGTTTAAGAAAACTGAAACAAACAAACAGACAAACCAAAAAACATCTGTTCAGAAGCAGCAGCACAGCACAGTGGACGGCCTGGGCCCACACACCAGCTCTGCCATTTTGTAGCTGTGGGGCTTCAGCCATCTATTTAGGCTTGCTGAGCCTCATCTTCCTCACCGGCTAAATGAGGATAAAAAAAAAAAAAAAAAAAAAAACCAAACACCTGCTTTATCTACTTATTTTCTCTCTGGGGAGAGCAGGGCAGCTACCAGAATTGAGTTACATTATCAAAGTTCTTTGGACAGTGTCAAGCACATACTAAAGATTATGATGTGTTTTTTTAAATAACTTGTTCAAAAAAGTTTAGTACCCTCCCCATTTTTAACATCAAGACTAGTTGAGCATTTAATAAGTACCATTCTCCAGCTAATGCTGACCTCACAAACCACTTATGCCACCAAGAGGACTCTTCCTATTGTTCAAAGTTATTAGACAAGGGATTTCAAGGTGGCTCAGAGGGTAAAGCGTCTGCCTGAAATGCGGGAGACCTGGGTTCGATCCCCGGGTCAGGAAGATCCCCTGTAAAAGGAAATGGCAACCCACTCCAGTACTCTCGCCTGGAAAAATTCCATGGATGGAGGAGCCGGGTAGGCTACAGTCCATGGGATCGCAAAGAGTCGTACATGACTGAGCAACTTCACTTGTCACTTGTCCAGTGGTTAAGACTTCCCCTTCCAATGCAGGGGGCTGTGGGTTCGATCCCTGGTTGGGGAGCTAAGATCCCACATGCCTCCTGACCAAAACACCCAAAAACATAAAACAGAGGCAACATTATAACAAATTCAATAAAGACTTAAAAAATGATCCACATCAAAAAAAATCTTTAAAAAAAGAGTTTTTAGACAAAATGTTTAGATATATACCTAAATATAAATACATATATAAATATAAAGATGTATTTTATATGTATACATGTACACATGTGTATATGTATATGTGTAACTTACCTACTTCCCACACAATATCTGGGTAAAATGGCCTAAAGTCAAACAAAGTCTGTAACCATCTTTTAATATTGACAGAGTTTTCTTTCATAAAACTTTTTAAGAAGAGGAAAAACTGTACCATTCTACCAAATGTTAATTAAGACATGATAATGGAACTTGCATTTGAGGTTTAGAGAGGTTCATTTATCCTGCCTATACATTATATGGATCTCCAGACAGAATCTTTTATTTCTACTTTTGATAAATGTTAGCTGCTCTGAAATGGTTTTCAGTTAGATCAGTGATTTTCAACTCCACGTCTTAATAGTTTCCTTTAATTGCGCTCCTGCTATAAAGGTTAGGATAACATCATGACCCTCAGAAACAAATATCTATTCCAGAGTGAGCAAAATTTGTCAACAGTTAAATTGGATTTCAGGGGGAGGGAAAAGTTACACTTTTGCTGGTTTTAAAGAATCTGTATTAAATTCACAGAAAAATTACAATGCAGTGTAGGATTTTTTCTCAATAGTAACAATTTAGGTCATAGTGAAATTAGTGAAATAAACCATAGGTTATTTTGGTTTTAAGGTTCCTCTCCCCAGCAAACCCTGGAGAAGGAAACAGCTACCCACTCCAGTATTCTGGCCTGGAGAATTCCATGGACTGTATAGTCCATGGAGTTGCGAAGAGTCGGACAGAACTAAGCAACTGTCACTTTACTTCCCCAGCAAAAAAGGACAGAACTTGAATGAAGATAAATCTGAGGTTTGAATAATAATTTCTTTACCTGACCTGTTCTCTCTTTTCAAACTATTCACCTTTACTTAAAACAAAAAAACCTCTATAATTCCATTAACAGACAAGAACTCATTTAATTGCAATAATCTCAGAATATGAAATATTTGAATAAGTTTTAAAGAGAAATTTTAAAAATTATGCACAAATAAAATATGCAAGTGTTCACATAATTTCAATGGCATAATAGTGTTACTGCTCATACCCAGAGATTTTAGTATCGATTTTAGCAAGTGTCCCTTTTACTAAGGGATTGCTATCTCATTTTATTAGGAAGTTACCTTGAGAGTTACTTCATTCATGAATAAGTATCTCTAAAATAAAAGACTACCTCACCAGACCTTCCACAAGAGTCAGAGAATTCTTCTCAACTAAAATTTCCATAACACATTTCCCTCTTTCTAATGGACCCTGAATAACCATTTTTCTTATCTGCTCTTGTACATATAATTGAACTTATAAGAGATGTTATTGTTTCTGAGATTATAAAAGGATGAGAAAAGGAGCATAAAATTTGTTGCATCCTATGAATTCAGGTTTGCTTTCTCAATACAACAGGAACATTTGCATTTACTCATAAATGAATACTAATGACATATGCAGATCCAGCACTGCTCCACAAAAATCACACAGGGAAAGCTAGGGCGGTGCACAGATAGTTCTATTTCTCCAAAGTATTCAGACAAAGAGTGACAGGATTAAAGTCAACATCAATTCTCTGAAGTTGAGTCATAGCTAAATGACACAGTGTGTTAAGAATAATGTTGAGATTTACAGTGAAAACAAAGCTGGCTAGTGAACAGCTTATATGATTTTTGAGTCAACAACTCATGATTGACCACCTACTTTGGGCAAAATGCTGCTTCCTTAAGTAAGTCACTGTTCTGCTGTTCTTTTTACACAGTGTAGGAGTAAGCACCCTGCTTCCATTGAAAACTCTTCCGTGTTATTTAAAATAACACTCAGCTCAGCTTTGTGTGTACTCCTGCGCTCAGTAAATACTTTTTGAATGAGTGAAAATTCAGTGAGTAAGAAGATTATTCATTCAAAAACATCTGTGTATGCCTGCAAAATGGTACGAACAATAATGCAAGCATAGTCAACTCTCTGTGGGCAGCACCTTCTCTTAAAGAAGTCAAAGGGAGTAATTTCCACATTAAAATGTAAGCATGAGGTCTGGCTTAACCTAGAAACCATGATCCTAGCACTTTTGCAAAACTCTGAAGAGTATGCTGGTAATTTCCCATATAATCTACTTTAGGCAACTATTTGAAAACATTACATTATTGATGATGTTTCTAAATATGTTATTAATCCAGGAAAGAGTATTTTTAAATAACTCAGAGTAATCTAGAAGGGTCCAGAGAAGTTTGTTGTTGTTGTTGTTGACTGTTAAGACCCTCTGCAGGTGAAGCAGTTGGTTTTAAGCCACAGTTTCTTTCCCATCATTATGTTTCTTATAATGTTTTCCTCTGTCTTCATCAGTTCACTAGTGAATGACTCCATATTCCTAAAGAAGCCTACCCTGCTGCTCAGTCACTTGGAGGTACGTAGCATTGCTTTCATTTCTCCTTTTTAAAGCTTCACCAGGAAGAACCACTATGGCAACTTAAACAAAATCTGCTACAACATAATTGATGCCAATAAAAACATTCAAATAGTTTTGATATCCAATTTTGTAATCCCTTTCATTATTTTCAACTTTTTCTTGGAATAGAAGCTGAATATACTTGAAATAAATTGTACTGTGGAAACATTTGTCTAAAGCCCTGAAATATGTCAAAACTACTGAGCAAAAAAAGCTTTCAGAAGCACCAGCTTTAAATTACTTCTAGCAAATCAGTTTAGATAAGAGCACCTTCAGAGAAAGAACGCCCACCCACTCTTGCTCCCACCCCCAACCCGACCCTGCTCGCTATTTATCCAACTAAGTTTACATAAATCAGAGAAGAGTTACAGTGCAATTAAATGTATCCACAAAGTAATATGATATAAAGCACTTTGCAAATATTAAACCTCTCCTTACGGGATCAATGTTTTCCATGAAGAAGCTGGTATGCGGAGAGGGAGAGGAAGGGAAGAAGAGAGAGAGAAAGAGAGTCCGACCCACCAGGTTAGTACTAGGGAGACCGGGATCTGAGCGGCAGCTCCCTTAGGTGGGCACCCATAAGCACTCAAAGAGGGAAGCCAGAGAGCGGAGTCCACCAAGGCGAAGTGATTCCGGAGTTGCGACAGGGGTTTGTTTGCTCTGCACCTGGAACCTTCAGGTAGAGGCATGCGCAGGGGGCTGGGCGCTCCTTCCTCGCTTCCCTAAACGCAGGCGGTCGCCCAAGTGCCAGAAGCGGAAGTCTCTGTGCTCCAGTCAGTAGCCACAGCGACCTCGCGCACTTTTCAGTAACAACGGTATGACCACCCACTCCATTGAATCCACCTCCTGAATGT
>NW_011494945.1:1558560-1559659 GCF_000754665.1 Bison bison bison | reverse complement strand
TTTGCCTGCCCGCTGCTTGCCCTCTCCTCCCGCCTGGAGGCCCCGAACTCGCCCAGAGCCGTCTCGCGCTCCAAGCGACAGCCCCACATCCACTCTAGGAAGTGACTGTGTGCGGGCCCCCAAACTCTGCTGAACGCAGTTAACGCGTGTCCTCCCTCCCTCAAAGAGAACCCAGAGCGCTGCGCCCAGCTCAAGGAGACAGACAGACTGACACCAGTGAGTCTCAATTTACCCCGAGAATCATCCCTGCCGTTTTCCGTCTGGCACTAGTTTAACCCCAAGCCCCAGAGAACGTCTCAAAAGTCTCCCCCAGGCAGTGCCCAAGAGAACCGCGCCCCACAAAGCGCTTTGGCTGGCATCACAGCAGGTCACCCCTTGGAGACCTCCTCCCTTCCCATTTCCCCACTAATCTACGAACCATCAGCCCCAGGGGGCTCGAGCCCCTCCCTGGCGCGAGGCGGGCAGCAAGCCCTGCTCACCGAGGTCTCCGGCGGCTGCGGCGCGAGCGAGAGCCCAGGGTGCAGGGACCAGCGACGAGTCGCGCCGGGCCACGGGTGCCTCCTGCAATCGCGGTGGCAGTTGGTCCAGTAGTTTCGGATGCCCTGGGCTTTGGCTGCACGGAGAGCCAGTCTGCTTGAATGGGAGCGAGCGAGCGGGGCAGTGCGTGCGCGCGTGAGAGTAAGAGGCGGGCGGGTCCTACACGCCGGCGGCTGCGAGGTCCGGGGCGGGGAGCCGAGAAGGGGAGGAGGCGGGCGAGAAGTAGTGGAGTTTAGGGCGCGTTTCCTGCACTTGCCGGAGAGGCTGGAGGCAGGTACGACAGGGCGCGCTCCCGCGGCGCGGGCACAACAGGGGCTGCCGCGGGAGCCGGAGTCCGCGCAGTGTCAGGGCCCGCAGACGCTCTGCGGGCGGAGGTGAGCATCCTCCTCTCCCCACGCCGGCACCGGCGCGGCCCTGGACTCTGAGCGCCGAGCGGAGAGCCTCCTGCGTCCGCGGTGACAGGTCCTCGGGCAGCCTGCTTCCTCCCGATCTGCCTAAAAGAGCAACAGTCAGTGCGGCTGGGATCTTCCCTTCCTGGGTCTTGGAGCCGCCGGGGCCAAGC
>NW_011494945.1:1544832-1558254 GCF_000754665.1 Bison bison bison | reverse complement strand
CCCGCCCTTACTCCTCCTCGCCTTCTCCCTCCTCCCCTGCTCCTCCTTCAGCTGCCGCTCCCGAGCTCCCCAAGGCCGGGGAGAAACCGCAACGAAAAGGGCGGAGGAGAAGGGTGGGGAAGGAAGCGCAGGTGTTTTCTGCCGAGAGCTGGGCTCAAGCACGGGAGCCGCCTGCTGCAGGGAGAGGGCAGGGCAGTACGCGGAGAAGGGGGAGGAGAGGATTTACCCCGAGGCCCCAGTCCTGTAGCTGAGCCACCGCGTGTCCCGCCCAGGCGCTAGAGCCCTGGGCTAGGAGCGCGCTGGGGAGGCAGAGTGGGCGCTCAGGGCTTCCAGGCCAACTGAAGTCACAGCTTGGGGAGCCCACGAAAGTGATCAGGGTGGCACAACCCGGGGTCACAGAAGTCTCTGAGGAGCTGAGACCGGTATCTCCGGGGTTAGAGGGGCCTAGACCTGGAGCTTGGGCACACAGCTGTCCAGGGAGCCCGAGTGTGGCTCCCCGCAGGCCAGGCGGGAGAGCTGGGGGCTGTGAGGGGTCGGGCGGCTGCGGCGGCGGCGGATCTCAGACTGCTGTGTGCCTCCCGAGTCACAGGGGGCGATCACCGCCTAGCTGGGAAGCGGAGAGCAGGGCTCTGCCTTTTTCCCGGTGCCAAATCCCGAACCGAGAGGCACACTAGCCTTCCCAGTTCAGACAGCGTCCCTCCTATCCCTTGCTCCCAGCAAAGCAGTGAGCAGGGGAGTCTACCTGCTGTTTACTGTGCTCTCTACCTGGTTGAAAAAAATCCCATCTCAGCTGAGACTGATGTGTTGTTTCTTTTCTAACTCAGTCCCCTCCCTCATCATCTAGCCCCACCCAACCAAAATTTCCCAGAAAACTAGTATCTTTCTCATGGACAAAGTTTTCCCCTGTGGAATTTTATTAAAAAGCAAACAAACAAAAAAAATTTTTTTTTTCCTCTCGAGGTAGTAGGTCTCTTACTAATTCCATACTACAAACGTAGTACAAGGAAAAGTCTCTTAGGCCGGAAATCGCAGCGTTATTGCTTAGGAGGGCTGGTCTATTTTCAAGTAAGAGTCACAGAATGCAGAATCGAGTCAACCTGCGATCCTGGAGAGAGCTAGTCCATTTAATTAGAGGTCTGTTAGAATGATCACTAGCAACAACACTAGAAAGAATTGTGGTGCTTCCTCCAGAATCCATTCTTTTTTATTATGGTAATTTCACTTAGTTAATTTAGGTAATCTGAAAATGAAAGATTGGATGCAATTCACAAGGCACAATATTTCTAGATTCTCATTGCAACTGCCACCGCACCACCTTCCCCACACCCACTCTCTCCACTTCCTGAGGTGGTGAACTCAGGTCTCAAACTGCACTTTTTCAATTTCAGGATAATACACCTTGAAGGACAAAGCTGTTGAATTCCAGAAAGAGATAACTTAAACCTAAGTAAACTTATTTACCAACTACTCAGACAAAATCATAAGCTCAGCAGCAACAGCAAAATGTATATTGTTTAATCTATGGAGCAGGAGGAAAGATGGCTGTTTGCCAGATATGTGATCCATTAACCTCTTTAGCTCATTGTTGGCAACAATAGCATACAATCACATTCTTATGTTTGAAAGACAAGCGATTGTTTTTCCCCCATCTCAAAATCACAATGGCACATTATAGTTTAAAAGAAACCTCAAACAATAAAAGTAATAAGAAAGGAAGAAACACAGTTTGCTTTTTTCCGAACAAATGTTGCTGTTCTGTTTTTCTTGAGGGGAAAAATGCTGATAAGCAATAAAGTCTACAAAGGCATGACAATAGATTTTGAAGAATGCATCGCTCCATCTATCAGTCTTTTCAATTAGTCAACTTTATTTAAAATGTTTATTTAAATTATCTTTTCATTGGTATTCATTCTTTCTTTTGTGCCAGGAAGATTGCTGTGGAGGACGATGGGGTGAGATGAATCTAGTTTCTCAGAATTCTGTCTTGCTTCAGGTTTGTGTCTGGCAGAAAAGGAACAATGAGCAGCCTGTGCTTTCTCAGCAATCCTAACTTCTCCTCAGAGAACCCTCAGCTCTGTAGCTGACGGACTAAGAGACTGTCACAGTGATTTTGCCTAGCTTGTGCAAGATCATACCTGGGGCTGGGAGCAGGTACAACGCCAGAAACTATGAAGGAATGCTCTGGAAAAAAAGATTCTACCTAGCCTCTGGTTGGAGGATTAGATCAGGGTATATAACCTTCTCTGTGTGATGCTGTTCAGCTCCTCCAATAATAGAAGAAACATGTTAGTCCTGTGTGAAATTAAATGAATAAAACTAAGCACCGGATAAAGAGGTACAGCCAACAAATCTTTTTTTTTCCAACAAATCTTTTTAAAATGCAGTTTCGAAAATGGTTGCAGATTCATTGGTTTGGTTTAGTCACCAAAGCCAAATAAAGTGCACAGTAATGAAAACATTTGGTTAATTAGAGTGTTCATTTGGTGAAGAATTTTTTTTTTTTCTGAGCATCATCACACTCTCTTGTCTCATAAAGATGCAACCATTAAATATTGTTCAGCTTACAGTTTCAAATGGAGGCCATCTTCTCAGAAATGTATACACGTTTGTCATTATTAGGGGATATTTGCTTTGTTTTCCAACTATATCTTTTATTTTTTAAATTAGCCAATCCCTGACATTTAGATTCAGTTGATTACGTAAATATTTTTTTAAAAAGGAACTCTTTGTGCCAATCACTGAAAACCAAAAGATGAATAAAAGAAGCCTCTGCTCTCATAGGCTGAATTCAGTAGTAACTAGGATTATCAGGTATTTGTTGTTCAGTCACCCAGTCATGTCCAACTCTTTGTGACTCCATGGACTGCAGCACACCATGGAGGGAGATGTTCCTCACCATCTCCCAAAGTTTGCCCAAGTTCATGTCTGTTGCATCAGTACAGTCTTATCTTTTGTTGTTGTATAGTCACTCAGTCGTGTCCAACTCTTTGTGACCTCATGGCCTGCAACAGTCCAGGCTTCCTTGTCCTTCACCATCTTCCAGGACTTGCTCAAACTCATGTCCATTGAGTCAATGATGCCATCTAATCATCTCGTTCTCTGTCTTCCCCTTCTCCTCCTGCCTTCTATCTTTCCCAATATCAGGGTCTTTTCTAATGGGTCTTCACATTAAGTGGCCAAAGTATTGGCCAAGGCTCTTCGCATCAGGTGGCCAAAATATTGGAGCTTCAGCTTTAGCATCAGTCCTTCCAATGAATATTTAGGACTGATTTCCTTTAGAATTAACTGATTTGATCTCCTTGCAGTCCAGGAGACTCTCAAGAGTCTTCTCCAACGCCACAGTTCAAAAGCATCAATTTTTTGCAGTGATTTTAGAGCCCGAGAAAATAAAGCCTCTCACTGTTTCCATTGTTTCCCCATCTGTTTATCATGAAATGATGGGACCAGATGCCATGATTTTCATTTTTTGAATGTTGAGTTTTAAGCCAGCTTTTTCACTTTCCTTTTTCACCTTCATCAAGAGACTCTTTAGTTCCTCTTTACTTTCTGCCATAAAGGTGGTGTCAGTTGCATATCTGAGGTTATTGATATTTCTCCCAGCAATCTTGATTCCAGCTTTTTCTTCATCCAGCCTGGCATTTCTCATGTTGTACTCTGCATATAAGTTAAATAAGGTATGTGTTATATCAGGTATAGGTCTGGTTCAATAGGAATCCTTCCTCTTTGTAGAAATGAGCCCCTGAGCCCACATCTCCATGCTACATCATTGTATTTGAATGTCTCTTGTATAAAAATTCTGGCTTTCTGTTAGGAAATGTTTAGCAGTCAGAGGCCTAAAAGTATAAGGCCACACCTGATTGTAAGGGAACTATATCTTATGCAAGAAATGGGTCCACAGATCTGATGTCAGAAACAATGAGGATTTAACCCTCTCTAGGTCCAGGCCAGTGCTGACTAATAGCAGTATCATGCAAAGCATAAATGTGAGCTACATGTACAATTTTTAAAGCTGTGGTACATATCCACAATGGAGTATTACTCAGCCATTAAAAAGAATACATTTGAATCAGTTCTAATGAGGTGGATGAAACTGGAGCCTATTATACAGAGTGAAGTAAGCCAGAAAGAAAAACACCAATACAGTATGCTGCTGCTGCTGCTGCTGCTAAGTCACTTCAGTCATGTCCGACTCTGTGTAACCCCATAGACAGCAGCCTACCAGGCTCCCCCGTCCCTGGGATTCTCCAGGCAAGAACACTGGAGTGGGTTGCCATTTCCTTCTCCAATGCATGAAAGTGGAAAGTGAAAGTGAAGTCGCTCAGTCGTGTCCGACCCTCAGTAACCCCATGGACTGCAGCCTTTCAGGCTCCTCCATCCATGGGATTTTCTAGGCAGGAGTACTGGAGTGGGATGCCATTGCCTTCTCCGCAATACAGTATACTAACGCATATATATGGAATTTAGAAAGATGGTAACGACAACCCTGTATGTGAGACAGCAAAAGAGACACAGATGTATAGAACAGTCTTTTGGACTCTGTGGGAGAGGGAGGGGGAATGATTTGGGAGAATGGCATTAAAACATGTATAATATCATATAAGAAACGAATCGCCAGTCCAGGTTCAATGCAGGATACAGGAAGCTTGGGGCTGGTGCACTGGGATGACCCAGAGGGATGGTATGGTGAGGGAGGTGGGAGGGGCGTTCAGGATGGGGAACACATGTACACCCGTGGCAGGTGCATGTTGATGTATGGCAAAACCAATACAATATTGTAAAGTAAAAAAAATAATAATAAAAATAAATAAATAAATATTCTATAGTTCATTTAAAAAGTAGAACAAACCAAGTAAAATTTAATAATATATTTTGTTTAACCTAATATATCTGATATTATAATTTTGACATATGATCAATATATAATTATTAGTGAAATATTTTACATTTTACATTATTTTTTACACTGTGATGGGAAGAATTGCTCCCACACCCTGATTCTTGGAACCTGTAAATATGTTCCATTACCTGGTAAAATGGACTTGGCAGATGTAATTAAATGTACACACCATAAAATGGAGAGATTATCCTGGATTGTCTTAAGTGGGCTCAACCTAATCACATGAGTTCTTAAAAGCAGAGCATTTGCTCAGGGGCTGAGCGGAAGAGTTGTGGTACAAAGAGAATTCAGAGAGATTCAAAGCCAGGGTCGGTGGGAAAAGGAGTGAAGGTGACCTTTAGGAGCTCAGTGAGCTACTAGCTGACAGCCAGAAAGGAAACAAAACCCTTGCCCAGTAACCACAAAAAAACTGAATTTAGCCAACAACCTGAGTGATCTTGGAAGCAGTCATCTGCAGAACCTCTAGAGAAGAATTCAGTGCTACTGACACCTTGATTTTGTCCTTAGGAGACTAAGCGGAGGGCGCAGGTGAGACATCTGTACCAGGACTTCTGGACTATAGCACTGTGTGATAATAAATGGATGTTTTAAGTCTTTAAATTTATTATAATTTTTATAGTAGCTCATACATGTACTGAGTCTTAAAATCTGGTGTGTATTGCACACTTCCAGTCAATCAGATGCGTGATCAGTCATTTCTGACTCTTTGAGACCCCATAGACTGTAGCCTGTCAGACTCCTCTGTCCATGGGATTTTCCATGCAAGAACACTGGAGTGGGTTGCCATTCCCTTCTTCAGGGGATCTTCCCAACTCAGGGATTGAACCTGCATCTCCTGCATTGGCAGGCAGATTCTTTACTACTGTGCCACCAGGGAAGCCCCCATTGTAAGCATACAGCTCATCTCAATTTGGACTATTTACATCTCAAATATTCAGTAGCCACAAGTAGCTAATGGTGATTGTATTGTACAGTGCAACTCTAGACCAACAGGAGTAAGATGTCTACAGAGTGCTAGATCTGTAGGCTAAATATGTCACCATCTGGAGAAAGAAGGGGAGAAGGCAATAGCGATCCACTCCAGTACTCTTGCATGGGAAATCCCATGGACGGAGGAGCCTGGTGGGCTACAGTCCATGGGGTCACAAAGAGTCGGACATGACTGAGCAACTTCACTTTCACTTTTCACTTTCATGCCCTGGAGAAGGACATGGCAACCCACTCCAGTGCTCTTGCCTGGAGAATTCCAGGGACGGAGGAGCCTGGTGGGCTGCTGTCTATGGGGTCGTACAGAGTCGGACACGACTCAAGTGACTTAGCAGCAGCAGCAGCAGCTGGAAAGAGAAGATGTGCAAGGAAAGGAGGAAACTGGCAAGATCTCTCCTGATCCCCCATCATTGCCCCATGTGAATGGAATAATCTCACTCATACAGAACACAGGCCAAATCTTACAAGTGAGACTGTCAGAATTCACTGCATTCTTATATTTTTGCTTTACTACCTTGAGGCTACTAATAAAGTATTTTGAATATTCCATTTTTGTTTCAATTAAGTTTTGGAGCAATCAACAGAAGAGTTATTGCTTCCACTTGACTTAATACTTAAGGTAAAGCATCATTTAGTTCCTGTAGTATGGGATGGGAGACAGTAGTCAAGGATAATCATGAAAGCATCCTAGGAGAAGAGGAATTATGTGGATTGATTTAACATTCCTAGGAAGGTTGTTATTTCCTACCGGAGAAACTATTTTCAGTATCAATCTTTAGAGGCCTATATTTTATTCTTATTAAGAAAGGCAGCATGTTTTCTAATCTAATTGCATTCCATGTTTAGCTTTGTAC
This sequence comes from Bison bison bison, assembly GCF_000754665.1. Lineage (NCBI taxonomy): Eukaryota > Metazoa > Chordata > Mammalia > Artiodactyla > Bovidae > Bison > Bison bison. The sequence continues at coordinate 1,551,516 of NW_011494945.1, read as the reverse complement.
CATCATCATTTATCATCTTCCTTAACAAATAAGAATATAAACTCTTAACCTATGAAATCTAGAGCAGGAACTAACCACTGTAATCTGGGACCATTTTAGGATGGGTTTGCCACACAGCTGTAGACCTGGACCAACTTTTAAAAAAATGGAGCATAGACCATGAGAGAGTAGAAGTGGAGGGGCTCTCCAGACTGCAAGGAGCAGTGGGCGTAACAATGCAAAGACCAGAAAGTGACTGGCGAGTTGACTGGCTGATAAAAACGTCCTTTGACTATACCAAAAATATTTTGTAAGGAAAGTTATAGCTAATGTTAAAGAGGGAAAGGTTAATTAGCTCTAGATCTGCTCTGTTCAATGTGGTGGCCAAGTGCATTGGAAAAGACCTTGATACTGGGAAAGACTGAGGTGAAGGGGGTGACAGAGGATGAGATGGTTGGATGGCATCACCGACTCGAAGGACATGAGTTTGAGCACACTCCGGGAGATAGTGAAGGACAGGGTAACCTGGCATGTTGCCAGTCATGGCCTTGCAAAGACTCAGGCATGACTGAGCAACTGGACAATGAAAGCAAAGTGCATGTGGCCATGAAGCTGTTGAAATGTGGCGGGTCTGTGAGTATAAATTACACACACTGAATTTCAAAGTCTCAGTGCCAACAACAACAAAAAAAGCTTTTAAATATTTTATTAATAATTTTACATTAATTGTTGAAATGATAACCTTTTAGATACACAGGGTTACATAAATTATGTTATTAAATTACTTTTACCATTTAAAACACTTTTTAAATAGAGCTTCTAGAAGATTTTAAATTACATAGGTAGCTTGCACTTTGCTTCTACTGGCCATCACTGCTGTAGACTAAGTGCTTCTCATACTTTAATGTATATATGAATCACTGGGGAATCTTGTTAAAATACACTTTAGAAACTGCCAGGTAAACTGCTGCCATGGTTCTTGGATTACACTTTGAATATCACAATAATGTTTTACAATTTCACCTGCAATATAGAACCATTTAAGATTTTTTTAAAAATTCTGTACCCCAAATATTGCTGTACCCCAAATTAATTAAAGGGATCTCTGAAGTTGTGAGCTGAGGATAAATATTTGTTATAGCTCTCTAGCAGGTGATTTTAACATATTGCACAATTGAGAACTATTATTTTAGAAACTCTTGTATAGAGGTGAACTAATTTAAATTTTATTTTGTAGAAAATGGAGAAGTTTATATATCAAGTGCAATTAATTTGTTGCTGGCAAATATTAATTTATTTATTAGTTTCTGCTGCTGCTGCTGCTGCTAAGTCACTTCAGTCGTGTCCGACTCTGTGTGACCCCATAGACGGCAGCCCACCAGGCTCCCCCATCCCTGGGATTCTCCAGGCAAGAACACTGGAGTGGGTTGCCATGTCCTTCTCCAATGCATGAAAATGAAAAGTGAAAGTGAAGTCGCTCAGTCGTGTCCGACTGCAGCCTCCCAGGCTCCTCCGTCCATGGGATTTTCCAGGCAAGAGTACTGGAGTGGGGTGCCATTGCCTTCTCCGATTTATTAATTACTCTATGTAAATCATGGTGACTTATAGTCTGCCTTCTAGAAGCTTAAAAACTAATTACAGAGATAAGATACCTACTTAAATAATGGCAAAATAACATAGTTTCAGCATGACTGATACAGATATGAAGGTTTATAAGATTCCAGAAAAGGAAGAGTTAGTCTTGGGTGGGATAATTAGTAAATCTTCCTGGTAGAATAGATGTATGAGAAAGACCAGATACAGGGGTTCTCAAACTATAGAATGCATCAGAATCTTCTCAGGTAACCAGGCAAGACCACTATTGTCATGAAACACTGCTAATATCACCCCCGCCACACCATGAATGAATTATACAACCATTCCTGCTTCTCTGTCCCAAAAACTCAAGTTCAAAGTCCCCAGTGGGAGGCTGACTAGCTGAGCCCAGACCACATGCTCCAGCCTAGGCTACCAGGAGCCACTGGCTATGCACAACTTCTCACCAGCACTGCACACAAAGGAACTTTTTTCAAAAGCAGGAATGCAGATGAAAGGCTGCTTAGCCTGCCTCCAAACTCCTCACCCTACCCTTGTCAAAACCAGACCAAAATGAAACACAACCAAAGAACTCCAAAACAACCAGTTCAAGAAACAAAATGTCTACCACAGATAGTATGACTCAAAAGATTGACATATATGTTAGGGGGGTGGGATGGGGTGGGGGGTTTGCAGCTTGACTTTGGACAAAAACCAAAGTTAATTTTAGATTGTTAGGTTTGAGATTATGATGTTTACTCTCAAGTAGAGATGCCCATTTAGTCTGGGGAATGAGGCAAAGGCTAGAGAAGGTTGCTTAGGTTTCATCTGTGTAGAGGTAAAAGTAGAGAAAAAATGTGAGCTTCAGGGGGCTGAATGTAGAAGGGGAAACTATGGACAGATTCTCTTATAATAGCCTCATACTTCTGGGGCTAAAAGAACAGTACAGAAGGGGTATTGCATTAGCTCTCAATAGGTTAATACCAGCTCAGATTAGAAAAGTTAAATAAGAATTTCTATTGTAGTAGTTCTCAGAGTTTTTAATATGCTAATTTGTATTATGACACTCTGATTAGACTGCTCTTCCAAATATCATTTAACTATGGAATTTTCTTGAAAAATGAATTATATATTAAAGACATTTTGGGAAACAATGGACTAGAATTATTTAGATCCAAAAATAGATCCAAAAAAAAAGACAGAAAGAGACTTAGAGAAATGTCCAGGGGAGAAACAGTAGTCCAGAATTCAGATTATTCTGACAGTTCAGATGCTTATTATTTCACTGTTTCAAGAGATGAGTTTAATAGTAGTGAAATTAATAGCACTGAATTCTATATTACCCCCATGTGTTCCAAATGCACAGTGCTTGGTAAATAGAGGCACACTAAATATCTGTTAAGTGAATCAATAAAAAGAGAATATTTAAGAAAAGTCCTTTAACTTGTCAATATTGAAGTCACAAGTAACCTCCAAAACATGGTTTCAGAATATTGGTGAGGTGGGTTGGAGGAGGCATCCACCTGCCAAGGATTTCTCTGGCAGAGATTAAATTGTCTATGCCATCATCTTTTTCTCTCTCTCTCTCTCTTTCTTTTTTTTTTTGGTCATATAACAAAAGTAGCCATATTATTTATCACTTGAACTAGGACACCTGAGAAAAAGAAAGGAGGAGCTATTAATAATCATGCCAGGACAATACATACAAAACAGACTTCCTGACGAACTGGGACGAATGGTCATCCTAAAAATAACTCCTGATTTTCAGTTGAACACGTGACTGTTAAAAATAGAGACTGCCTTGTCCAACCTCTCTCGTCTATATGGGTAGCAGTGTGATGAAAATGTTACTTGATCACAGTGGTTAATTTTCCCCCCAAATTTTTACAGAGGTGCCTATATCTTGACCAATGTGGGTTCTCACTTATCAAAGAATATGGTAGAAGATGTGTTCAGAAGTTGGCACATGGAATGTATCTTTATTGAAGTATAGTTGATATACAAAGTTGTGTTGGTTTCTGGTATACAGCCAAGTAATTCAGTTATATATATGTATATATGATATATGTAATATAATATTACATATGTTATATATTATCTGAAAAGTGCTTTTCAGATTTTTTTCCATTATAGGTTACTTTCAGGTATTAAATATAGTTTCCTGTGCTATACAGTAGGTCATTATTTTTTCTCTTTTATATATAGTAGAGTGTATCTGTTAACCCCAAACTCCCAATTTATCTCCTCCCCCAGCCCTCTGCCTTCCCCTTTGGTAACAATAAAATTGTTTTCTTTGTATCTTTAATGGGTCTCTTTCTCCTTCTTGTGGACTGGAATCAGATTATACTGGTTAGAGCTTTCACACCATCTTGAATACTCCTGTGTTATTTTGGAGTTTTCTGTTCATGTGGTTGATCCCAATCCTAGACCTTATACCAAAGTTGCCGAAAACTGATACAATGGGAGCCACAAATGCAAGCACATATGTAGTATTACATTTTCTAGTAGCCATTTTAAAATGTAAAAGGGAAGAGGTGATATTAATTTTAATACATATTTAAATAATTGTGTCCAAAATATTATCTTTTCAATGTAATCAGTATAGAAAATATTAATGGTTATGTTTATTAACATGTAAAATATTAATGCTTATGCTTCACATCAAATCTTAAAAATCCCATGTATGTTTTCACTTATGTGCTTATTAGTCCCTCATTTAGTGTCTGACTCTTTGCAACCCCATGGACTGTAGTCAGTCAGGTTCCTCTTATTCATGGAATTCTCCAATTAAGAATACTGGACTGGGTTATCATACTCTTCTCCAGGGGATCTTCCCGACCCAGAGATCAAACCTGTGTCTCCCTCATTGCAGGTAGATCCTTTACCATCTAAGCCCCCAGGGATAGCACATCTCAATTTAGATTAACCAAATTTAAAGTGCGGTAGTTTGAGCATTCTATGGCATTGCCTTTCTTTGGGGTTAGAATGAAAGCTGACCTTTTCCAGTCCTGTGGCCACTGCTGAGTTTTCCAAATTTGCTGGCATATTGAGTGCAGCACTTTCACAGCATCATCTTCCAGGATTTGAAATAGCTCAACTGGAATTCCATCACCTCCAATAGCTTTGTTTGTAGTGATGCTTTCTAAGGCCCACTTGACTTCACAATCCAGGATGTCTGGCTCTAGGTCAGTGATCACACCATCGTTATTATCTGGGTCGTGAAGATCTTTTTTGTACAGTTCTTCTGTGTATTCTTGCCACCTCTTCTTAATATCTTCTGCTTCTGTTAGGTCCATACCATTTCTGTCCTTTATTGAGAGCATGAAGTGTTTGCATGAAGTGTTCCCTTGGTATCTCTAATTTTCTTGAAGAGATCTCTAGTCTTTCCCATTCTGTTGTTTGCCTCTATTTCTTTGCATTGATCGCTGAGAAAGGCTTTCTTATTTTCCTTGCTATTCTTTGGAACTTTGCATTCAGATGTTTATATCTTTCCTTTTCTCCTTTTTTTTTTCGCTTCTTTGCTTTTCACAGCTATTTTTAAGACCTCCTCAAACAGCCATTTTGCTTTTTTGCATTTCTTTTCCATGGGGATGGTTTGGATCCCTGTCTCCTGTACAATGTCATGAACCTCCATCCATAGTTCATCAGGCACTCTGTCTATCAGATCTAGTCCCCAAAATCTATTTCTCACTTTCACTGTATAATCATAAGGGATTTGATTTAGGTCATACCTGAATGGTCTAGTGGTTTTCCCTACTTTATTCAATGTAAGTATGAATTTGGCAATAAGGAGTTCATGATCTGAGCCCCAGTCAGCTCCCGGTCTTGTTTTTGCTGACTGTATAGGGCTTCTGCATCTTTGGCTGCAAAGAATATAATCAATCTGATTTCGGTGTTGACCATCTGTTGCTGTCCATGTGTAGAGTCTTCTCTTGTGTTGTTAGAAGAGGGTATTTGTTATGACCAGTGTGTTCTCTTGGCAAAAGTCTGTTAGCCTTTGCCCTGCTTCATTCCATACTCCAAGGCCAAATTTGCCTGTTACTCCAGGTGTTTCTTGACTTCCTACTTTTGCATTCCAGTCCCCTATAATGAAAAGGACATCTTTTTTGGGTATTAGTTCTAGACGGTCTTGTAGGTCTTCATAGAATCATTCAACTTCAGCTTCTTCAGTGTTACTGGTTGGGGCATAGGCTTGGATTACCGTCATATTGAATGGTTTGCCTTGGAAATGAACAGAGATCATTCTGTCATTTTTGAGGTTGCATCCAAGTACTACATTTCAGACTCTTTTGTTGACCATTATGACTACTCCATTTCTTCTAAGGGATTCCTGCCCACAGTAGTAGATATAATGGTCATCTGAGTTAAATTCACCCATTCTGGTCCATTTTAATTCACTGATTCCTAGAATGTCAATGTTCACTCTTGTCATCTCCTGTTTGAACACTTCCAATTTGCCTTGATTCATGGACCTGACATTCCAAGTTCTATGCAATATTGCTCTTTACAGCATCGGACCTTGCTTCTATCACTAGTCGTATCCACAACTGGGTGTTGTTTTTGCTTTGGCTCCATCCCTTCATTCTTTCTGGAGTTATTTCTCCACTGATCTCCAGTAGCATATTGGGCACCTACTGACCTGGGGAGTTCCTCTTTCAGGATCCTATCATTTTGCCTTTTCATGCTGTCCGTGGGGTTCTCAAGGCAAGAATACTGAAGTGGTTTGCCATTCCCTTCTCCAGTGGATCTCACATGCTAGTAAAGTAATGCTCAAAATTCTCCAAGCCAGGCTTCAGCAGTACGTGAACCATGAACTCCAGATGTTCAAGCTGGTTTTAGAAAAGGGAGAGGAACCAGAGATCAAATTGCCAACATCTGCTGGATCATGGGAAAAGCAAGAGAGTTCCAGAAAAACATCTATTTCTGCTTTATTGACTGTGCCAAAGCCTTTGACTGTGTGGATCACAATAAACTGTAGAAAATTCTGAAAGAGATGGGAATACCAGACCACCTGACCTGCCTCTTGAGAAACCTATGTGCAGGTCAGGAAGCAACAGTTAGAACTGGACATGGAACAACAGACTGGTCCCAAATAGGAAGAGGAGTATGTCAAGGCTGTATACTGTCTCT
>NW_011494945.1:1542406-1544732 GCF_000754665.1 Bison bison bison | reverse complement strand
AGATATGCAGATGACACCACCCTTATGGCAGAAAGTGAAGAGGAACTAAAGATCCTCTTGATGAAAGTGAAAGAGGAGAGTGAAAAAGTTGGCTTAAAGCTCAACATTCAGAAAATGAAGGTCATGGCATCTGGTCCCATCACTTCATGGGAAACAGTGGAAACAGTGTCAGACTTTATTTTTGGGGGTCTCCAAAATCACTGCAGATGGTGACTGCATCCATGAAGTTAGAAGATGCTTACTCCTTGGAAGGAAAGTTATAACCAACCTAGATAGTATATTCAAAAGCAGAGATATTACTTTGCCAACAAAGGTCCATCTAGTCTAGGCTATGGTTTTTCCAGTGGTCATATATGGATGTGAGAGTTGGACTGTGAAGAAAGCTGAGCACTGAAGAATTGGTGCTTTTAAACTGTGGTGTTGGAGAAGACTCTTGAGAGTCCCTTGGACTGCAAGGAGATCCAATCAGTCCATCCTATAGGAGATCAGTCCCGGGTGTTCATTGGAAGGACTGATGCTGCAGCTGAAACTCCAATACCTGGCCACTTGATGTGAAGAGTTGACTCATTGGAAAAGACCCTGATGCTGGGAGGGATTGGGGACAGGAGGAGAAGTGGATGACAGAGGATGCGATGGCTGGATGGCATCATCAAGTCGATGGACGTGAGTTTGAATGAACTCCAGGAGTTGGTGATAGACAGGGAAGCCTGGCATGCTGTGATTCATGGGGTTGCAAAGAGTTGGACACGACTGAGCGACTGAACTGATTGACATTTAAAGTGCCCAAAGTCATGTGTGACCACCATATGGGGCAACACAGTTTTATATCATGAATAACCTCCTCTCACGCTTATATTTTCCATCTCACCCTCTCCTCTTGCTTTTCTTCAATAGATAAACATAGATAAAACTTTGAATCTTCCACTACCACAACAAAACCTTGTTTCATTCTTACTTCCCAGAAGTGATTTCTCTATTGTTTTTCTTCTGTCCACAACTCTATTTAATTGAATTTACCTTCAGATAACTCTCTTCTTGGAATGATGACAGAATGATATCCTTCAGGATACCATTTGATAAATTGGGTCTCTGGGTGGTGATCAACAAAAGCAATCCATTTTTAGAATGATCTTCTAGCAAATTGAGCCCCTACCTATCAGGACTTGTTAATATCAGGATCAAAATCCACCCTAAGTTGTCTTCAGTTACCACAAGGAATTGGTTAAATAATTTTTTTTTTGCAAATGATTTGAGAAAATCACTTGTAGTAAAGTCAAGGTTACCCCTCTAATGATGACAGTCTTTCCTTCTTAGAAACCTATGTTGAAAAGTAGTAGAAAAAGATAACTATTAGAGCTAGCCACTTGGGAATTGAACCTAAACTGGATACTCCCTGGAAGGGTTATGGATGTACACATTGTCATGTGAATGATCACAGTGTAATGTTCAAGCACCAAGAATGGTGTCAGATACAAAAGGAAAAAAATCATGTACCTCGTAAGAAAGAATTTGTGAGATTTGAGCATTTTGAATGAATTAAGAAGAGCCAAAGACATGAAGGTTATAGCAAATGAACTGTGATTGATTAATTTTCCACCAGGAGGGAAAACATCTTTTGACTTGACGATAATATATATAAAAGGTCAGTCTTTACATGTAGGAGACAGTAAGCTCACACATGACAGGGATCTAACAAGATAAGAAATAAAAGAGGCAGAGAGAAGGGGAAAGCAAGCAATAGATTGTATATGGAGTCCAAGTGGTGGTAATCAAGACAGAAGCAGTAGCAAAAGGGCTTCCCCAGATGGCTCAGACGGCAAATAATCCACCTGCAATGCAGGAGACCTGGGTTTGATCCCTGAGTTGGGTAGATCCCCTGGAGAAGTGAATGGCAACCCACTCCAGTATTCTTGCCTAGAGAATTCTATGGAGAGAAGAGTCCAGTGGGACACAGTCCATGAGGTTGCAGAGTTGGATGCAATTGAGCAACTTTCACTTTCATTAGCAAAGGAGGCTGGCAAATGTCATCAGCTCTTGTGGGCAATGGAAAGAGTGATGCAGTAATGGAGTAGGGTGTCAGGGTGCCATGTGTACTTAAATCTTTCAGTTCAGTTCAGTTCAGTCGCTCAGTCATGTCCGACTCTTTGTGACCCCATGAATCACAGCACGCCAGGTCTCCCTGTCCATCACCAACACCTGGAGTTCACTCAAACTCATGTCCATCGAGTTGGTGATACCATTCAGCCATCTAATCCTCTGTTGTCCCCTTCTCCTCCTGCCCCCAATCCCTGCCAGCATCAGGGTCTTTTCCAATGAGTCAACTCTT
>NW_011494945.1:1533489-1542306 GCF_000754665.1 Bison bison bison | reverse complement strand
TCGAATCAGGTGGCCAAAGTACTGGAGTTTCAGCCTCAGCATCAGTCCTTCCAATGAACACCCAGGACTGATCTCCTTTAGGATGGACTGGTTGGACCTCCTTGCAGTCCAAGGGACTCTCAAGAGTCTTCTCCAACACCACAGTTCAAAAGCATCAATTCTTCAGTGCTCAGCCTTCTTCACAGTCCAACTCTCACATCCAAACATGACTACAGGAAAAACCATAGCCTTGACTAGACAGACCTTTGTTGGCAAAGTAATATGTCTGTTTTTTAATATGCTATCTAGGTTGGTCATAACTTTCCTTCCAAGGAGTAAGCATCTTTTAATTTCATGGCTGCAATCACCATCTGCAGTGATTTTGGAGCCCCCAAAAATAAACTCTGACACTGTTTCCACTGTTTCCCCATCTATTTCCCATGAAGTGATGGGACCAGATGCCATGATCTTCGTTTTCTGAATGTTGAGCTTTAAGCCAACTTTTTCACTCTCCACCCTCAATTTCATCAAGAGACTTTTTAGTTTCTCTTCACTTTCTGCCATAAGGGTGGTGTCATCTGCATATCTGAGGTTATTGCTATTTCTCCTTGCAATCTTGGTTCCAGCTTGTGCTTCTTCCAGCCCAACGTTTCTCATGATGTACTCTGCATATAAGTTAAATAAACACAGCAACAATATACAGCTTTGACGTACTCCTTTTCCTATTTGGAATCAGTCTGTTGTTCCATGTCCAGTTCTAAGTGTTGTTTCCTGACCTGCATATAGGTTTCTCAAGAGGCAGGTCAAGTGGTCTGGTATTCCCATCTCTTTCAGAATTTCCCACAGTTTATTGTTATCCACACAGTCAAAGGCTTTGGCATAGTCAATAAAGCAGAAACAGATGTTTTTCTGGAACTCTCTTGCTTTTTCCATGATCCAGCGGATGTTGGCAATTTGATCTCTGGTACCCATTTAATATTTCTGGGGGAAAAAGTCTCTTATGCCAACTGTAATCACTTGTTTCTTTGTTAACTCACTTAACTCTGGTTGTCTAATTTGTACCAGAGGTTTGCATTCTCCCAGTCTGTGTGCTGTCAATGACTTAGATAAAGTTGGTGGATGCTGTGGATGATGCTTTCAAACTTAAGGCCGAAACCCACAGACCACTGGTCAAGAAACACAAAGGAGAAAGAGAAAGAAAAAAACTATCATAAATATTTTAGTTATCCAGAAGTCATTTATCTAGCCTCTTTACTATGCATAATCTAGCTAAGAACAAAGAAGTAAGAAAAAACACATTTGAAAATCTAGATAGATAGTGCCAAGACCACATAGTAACCTTCATGGAATTTACTCATGGAAAACTACCCAGGCTCTGGAAGCATAGCACCACTTTCTCTTGTCTTAACTATCCCAGACTTTGCTACTCCAGCCCACTGGTCAGCTACTACTGTGCTATCAGGGTCAAGCAGTCAGCTTGAGTACAATTTGTCATTCTTTCCTTATGTTGTTATTAAGAATTCTTTATTCGTATTGCTAAATAAGTCTGACAAGCATGGTTAGTATTTCCTATGCTGATTGCAAACCAGAGTAGCAAAATCAGGTAGGAGAAGGCAGTTGCCAAAGAAGCGACAGGTAACTTTGAGGTTGGGAAAGAAACCTTGTGAAGCCCAAGAATTTCATCTCATAGTGAAAAGCAGGTGGTCCATTCCATGTCAGAGTGAGTATATGTCGTTTGGCAGGAAGTGGCTGGTCTTTGGCATAAGACAAGTCCAGGTGCAAGTTATAGCTCTTCTGCTGGTAGCTATGTGATCCCGGGCAGGTATTTGTGTTATCTGAGTCTTGGTGTTTTCGTTTCTAAAATAGAAATACTAATATTACCTTCTTATTCAATTATTATGAAGGTTAAATATGTAAGAAACAACAGGTTTGAGGGACTTATACTCTTCCTCCCTTTGCTATCAGAGATGAATAGGTTCTTGGGTTATCACTGAATTTTATAACTTCAGATGGTGCTTATCAAACTCAGGCTACTTTGTAGATTGTATAACCCCTAATGTTAGGTACTGGGAAATGGAGTTACATGAAAAACAGTCCATGCCATCAAGGAACTGAGAGTTATCTGGGGTGAAAGACAGTAAAACACAAGTTAAATGGTGAATAAAGTGACTGAACACAACGGTGCACCAATAGAATCAGGAACAAGTAATTGTTGTTCAGTCCCTGAGTTGTGTCTGATTCTTTGCAATCCCATGGACTGCAGCATGCCAGGCTTCCCTGTCCTTCACTATCTCCTGGAGTTTGCTCAAACCCGTGTCCATTGAGTCCATGATGCCATCTAACCATCTCATCCTCTGTCACTCGCTTCTCCTCCTGCCCTCAATCCTTCCCAGCATCAAGGTCTTTTCCAGTGAGTCAGCTCTTCACATCAGGTGGCCAAAGTATTGGAGCTTCAGCTTCAACATCAGTCCCTCTAATGAATATTCAGGGTTGATTTTCTTTAGGATTGACTGGTTTGATCTCCTTGCTTTCTGAGGGACTTTCAAGAGTCTTCTCCAGCATTACAGTTCAAAAACAAGTAATTGAGGCAGTACTAATGGCAGCATGGGGTGGATGATAATGATTTACTGGGGGGAAGCATCATATATATAGTGATGATAGTCCTGAATCATTAAGGAAACAGAAATTGTGTTTAATAAACTATGTTTAAAGAAACAGGATATGAGTAATATTGTTTTGAAAATTTTCCATTTAAAATGATTAGAGCTAAAAAAATTAATTTCCATGGTTTAGTTTGGTAGAAAACTCATTAATTTCTAGAAGAACATGTTATCCTTTGGTCTGTTAAATAAATGAGGCATTGCTAGAATGGCAGATGAGAAAGGCAAAAGAGAGGAAAAAGGTAATGGAGAAAAGAGTGAGAAAGGAGCAGAAATATCATGCTGTCAGAGCTACTTCCTGAGTATCAGTCTTTTCTAAGTACATTCTTCTTGATGTTTCATTTCTTCTTCACAGATGAACTTCGTCCAGTTTGCGAAACAAGTATTGTTCCTTGCTTGACAGATGATGAAGCTGAAAACGTAAGAAATTATTTCTTGTTCTAATTCACATATTGAGTAAGTCACACATCTAGAAAGTGGAAGAATTCACATTCTCTGCTTGAGGCACAAAAAATGTAAAGAAGGTTACCCACATAAAAATGTGTGGTTCTAAAGAATTTTATTATAAAGATAAACTTTTAAAGCCAGGAAGCAAATATCCAGGAATTGATATAGGCATAAAAATACTCTACGTAGAAAATAAATACTGAGCATGATGGCTTCACTACTTCACCTCTTCTTTGTCTTTTCTGTCCTTCTTCCCCTCCTCCTTTTTCCAAACAGATGGAGGCAAGTGTGAGAAATACAAAAAAGAAGGGAATAGAGGGAAAAACAGAAAACAGAAATCGATGAAGAGAAGGCAGAAGGGAACAGAGGAGATTAGTGTGGGGGAAGTCTTAGTCATGAACATATAATATGCCTCTGGTAGATTTAAAATTTAGAAAAAAAAAACATGTTAAAGATTTTGTTTTAAAGTTTCTCCTGAAAAAAATCAAGATCAAAGAAGGAATAAATCTGTCAAAGAGTTTAGATGATGTTTTTGCTGCAGTGAAATGAGTAGGCTGTTTAGACAGAACCGAAAGCTTTCTCTGTGGTCCCGGAGCGGGCCTCTCTGGCTTCAGCTCTGTGGTCTGACACTGTCTATTACTCAAGGGCATGGACTGGCTAAGCATACCTCCTCCCCACCAAGTGGCTGTAAATACAACCCAGGGCCACTGCTGCTGCAGGGAGGTGAAAAGAGATGAAGTGTTGATCATGTTCCTTAGGCATTTTCAGGACACAGATCTACATCTGCAGAGCATAGTGATCAAGAGGTGGGCTTGATTCCAACACCAGTGTCATCCTTATTATTTTAACCTCTTGGAACGCCACTTTCTTCTCTGCTGGGGCATAATCATAGAAGGCATCTTGCAGGTGATTGTGGATGTTAGAGGCGGTAGTTCATGTGAAGTACTTAATACAGGGATTGTCTGTAGAAACATTGCAGTAAATATTAGCCTTTTGTAGCAAGCTGTCTTTCTCCCTCTCAAAAATTAACATTGTTTTTCTTGTGTTAAGTTTTAGTGATTTCTCCAACCTATAATTATCGTTTTTTAAAAAATGAAAAGTAGGCCTGAATTAAAACTGCGATTCATCATTTCGTATTGTTCAGCACAGAAATTTGCCTCCTAAATATAAGTGACAAAAAACTGGTGGTGTTTGAAATACCTGTTTAAAAATCTTAAGTGGCTAGGGCACTTCCTGGCTTCTTCTATTAGCATGGTATGGATTATTCCATGAATCAAGGACTGTAAATTTGTATCATTTACATCTTCAGTTCTTTAAACAGTTTCCACAAAATTAAAAATAACATAATTTTGAAAATTTATGTTTATTATAATTTTTGTATGTAGTCCCATAAATGTGAACACTTTAAACCTCATTCATTGAGAATAATGAGGGAAAATAGTGAGAAATCTGGCCTCAGAAAATATTTGGGAAGACATGGAATTGTAGTAATCTTAAGGAAAGTTAATATTTTAAGCTAAGATATAAGTGGTTATTAATAAGTAATAACACTGTTTATAAAAACTTTACTTCACAAAAGTCCTTGATTGTTTCATACTGCATTGTAAGTATAAGATACTTTGGTAACATAATAAACTTAATTAGAAGAACCAAAAATAAATGACTTAAAAAAAAAAACCCTAGATTTTTCTAAGTTACAAACAAGATTCTAAGAAATTCTTTGAAGAAAAAATAGTATTTCTTAATATTAATTACCTATAATTTGGTTGGTTAGCTATAAAAATGAGATTAGTAAAGTGTGAATTAATGGGGTTTTATTGCATGATACATGTTAAAGCAACATACTCATAAAATAAACAATCTAATTATCTTTTCTTATATCATAGCTTTCAAACACCTAGGGCTTTGGTCTCATTTATCTTTAGTTGTTCATGGACAGAATTCTATCAAGGGAATGCCAGGAGTGTAAAGTTGTTAACTCTTTCCACTGAAGCTGGAAGTCAAAAAATGTCTTGTGTAAGTCCTGATTTCCTAGCATAATTTAAGAGCCTCAGGCTGCCTAATTTCAAACCCTGCTTCCCCTTTATAGGCTCTGTGACAGTTGGGAATTTACTTTAGTGAATTTGTGAGACAAACATGGTTATGAGATTTATCTCATAGGGTTAATGAAAGATGAACATTCAACAGTGCTTGGTATACCGTGAACCGTCATACATTACACTGTCACTATGGCTTGCCCAGTACAAGTTGGCCCACCCTTAACCTCATAGCAACAAGTTAATCAAGTTCTAATTTAGCTGATTAATTCAAATGCACTTATACTTTGCCACAACGTTTAGTGGTTTGTGTATATCTCACCCAGGAGGTGATTTTTAAAAAGTTGTTCTTTGTATAAAAGCATTGTAAAAATGCATTTTTAAAACTCCTTAGAAAACAACCATCTACTAAGATTCAGGTACTATAGGGTTAGGATTTCACTTCAGAGATTTTTCTGAGGATAGAACAAGCACTGGATGACTTTCACTTTTTGTTCTTTGTTTATGACAGCTGAAATATCACAGGAGAGGTCTTGAATCTGCCCCTCTCTTTGCCAGCCATCCCCCTGCCCACTGGTTCAAGCCCCAAAGCCTTGGTTTCTCCTTGGTTCCTCTCCTTGACCTCATATCCCATTTCCACTCTATCACAAGAACTATAGACATTGCTTGGAGAAGGCAATGGCACCCCACTCCAGCACTCTTGCCTGGAAAATCCCATGGATGGAGGAGCCTGGTGGGCTGCAGTCCATGGGGTCTCGAGGGTCGGACATGACTGAGCGACTTCACTTTCACTTTTCACTTTCATGCACTGGAGAAGGAAATGGCAACCCACTTCAGTGTTCTTGCCTGGAGAATCCCAGGGACGGGGGAGCCTGGTGGGCTGCCGTCTATGGGGTTGCACAGAGTCGGACACGACTGAAGCGACTTAGCAGCAGCAGCAGCAGCAGCAGCATAAACATTGCTTCTAAAACATGTCTTAGCTCCATTTGTTTCTCTGCAGGATTATCGTTGTCTCCCAGTCTACCTCTACCTCTTGGCTGAACTATTGCAGTAGCTTCCTAAATGGTGTGCTTGCTTTCTACTCTTTTACTCATAAAATTCATTCTATACTGACAGCCCAAGCTGATCTTGGAAATCACCCATCCATCCTTGATATTATTCTTGTTTAAAATCCATTTTCCATTGAGATCCCAGGCTGATCCTGGTAAAACATGTATCTAACCATGATACTTCTCTTATTAAAAGCCTTCCAGGGGCTTTTCAGCATCCTTAGAATCAAATCTGGAATACAAAACTTGACTCTGGAATACAAAGCGTTGTATGCTCTAACCAGTCCCTGCCTTTCTGACCTCTTGCCCTACCCTTTCTTCGTCATCCACTGTACCTCAGACACATGTTTCTTGAATGTGCCAAGCTTGACATCTTAGAACATTTTTGCTAGCTGTGACCTGGCCAAGAATGCCCTTACTTCCAAACTTCTCATGACTGACTCCTTCTTGCCTTTCAGATTTCAGGCTAAATGTCACTTTTTGGGAGATGGTCTCTTCTCCCATCCAACTGAAAGCCTCTGCCCAGTCACTCTCATTCAGTTACTGCTCACTTGTCTCTGCATATTTTCAGCTTTGTTCCCACTAAAACATAAGCTTCAGCAGACAAGGGGCAACTCTTCCTTCAATTCTTAAGTACCACCCAGTGTAATTCCATGCCACACCCAGGAGAGTGTAAGGACATGACTTCCTCATAAGAAAAGCAGTATAACTAACTACTTCTATCAGGACTACATTACATAATCATCGTTTCTACACTACCGTGTGTTTTTATCTCCCTTCTTTCAATTTTCTTTTTCTTGCCTCATATTGGTATCTTCAGCAAAATTATCTCATTCATTCACATAACAACCTGGCCAAGTATCATTTCTTCCTTGTGTTTTAAGCGAGAAACCTGAGGCTCAAAGAGGCCATACCACACGAGTGACTGGCTGGAGATCTGAACCCAGGCCAGGTATTTCCAAAGATGGAAGATTTTTTCCTTGCCTGGAGAGAGTGTCCCAATCGTTATAGGGTCTCACGTTTCCCATAGTGAACTGACCAGATGGTTCCCAAACGTGGCTGCCCTATGTCATTTGGGAATTTCTCCTTAGACTTGCAGAATAAGAATCTGGGTTAGAGTTTAAGAATCTGTATTTTTGAGGAGCTCTCCAGATTTAGGTAGCCACTGAGTTAGATTAAAAAGAATAGGTTGGGGAGTGTTAAATACATGTTATTCCGAGAAGGCCTTTTAAATATCAGCTGAGATTAGTTTATCTGATAAGGTTAGCTGGGTCTGAGACATGAAAAGATGGGGATTGGAAATCTTCAAACCCTTGCTTGGTGAGGAGGGATAGCATATGTTATTTGTTAGGAAAACAGCCACAAAGCATGAGATGGGGTCTGGTCTTGGGTGTGGAGGGTAACCTAAGGAAAGTACTGGGTATGCTGCTGCTGCTAAGTCGCCTCAGTCGTGTCCAACTCTGTGCGACCCTGTAGACGGCAGCCCACCAGGCTCCCCCGTCCCTGGGATTCTCCAGGCAAGAACACTGGAGTGGGTTGCTATTTCCTTCTCCAATGCATGAAAGTGAAAAGTGAAAGTGAAGTCGCTCAGTCATATCTGACTCTTAGCGACCCCATGGACTGCAGCCTACCAGGCTCCTCCATCCATGGGATTTTCCAGGCAAGAGTACTGGAGCGGGGTGCCATTGCCTTCTTCAAGTACTGGGTATAGAAGAACCTATTTTCAGTGGTTTAAGGCCCTCAGATAAAACCCAGTTAGATAATTGAGCTTTTCAACTGTCCAAGTTTCTTTTGCATGTGTCATTCAACATGTTTTTGAGCCTTTAAAAATATATTCAAAATAAAGTGGCCAAGAAGGGCATTTTATAAGAGTATTAGGTTATGTAGGTCATCAGAAATAGCTTTTTAAGTTTCTCCATGTTACTCCCCAAACACTGAGATGTTTGTTTTCACGATCTAATTATAATATAATGAAAGGAAACAACACATTTGAAATGCTTTTCCTATTGGATAACATGTAGTTTTGTCTAATCTATATATGTTAGTAAAATGCTCCTCACCACGTGTCTTGTTAGCATTGAGTCCTATGTAATAGAAGAGATAAATGGCCTCCTGAGGCTTAGAAACCATGGAAAGTCACATCTGGAAGCTTTCACCTGGCTGACCTATTCGTAGAAAAGGTCAATTTAGTGCAGAAGGGCATTTAAATAACCAGTTCTGTTGGAGAGAATTGAGCAGATGTCAGGGGAGAAACGGGTTCATCCTCTCACACCCTTCCACTCACTGAGCCCATGGCTTTAACTGGTCTCAGGTGGCCTTGGCCCAGAGCAGCTTGAAGCAGGGTTTCGGTTCCTGGCCAGAGATTGAGGTCGCGCCAAGGCAGTAAGCACTGAATCCTATCCACTGGGTGAGTGCGCCAGTGACAAGGCCCTGGCCCTTTAGGTTTTCAGAAAAGAATTCCCACAAAGATGGAAAATAGTGAAACAAGTAGAGTATTTATTAGAAGGAAAAAGAATACTGTATGTGTGGGTACACATGCCGGTGGACTCGGAGATCGAGTCGCGCCCTCGTGGTAGTCTGAATTACTTCCGGGTTTCCTTTGACCAATCATTTTGATTTGCCTGGTTCTGAGGCCACATTTGGTAT
>NW_011494945.1:1530253-1533389 GCF_000754665.1 Bison bison bison | reverse complement strand
TGGTATATCTTAGGAACCTCCCCGCTGAAGGCAATGGCACCCCACTCCAGTACTCTTGCCTGGAAAATCCCATGGACAGAGAGCCTGGTGGGCTGCAGTCCATGGGGTTGCACAGAGTCGGACATGACTGAAGCAACTTAGCAGCAGCAGCAGGAACCTCCCACGTGTGCATGTGTATCTCTTACCCTAGTTGGATGCCAGTGAAGAGGACTATGGGTAGATGGATATTACTCCCCTTTTCACTTACAAGGAACTTTTTAGTTAGGAAGGTCTCCTTGACTTTGAGAAGGAGGACTATGTGGTCTTTTATCTCTCATCTAGCCAGGGCTTAGCCTCTCCAATTATCCTGCTGTTACGGAATTTCTGTCCATAGGAGATGCACTCCATCTGCTCATCCCAGAGCCCATCCATCTCCTGCTCATAACCAAAGGACCACAATTCTGCCTTTGGTAACATTATTAGGAGGCTACTTTTATCTCCTTTTATTACTAGTACATATTAGAAATTCAAGTATTCCTGTATTTCCTATATTAATGCAGTATCCAAATAAAGACTGAGAGCATTTCATTTAATTACAACTTGAAGTACTATTTTAAGAGTGGTTTTTAGGGCTTCCCAGGTGGCTCAGACGGTAAAGTATCTGCCTGCAATGTGGGAGGCCCAAGTTCAATCCCTGGGTCAGGAAGATCGTCTGGAGAAGGGAATGGCAACCCACTCCGGTATCCTTGCTTGAAGCATCCCATGAACAGAGGAGCCTGTCGGGCTACTGTCCATGGGATCCCAAAGAGTTGGACACGATTTAGTGGCTGACACTTTCACTTTCACTTTATTGTCTGTACAAATGTTCCAATATTGTCTTTTATAGTTCAGTTAGCTTTATTTGTTGAACTTTCTTCAACATTTGGTTGTCATGAAAAAAAAAAAAACCTTTTTGTACTCTTCCCAAATTTGAGTCAGAGACATTTCCAGGAAATCCATCCGAAAGGAGAGGCACATTAGGGTCAGGTTATAAGGGATGCAATTTTTATCTCAGTACTGTAAGGCTCCAAAAGTATCTACAATATACTTTTCTAAAATATAAGAAGTAAGGTGTGGTCTTTTATAATATTTGGAAGTTTCAAAATGCCTGTTCTGGGTGAAAGACTTGTTGGACTAGACTGAAATGCTGTTTTTTTAGCTATACCAAGAAAGACTCCACTCACAGTTAGTTTCTAACCTTTAATGCCCAGTGAAATATATACGCTGGACCTGTTTTAGTGACTGCTGTCTAGCTCATCAAATGTAGATGTTGATAATGTCTGAAAAATATGTTTAGCCGTTAAAAAAAAAAAACTCCTTAAAAAAGCTTACTACTTTATCTTTTAGCTTTCCTGTTTCTCTGTTCAATTTTATTAATTTATTAAATTTTTAAAAAAACTTTTTTTTTCCAGCCCTGCCTCATGGCTTGTAGGATCTTAGTTCCCAGCGTGTGTGTGTGTGTGTTGGTCACTCAGTCATGTCTGACTCTTTGCTACCCCATGGGCATATAGCCCACCAGGCTTCTCTGTCCTGGGGTGGGTTGCCATTCCCTTCTCCAGGAGATCTTCCCGACCCAGGGATCAAACTCTGGTCTCCTGCATTGCAGTCAGATTCTTTACCATCTGAGCCCCTGGGAAGCCCCTTATATCCAACCAGGGATCAAACCTGGCCCCTACTAGTGGAAGTGCTGAGTACTAACCACTGAACCACCAAGGAACTGCCTCTATTCAATTTTAAATGGCCTAATAAGAAAGGCAGTATTTACTCAGATAATGCAGATTTGCCCTCTGGTGTTTCTGGACCCCAGATCCTCTGTCACTGATGAAACAAATTACTAGCTTACCTGATGAAGGCTGAGCTTTCACATCACCTCATCCTGAAGAGACAAATTCATACTGAAATAATTTCCCTTTCATTGCAAACAAAACATCAGTATCCCCAAAATAGTATACACGTTCAAAAGCGAAAAGTTGGGAATCTTTGAGACTATTATGTATAATTATTTTATATTTAACTAAGGTGCTTAAGACTAGAGATCTCTTCAAGAAAATTAGAGATACCAAGGGAACATTTCATGCAAAGATGGGCTCAACAGAGGACAGAAATGGTATGGACCTAACAGAAGCAGAAGATATTAAGAAGAGGTGGCAGAAATACACAGAAGAACTGTACAAAAAAGATCTTCATGACCCAGATAATCATGATGGTGTGATCACTCACCTAGAGCCAGACATCCTGGAATGTGAAGTCAAGTGGGCCTTACAAAGTATCACTACGAACAAAGCTAGTGGAGGTGATGGCATTCCAGTTGAGCTATTTCAAATCCTGAAAGATGATGCTGTGAAAGTGCTGCACCGTATATGCTAGCAAATTTGGAAAACTCAGCAGTGGCCATAGGACTGGAAAAGGTCAGTTTTCATTCCAATCCCAAAGAAAGGCAATGCCAAAGAATGCTCAAACTACTGCACAATTGCACTCATCTCAAACGCTACTAAAGTAATGCTCAAAATTCTCCAAGCCAGGCTTCAGCAATATGTGAACTGTGAACTTCCAGATGTTCAAGCTGGTTTTAGAAAAGGGAGAGGAACCAGAGATCAAATTGCTAACATCTGCTGGATCATGGAAAAAGCAAGAGAGTTCCAGAAAAACATCTATTTCTGCTTTATTGACTATGCCAAAGCCTTTGACTGTGTGGATCACAGTAAACTGTGGAAAATTCTGAAAGAGATGGGAATACCAGACCACCTGACCTGCCTCTTGAGAAACCTATATGCAGGTCAGGAAGCAACAGTTAGAACTGGACATGGAACAACAGACTGGTCCCAAATAGGAAGAGGAGTATGTCAAGGCTGTATATTGTCACCCTGCTTATTTAACTTATATGCAGAGTACATCATGAGAAACATTGGGCTGGAAGAAGCACAAGTAGATTCAAGATTACCAGGAGAAATATCAATAACCTCAGATATGCAGATGACACCACCCTTATGGCAGAAAGTGAAGAGGAACTAAAAATCCTCTTGATGAAAGTGAAAGAGGAGAGTGAAAAAGTTGGCTTAAAGCTCAACATTCAGAAAATGAAGATCATGGCATCTGGTCCCATCACTTCATGGGAAAT
>NW_011494945.1:1526930-1530153 GCF_000754665.1 Bison bison bison | reverse complement strand
GGTGATTGCAGCCTTGAAATTAAAAGACACTTACTCCTTGGAAGAAAAGTTATGACCAACCTAGATAGCATATTCAAAAGCAGAGACATTACTTTGCCAACAAAGGTCCGTCTAGTCAAGGCTATGGTTTTTCCTGTGGTCATATATGGATGTGAGAATTGGACTATAAAGAAAGCTGAGCGCTGAAGAATTGATGCTTTTGAACTGTGATGTTGAAGAAGACTCTTGAGAGTCCCTTGGACTGCAAGGAGATCCAACCAGTCCATCCTAAAGGAGATCAGTCCCGGGTGTTCATTGGAAGGACTGATCCTGAGGCTGAAACTCCAATCCTTTGACCACCTCATGCGAAGAGTTGACTCATTGGAAAAGACCCTGATGCTGGCAGGGATTGGGGGCAGGAGGAGAAGGGGACAACAGAGGATGAGATGGCTGGATGGCATCACCGATTCATGGACATGAGTTTGGGTGAACTCTGGGAGTTGGTGATGGACAGGGAGGCCTGGCATGCATGGGGTGGCAATGAGTTGGACACGACTGAGCAACTGAACTGAACTGAAGTAAAAGTGCTTTTTAAAAGGATTCAAATATATACTTAGATTTTTAATAAAGGTTTATGTGGAGCTTTAATATTTAGTTTAACATGTTTAAGTTTTAATGACTCATGTCAAAACAAAATTACCCATTAGCCAAATGCAAACAAGTTTGACGTGGAGATGAGTCAGATCAGGGCCATCTGGGCTCCAGACCGCAAAGTGCTGTTAAGTATTCCAGCATTTATGCATGCCTTTTCCTCACAGGGCCCCTCTCTCAGCATTCAGACCATCAGGCTGAAGGGGAGTCACACTAGAAATATGGAGAACACTGCATTCCTGTTCATTTGTCATGGCTGAATTGGCATAACAAATGGTGACAAATAAGATTTTTTCATCCACACAAAAGTTGCCATCACATTTTCAATGGCTTTTACTAGAGTGTCAAGAATACCAAGTTTAATTACACAAAAGCTGGTGGAGGCATGGATTGTGAATCTAATTCAGGGAATAGAAGAGAGACTGCTGACCATCAACTTTTATGCCTGCATAGGAAGTTAGAACCAACATAAATGTATGCATGGAACAAGATATTAGAGATTACAGAAATTATAAGGAAATTTATTTCTTCAGGTCAGGACTGTGTTTATCTGGAAAACTTGATAGATTGAAAGAAAAACAACTACTAAACATTATTCCATCACTGAAACTCTAAATACATGTGAAATGTGAATGTTGCAAGATGTCTTTAACCTAATTTTAAGAAGTGCTTATGCTTTGATCATGCTATTTAATAGAGTGTCATTAGCTAAAAAGAGAAGAGCCCATTATAGCATTGTCTGCTGGGTAGTAAAATCCTTATGTATAGAATCAACTTGATAAAATGTGGCCCCAAAATGTAATTATTATCACTAGACAACCATTTAGAGTTACTTGATATCTATTATATATCAATAAATCTAAATGGAGGTGGATCAGAAGCACATAAAAGATTTTCCTTTGCAGCCCACACTTAATATATTTTCCTTATCTTGCTTGATTGATTATAACATAATTCTCTGTATAGTTTCACCTCCAGGAAATAAAAAACCTTAACATTGATAATATAAAATGAGCCATATTGCCAAGTGTTTTGGTACTGAGAAAACACAATTTGTTGTGTCTAAATATTAATGGTGTGCATGTGTGCTAAGTTGTTTCAAGAAGAATAATGGAGTGGGTTGCCATGCCCTCCTCCAGGGGATCTTTCTAACCCAGGGATTGTCTCCTGCTTTGGCAGGCAGGTTCTTTACCACTAGCGCCACCTGGGAAGCCCATTTAATTAATGGCGTGCCTAACTACATATTGATATTTTTTCTTATATACCTATGAAATTAAGGTTTTCTAAATAACTATAACATTTAGAATTATGTTCACCAATGCCTTATCTCAAGTTTTTAAGGATATAAGAATGTAATGACTATATGGGAGATCTAAATAATGATAAAAGCAATTTGCTACCACAAAAATCACCTTAACTACCAACTGGATGAATGTGTAAACTGAACATTAGAGAAATATGCCAAGAAATCCCAAATTCTAATATTCTGACATTCACTGTACTTTGCAGTTGTTGAGTAGTGCTGAAGCAGGAGGGAAGCCATAATACCTCCCACCTGCCCAGAGGTTTAGATGATCCTTTATAAGTTAATTTATTGGGAAACTGCATGGAATAGACTACTTTCCCTTCTGAACATCCCTTGTAATTTCATTAAAGATCAAAAACAAAATTGTGTTCTCACTCTCTGCTTATTGAAATGCAAATACCATCTTTAGTTTCTAGATAAATACTATACATCATTTTTTAGGTGTATTTTGGATTACCTATTGATAGTTGTAAGTATTTGCTATGTAAAATATATTTAAATATAAATATAAACTTGTTTAACACTTGCTATGTATCAGGTACTGTGTAGAAGCTAGGAATGGAAAGAGGCACACATAGGACTGAATTTTTGGATGCATGAAAAAATATACTATGTGCTTAAGGGGTTTACAGTATTATTGGGGAAGATAAGAAAACAATTGGAAATATGATTATGTATAAGCAACTCGGCACATTGTTTGGAATAGACTATAAGGGGAAGTAAACATAAAAGTAGAGGGCGGTGTGTGGTGTAACACTAGAGGAAGCAGTGGTGAGATTAATGATGACTCTAGTCCTAAAGAGGTGGCTCTTCTGAAATCAATATATGCCTGAATGTGCAACTTTGAATATGCGTGGGCTTGTGTCATCATAATATGAACAAAGAGTCAAATAAATGCTAAGAGTTTGAACTCTATTGAAAATCAACTCTGTAATTATCCTTTAATTTTTATTTTTACAGATCTGGGGTGAGAGAAACCTTCCCCCAACTATATCTTTCCTTGCTTTTCCCCCAGGAAAGCATCTAATACTTCTTTCTACATCTAGCTTAAACATTTCAGGTTGGGTCAATTTCTCAAAATTCAGAAAAATCTTGGATTTTGGAAGGAACGAGTAGTAGTAATATCATATATAAAAAGTCTTAAAAGGTAATTTTATGGTGAACTAAGAAATTTAGTTTTAAGAAATTTTGATTTCATCATAGATATTTATTATTTTATGTATGTGTGTTTGTGAAGTGCCATTCCAAAGCCATGATCTCACACACCTCAAGGCAGTGGCTAGAGAA
>NW_011494945.1:1523077-1526717 GCF_000754665.1 Bison bison bison | reverse complement strand
TCGCTTAGTCGTGTCCGACTCTTAGTGACCCCATGGACTGCAGCCTACCAGGCTCCTCCATCCATGGGATTTTCCAGGCAAGAGTACTGGAGTGGGGAAGGTAATGACTAGTGATCACTAAAGAAGCAACTCACTTCCTGAGGAAAATACAGTTGTTTTAATTAGATTGGAATGATACAACTCTGAATATACTTTCTTTCACATCATTACAATGGTGGCAATAACATTTAGATTTTTAATATAAAGTCTTATATTCCCATAGAAACTTTCTTCTACTCCTACATGATTCAATTAATTTTTTTAACCTAAAATTAAATGTCCTCATTTTTTCTCATGGACATATACACTCTTAGCCTCAAGTTGGTAAGTTATTTGCTTTAATATTCATGATATTCATGATTCAGCAGGGTATTTTATGGCTCGCAAGAGTTGCAGCTTAAGTGCATATCTTCTGTACATACGGAGGTCAGAAATAATTTGCTTCATGATATAGGAATTAAAATCAATACTCTTACTTCCTTAAGAAAACAAACATAACATAATGTAAATGAGAAATGAGTAAATTATTAATAGATGGGCTTATCTAAAATATAATTCAAGCTAAGCAAGGTCAACCCAGAGAACTGAGCTTTAACACTGCAAGTTACAGGAAGCATGAGGAGGATAGATATATCATCACAGGTTTGTCTTTAGAAATTTGCTTTCATCTAGGGTTTTTAAGCCATATTACAAACCCTCTGTTGCCTGCCCTTGTGAATAAGTCTGTGGTATGAAGATGCTCAGCTTGAGGATGAGAAAATGGAGAGCAGAGAAGTCTTGCCAGACCTGGAAGTCTTGCAAATGGTACTTAAGGGGACTCCCAGGATTCTCATTAGCACTTAACTAGCTGGAGAAGTGGAGAAGGCGATGGCACCCCACTCCAGTACTCTTGCCTGGAAAATCCCATGGATGAAGGAGCCTGGTGGGCTGTAGTCCATGGGGTCGCAAAGTCGGACATGACTGAGAGACTTCACTTTCACATTTCATTTTCATGCATTGGAGAAGGAAATGGCAACTCACTCCAGTGTTCTTGCCTGGAGAATCCCAGGGACGGGGGAGCCTGGTGGGCTGCCGTCTATGGGGTCGCACAGAGTCAGACACGACTCAAGCAACTTAGCAGCAGCAGCAGCTGTCAAGCTAGGGGAGGTCCCACTGGTTGCTGTTGTCAGGATTGTTCTGGCTTCCTGATGTTCACTTCCAATGCCTTTCTATTTTCTCTCTGCTCAGAACTGAGGCAAATCCTATACTCCAGAATAATCCCCTCCTTTCTCTCTCTGCTTGATATATTTCCACCTATTGAAGACATGGTGAGTCCAAGGAAAGGGCATTTTCTTCTTTATTGTTAGAGAACAGAATTTATCAGCTGCCATCTTTTGGATCCTGCTCTAGCTTATGATTTCTACACAGGGTCTGGGTTTTGTTTCTATTCCCGAAGTCAAGAAGGGGTATTTTCACGTGTCTGGAAAAGTATTCCTTCTAGAATGAGGAAGGCCACATGAGAACCTGAACCCTTTGAAAGATGGACAGATATAGAGCTCGTAAACAGCAAAGTCAGACTCATTTTTTGCTTCTGGGTTTCTTACCTTCTGTTCCATGTAATTTACTTACATTTGTAAGATCCTTTCCCCTACCTTCAGGCATTGCTTCCATAGCAATTCATTTATTTATTTATTGACACAAAATCTGCACTTGAACTTTCATGTCAATGTTGGGGATGATAGATATACACAAAGCACTTCCTTATCTTAAAGCCCTTATAGTTTAATTTGTTACATTATACAAATATAATTATACAAATGAAATTTAATAAATCAAAGTGAAATAGTGTATAATGAACATGTGTTCAAAGTACTATGGAAGCACAGAAGAGGGTATGATTATTGCTAACTGGTGGGAATCAATGTTGTATGCAGAATTTTGTCAATGGAGAGATTACCAGTGTTGCTGCCTTTTTAACCTTCCTGTTATACTTTAATGCTGAGATGATTTTCTTAGTAGACAAACAGGCAATTCTTAAGATGGAAATAAGGATGTTCTGCCTGAGTTAAGTATATGGTCCCCGAGATCCCTATTTGCTTTCAGTTGGATGTAATACTTTCCAAAAAGCCTCTACTGGTTGACCAATGAAGATAAGGTTAAAGCAAATTAACAGAATAAAATTGGAAGCTCTGTGGGTCTGGTTACTGAGAATAGGATCATAGATTTTTCATCTTTTATATTCAGCCCCTACCATGGAAGATGGTTGTTGAATTTATATTGTGTATTTTATATATATATGTATATTCTTCATTCTTCATTCTTATGAAAAATACTTCATAAACATGATGTTATTTGCAATAGTATCCTTCAAGCAGGCTTTCAGAAGGCATTTCATTGCTCTTTGATCATTACAAATCAAATAGATATCTAGCAGAGACCTCACAGCCTCACCTACAGACCAGAGTCAGTTGAAGTTCAGGATAGTCATTTGAACTTAGGACATTAGTATGTATCTGAGAAAAAGGACTAAAATACCACAAAAAGGAAAGCCTTGTTCAAAGACTTCATGTGGGCACAAAAGGTGGGAGATTATTTATCATAATGACTTATTCAACCACAAGGGAAAACATGAGTTAGAATGACATTATTTTCATCACATTTTTCCCCTGAGGAATTCAAGAAACTGCCCCTTTCTTATGTAATGGGCGGCAATTCTCTTCACACTATTTTGCTTTGATCTTAACCCTGGCAGGTAATAGTAATAAAAAAATTCCCAAAGATGACCAACTTATTCTCTTCTCAAAAATTATCCTCCCCCAGATCCTGTGAACTCAGGAATACTCAAAGACCAGCTTATTTGATCTTACCCCTGTGGTTATCTGTTCATTTCTCATCAGGCTAATCTCCTTATTCCACTCCCTCAAAACTCCATCTCCCCAGCTGTGAACACTCTCCCGGTCTGACCATTTTTGCTGTAGGAACAGTTCTCTCCTTCCTCATATTTAAGCACATACTTCAACTTTTGATTACTTCCTCAACCTGAGAGGTGAAAAATTGAAATGCAACACGAAACATCCGGTGAGATGGAAAGGGGCATCACTCCTGCTCTGCTTCTTTCACCAAATGACTGTAAGTGCTTCAAGGACCGTTTTACTTCCCAGGCTTCAGTTTCCTCATGTATCAGTATCAAAGGGGAAACTAAATAGTATACAATATGTAAGACATATTCTGGTATGAGCAACAATATGATTACACAAATGTTGATCAAGAAGAGTAGTATCAAGTTCTAACATGTCATGTAAAAGCAGCTACTAAGTCAAGAAGGAGTTGGCCTTCTCATAGCTGTAACTGTCACTCATATACTTCTGTATTTATGTAGACACATATGTTTAATACCATATATTTATTGTGCGCATGTATTTAAATGTGGCTACTTTTCTAAAATATTGATAAAAGCATGCTATTAGTGTATTTGACATTATTGTTCTAGTGTCTTAGATTATAGTCTCTGTCATAAATGGAAGAGCAGTGGAACAGTCAGGAGACTTACATTCTAGACTCTGCACTTCTTGAATTTCTTTTTTTTTTTTTTTTATTAAAAAAATTTCAGGTATACACGTGC
>NW_011494945.1:1521037-1522923 GCF_000754665.1 Bison bison bison | reverse complement strand
CCCCTGGGCCTTCCCAGCGCACAAGCCCCAAGCATCCAGCATCGTGCACTGAACCTGGCATCTGGCATCTCGTTTCATACATGACATTTCACAAGTTTCAATGCCATTCTCCCAAATCTTCCCACCCTCACCCTCTCCCTCTCCCACAGAGTCCATAAGACTGTTCTATACATCAGTGTCTCTTTTGCTGTCTCGTATACAGGGTTATCGTTACCATCTTTCTAAATTCCATATATATGCGTTAGTATACTGTATTTATGGTTTTCCTTCTGGCTTACTTCACTCTGTATAATAGGCTCCAGTTTCATCCACCTCATTAGAACTGATTCAAATGTATTCTTTTTAATGGCTGAGTAATACTCCATTGTGTATATGTACCACAGCTTGCTTATCCATTCATCTGCTGATGGACATCTAGGTTGCTTCCATGTCCTGGCTATTATAAACAGTGCTTCGATGAACATTGGGGTACACGTGTCTCTTTCCCTTCTGGTTTCCTCAGTGTGTATGCCCAGCAGTGGGATTGCTGGATCATAAGGCAGTTCTATTTCCAGTTTTTTAAGGAATCTCCACACTGTTCTCCATAGTGGCTGTACTAGTTTGCATTCCCACCAACAGTGTAAGAGGGTTCCCTTTTCTCCACACCCTCTCCAGCATTTATTATTTGTAGACTTTTGGATCGCAGCCATTCTGACTGGTGTGAAATGGTACCTCATAGTGGTTTTGATTTGCATTTCTCTGATAATGAGTGATGTTGAGCATCTTTTCATGTGTTTGTTAGCCATCTGTATGTCTTCTTTGGAGAAATGTCTATTTAGTTCTTTGGCCCATTTTTTGATTGGGTCATTTATTTTTCTGGAGTTGAGCTGTAGGAGTTGCTTGTATATTTTTGAGATTAGTTGTTTGTTGGTTGCTTCATTTGCTATTATTTTCTCCCATTCTGAAGGCTGTCTTTTCACCTTGCTAATAGTTTCCTTTGATGTGCAGAAGCTTTTAAGTTTAATTAGGTCCCATTTGTTTATTTTTGCTTTTATTTCCAATATTCTGGGAAGTGAAATTCACTTCTTGAATTTCATGGTTTTGAGCATGTCACACAGACTCATTGGGCCTCAAATGATTCCTTTTGAGTCTATAATTTTATGATGGTTATATTAATGAAGCAGGAAAGATGATGTTGTGGGGTAACTTGTTAAACCCTAAATCTTATGGCTTAAACAATAAAAGTTTGTCACACATGTAAAGCCTGATTGCAAGTTGGAAGAGACTTAACAATGATTGTCTTCCAAGTGGTGTCTCAGCCTAAACCAGGGTGCTTGAATTTTGTGTATACTTCACATAAGAACCCTTCTTCTCCATGGCAGGGGCCAGTCTCAGGCTACATTGCTTCTGCTCACATTTCACTAGCCAGGAGAGGAATCATGGTCTTACCTAACAGCAAGGTAGCTGCTCAATATGTAGGTATCACTATATCCTTTAAAGACAAAAATGGAATTCTTTGGATGCTTGACATTGTCTGCTGTGGTGCTAAATCAGAATACAGCAGGGAATCATCCAGTGGAATTGTCTTTCTTTTTCCATCTGTAACATCATGGCATTTAGAACATATTTGTCTTTCAGTGTCTTCTGATGGAGCTGGAGATTTTTCCTCTTTTCTGAATGATCCTCAATGTTGTAGGGTAGTTCTAAGACTTCTCTTGGGTTTTTAACATATTGGGAAGTTCCAAATTCTCAAACCCTTATCACTCAAGTTTAATGGTGAGAAATCTGTTCTCTCTCCATTGAGTGATTTGTTAGTGGGAAAAAAATGACTGGAATTTACATGTCACATGTGTCAAAACATAGATGCTCTTAGAATACCCTTTAGAATAAGACTATAAATGGAAAAT
>NW_011494945.1:1491073-1520937 GCF_000754665.1 Bison bison bison | reverse complement strand
GGAAAATGAGAGAAAAAGCTAAAGAAGATACCTTTCCTAACAATAGCTTTCTTATTGATTTAGAAGGCTTTGGTGTCATGTGTATTTTTTTTTTTTTAAGACAGGAAGAATGAGTCTTGGAAAAGAGAGAAGAAAATCATTATGAAAAATCAGCCCAGGCATAGAAGTCAATTCAGACAGAGCTTGGGAGTGCTGCTAAATATGAGGTGTCAGCTTTTAGTTTGCTCTTTCTCTTCATCAGAGTAAGGAGAGTTTTGTCTTGATTGCATGGCTTCCACAGAGGGGCCTGGGTGGTTTATACAGTATAGTAGATGATGACAGATAACACTCTTAGTTCAAGGCCTTAGGGATGGCAATGTGTGTAGAAGGATTTTTCCAGGGAGATTTGCTTCTGCCCACTAATTGTGGTCATATATTTTACGGCTTTGGGAATACTATGGCCACTAGTATAAGTCCCAGTGCTCCAAGAAGCAGTGTTTGTGTCTGATTCAGCAGAAGCTGTTGCTGTATTTCTGAAACTTCTGTTGATAAAAATCATGCATGTCATTAATTTTCACTTCCAATCCTATATTTTCTTGCCACATCCTACATAATTTGTTTACAGTTGCTACTATTGATGATAGATACCTTTTGAAACACTCTCTAATTTTTCAACCCTACTTTTTTATGTTATCCTTTTATCTAGCTACAACTCTTCCTCAGTAGCACCAGTAAACACCTTCTCTGTCAACTATTTTTTTTTCTGTAATATTTTTATTTATTTTTTAATTTTTATTTTATTTTTAAACTTTACATAATTGTATTAGTTTTGCCAAATATCAAAATGAATCCATCACAGGTATATATGTGCTCCCCATCCTGAACCCTCTTCCCTCCTCCCTCCCCATACCATCCCTCTGGGTCGTCCCAGTGCACTAGCCCCAAGCATCCAGCATCGTGCATTGAACCTGGACTGGCATCTCGTTTCATACATGATATTTTACATGTTTCAATGCCATTCTCCCAAATCTTCCCACCCTCTCCCTCTACCACAGATTCCATAAGACTGTTCCATACATCAGCATCACTTTTGCTGTCTCGTACACAGGGTTATTGTTAGCATCTTTCTAAATTCCATATATATGCGTTAGTATACTGTATTGGTGTTTTTCCTTCTGGCTTACTTCACTCTGTATAATAGGCTCCAGTTTCATCCACCTCATTAGAACTGATTCAAATGTATTCTTTTTAATGGCTGAGTAATACTCCATTGTGTATATGTACCACAGCTTGCTTATCCATTCATCTGCTGATGGACATCTAGGTTGCTTCCATGTCCTGGCTATTATAAACAGTGCTTCGATGAACATTGGGGTACACGTGTCTCTTTCCCTTCTGGTTTCCTCAGTGTGTATGCCCAGCAGTGGGATTGCTGGATCATAAGGCAGTTCTATTTCCAGTTTTTTAAGCAATCTCCACACTGTTCTCCATAGTGGCTGTACTAGTTTGCATTCCCACCAACAGTGTAAGAGGGTTCCTTTCCTCCACACCCTCTCCAACATTTATTATTTGTAGACTTTTGGATCGCAGCCATTCTGACTGGTGTGAAATGGTACCTCATAGTGGTCTTGATTTGCATTTCTCTGATAATGAGTGATGTTGAGCATCTTATAAAAGCAAAAATAAACAAATGGGACCTAATTAACCTTAAAAGCTTCTGCACATCAAAGGAAACTATCAGCAAGGTGAAAAGACAGCCTTCAGAATGGGAGAAAATAATAGCAAATGAAGCAACTGACAAACAACTAATCTCAAAAATATACAAGCAACTCCTACAGCTCAACTCCAGAAAAATAAATGACCCAATCAAAAAATGGGCCAAAGAACTAAATAGACATTTCTCCAAAGAAGACATACAGATGGCTAACAAACACATGAAAAGATGCTCTGTCAACTCTTTAAATGTTAACATTGTTTGGGACTTTTGTCTTTGGTGCTCCTTGCTTCTCCTTCAACATGTTTTCTTTAGGGGCTCTTGTCCACTTCAGTGGTATTCAGCCACCATCAAAAACCTTTAAAATGACAAACTGGATCAATTCAACCATCCACATTCTCTGTGCCTACACCAGAGCTACAATCATTGGAGAAAATTAGAGAAAGAAGCAGTTGGTGCTACACCGTTTGTGGTCTCCAGACTGATCCAGGCCATCAACACCGCCTGGTTATTTTTTAATTTTCTATAGACACTGCCCTTTATTAATCTCTGTAAGAACAACTTTAAATCTTCTACACTTATTGGCAGATGACCCCACATCTTATTTCACAGTTTTGAAGTTGAAACCATCAGCCATACTAGGTATCAAGAAGGAGAGGCTGGTGCATTGTATTAAATGTTGCACAGAGATCAAAGAAGATAAGTACTCAACTGTGGATTTAGAAATAAGGTCATCATTGTTGACTTCTGTTAAGACTTTCAGCAGAGGAGTTGGGGAAAATTACACTGTTTCAGTGATCAAAACCAACAGGGATCATGGAAGGGATCATAGTGTTTCTCAAAACCTTTTAACAAAAGTGTTACTATAAAAGGGAGGAATGAGATAGGGTAATAATAGTTGAATGGTCATTTTATAGTGGGATCAAGAGAGTGATTTTAAGAGATTAAAGAAAATCATCATCTTTTAATCCTAATGGGAAAGGGCCCATTAAAAGCAAGAGTTTAATAACAATCCCATTGCTCTAGAAATCTTTTCCTGCTCATCTATCCATGTGTTATTAGAGAAATAGGAAGGATGATGCTCACATCTCTGGTTTAAGTGACTCATTGAATAGTTGTGCCTTTCAGTCGGTGTTGTGCCTCAGTCAGTGCTTCTCAATCTGTGGTGAAGGATCATTTTTTTTTTTTTTTAATTCCCATCCATTGCGTATTTTTGTAAATACAGTAAAAATGAATTACTAGAAGCATGTTCATGCAGTTAGATGTTGCAACTTTGACAAACTGCTATGAAATTTTTCAAACCCTCGCTCTCAGTTTTTGTACTTATTTCATGGACCAGTTCAGATAATCCCCAGACCATCACTGGTCCGTGCTTCATGCTCTCGGTAGCACTGATCTAGAGAGTTTATAGGGATTAGCAATGTGAAGGATGGTGATACATTTCATTTTGGACATGGGGAAGCTGAATCCCTTGTTAGGCATCTAAACAGAGATTTCCAAAAGGTAACTGGGTGGAGTACATGATATATGCTTCAGAGAAAAGTTAAGGAACTCATAGAATAACATGGAGTCTATTCATTGTAGAATGGAAAATTAACATATGGCATATCTGTATCATGGCAAACTATTAAAGAATGAAGAATGAGAATATGAGTGTCCCAATATCAAGAGCTCCAACTGGGACAGTCAGTGCCCCATCTCTCCCAGGCCATGTGGGCCTCCCTCCCTGCCTCTATCTGTGTCCCTTGTCCCCACCTCCCTGGAACCCAGCTTAAACCTCCCCTTTCCCACCACACAAATGGGCCCCAGGGAGGGATGGCTGGCCCAGCCCACTTCTGATATTTCACTTGTGAAATTTCTCTAAGCTGAGATACCAGCCTGCTGTCCTGCTGCTTCATGCCCATCTCATCAACTACATACAAAAGGGACGTGAAATAATTGATAGCAAATAACACCGCCCCCTCAAAAGGAAAAGAGCTCCAAGATAGGTTATTAAGGCAAGACAAATAAAGTAGGCTATGATATGACAAAATCATGTTTGTATGTCATACATATATTTATAAGATACACTGAAAACTTCTTGAATAATATGCAACTGTTAACAGTAGTTACTTTTAGGGAGGAAGATAGAGTTCTTGGGGTGTATAACACATTAGATCCATATGTTATTTTTCAAAGTTAATTTCCATATTATTCTTTTACAGGTTTTTTTGCAGTTATGTATTATTTAGGTAATTACAGCACGAATCAAAGTTCTTATATATAATGCCATATACTGCTTTAAAAATAAATAGAACTATAAAAGTAATCAGTAGCTTGCTACAGTTTAGTTTTGTAGTAATTGTGTAATTAAGGAAAGCAATAGCAGAGTAGGTAGGAGCTCTTTAGTACCACATATTCACAGAGAAGGAAATGGCAACCCACTGCAGTATTCTTGCCTAGAGAATTCCATGGACAGAGAGGACTGAAGTCCATACAGTCTACTCTTCTCACAAAGAGTCGGACATGACTGAGCGCCTAACACAACACACACACACACACACACACACATACACACACACACACACACACACACACATACAGAGTCAACAGTATCAAGCCCAGCTCTGCCACTGACATGCTGTGTGGTCCTGGATAAGCTTCTGAACTCCCAGCCTCAGTTTCCTCAGTGTTAGAATGGAGATAGTAGTTGTATGTACCTTGTGTTATTATTGTGAGGATTTATTGTAACTTTATTATTTTAATTATTTATTGAGCTATTTTGTCACATGACAATGCAAGTAGTATGTTTGGCTCAGAGCTTGGCAAATGTGCAAATATGTAAGTATTATTTATATCTGTCTCAGGCATTTTATTGTTAGACTCTTCATGTATGCAGAATTACACAAAATATGAAATCAGAAAGGTCTCACCACCTTTTTCTCTCCACTATGGATTAACATTATAGTAGCAAAGTGCCATAATTAGAACATTTTTTCTTCCATTTTATTTATTTGTGTATGTATGCAGTGCCTCTGTGGAGTACATGATAGTCAGGTCTTGAGACAGAACACAGAACTGGGAGCCAAAGTTTCAGATTCTGAGTCTGTTATTACTAGGTGTGTGGTTTTGGGCAGATAATCTGTCTGAAGCTCAATGTCCTTGCCTGTAAAATGGGGTTGATGCACTGTCCCTCTTTGCACTGTTGTAATGATTGATGGATATGATATCAATATATGGAAAAACTCTTGTAGAACATATGCTCTAGAAATATTACTTCTAATTCCCTTCTCTGAAAAAAAGTGAGGATATAGAAAAATGAGCATTTGAAAATCTTACTCTTTATAAGTCTTCATGATTAAATGGAAACAACATCCCAAATATACTTACAAATTATTTTTCAAAACTCTGGAAGCTTCTTCCAGAGTTCCCATGTCATATAACCGATTAGGCAAATATTTCTATCCCATCCCCTCAACTTATTCAATTCAAGATACCCTGAAATATTTTATTCCTGACCTCTTCTATTGAGAAAAGAAAGAACTTGACAGAAAGAGGGAGTTTTAGAAGTTCTTCCTGAATGATAATGGGAGAAATATATGGTGTGTGGAGAGGTGGGGCGAGTCCCACATAATGAATCATATGTAGAAAGCACAACAGAGAATTCAGTACCAAGCTTCTAAAACCTCAGTAGTACTTGCTGTAAGTGATATTTTTGTGGCCTTTTCTTTGCACAGATATTTGTCATTCTGTAGTTGATTTAGAAAGAGATTCATGGAAAGTCATAATTATTTAAAGAAGGGAACAGGCAAAGTGTTCTTTTGCCATGTCTATAAATCTTTCCCTATGCTTTGCTGAGAACTCTGCTCTGGCTGTCTGCTTTAAGCATGTAACAGGAGTATATCATAATGTCAGGAGTTGTCAGACCCTCAGAACTCTCCATAATGTGAGATCACAAGCAGAGACGATTTCATTGTAATATTTCTGACTACAAAGTATAAATACCATTCAGCTGGCACACTGATATCATATCAGGGAGTTTTTTTTTTTTCTTTTTTCCTGTTCTTATCCTTTAAGTTTGTCAAGGTGTTTAAATCTGTAAAGTTAGATAAAGCTAGAATAAGAAAATTAAAATTCAGACTAGAATAACAATGTCAGAAGAAAAGCATATTTTTGAAAGGAACCATAAAAAGAGAAGTTAAATAAAGATTACAAAGACATTGAAAAAGGTGCTACATGTATTTCAATTATGTTTTCATTAGTTCTCTCCAGAGGACAAAAACATTTCTCAGAACAATTTAAAACAGTAGATATACAAAAGAGTAACTCAAACACAGATTTAAAAATCTCATTGAGAGACTTGAGAGGATATTTCTTTCTCATGATGATATTGCCAACTGGGAGAATTTTACTAATTCTTCAGTGTGATTATCTACCTCACTATGGCTCCCTTAACAGCTATTGTTTTTTAAATGGAAAAAATGTTAACGCTTGCATAAACTCAGATGTGAAAAATGAGCTTACAGATATTTTACTTTTTGCTGTGGTTCCAGTACATGTGCTTTTAAAATTTTGCCATATAAGAAATATGGACTCAACCATTAAAAAAAAAAAGAAATATAGAAAGGAAGATAGAGATGCATTACTGTCTTTGTAGAAATACCTTACTAAATTCTCCATGGTCCTTCCAGCTTAACCTTAAGTTCTTGTTAGGGGTTCACACACAACAACCTGATTTTCCCCACAGAATCAGTATTTTCTGTCCCTGAGGAAGGAGCTTTGTTAGGAGATATGCTACATGAAAATATGTGTTGTGCTCAGAGAGGAGATACTGTACTCTTGTTCTATTTTATTACCGACTCTCTCTTCTCTGCAAAACAAACAAGCTTGCTGAAGTCTGGAACTGAGTCTCTCCCCCCAGGACGTGTTGGAAGTCTGCCCTTCATATCTGCGGTCCATGGTTGCCATCAAAGATTCAGCACCATTGCTATCAGTTGGTGAGACCATTAGCTTGATCTCCTACATGCCAAAGCAAATCTCATTTTAAATGCCTGGAGATAAATTAAGTTTTCAGTAGACATGGGGCAAATATATTGTTGTTTTTAGTTGTCGTGTCCAACTTTTTGCAATCCCATGGACTGTAACCCACCAGGCTCCTCTGTCCATGAGATTTTCCAGGCAAGAATACTGGAGTGGGTTGCCATTTTCTCCTCCCGGGGATCTTCCCGACCCAGGAATCAAACCCACATCTTCCTGCATTGGCAGGCAGGTTCTGTACTACTGAGCCACGAGGGAAGCCCATGGGACAAACATACTGGTTGATAAATGAAAACATCCTTCAATAAGGTGAAAATCAGACTTTAATATATATTTTTGATTATTTGAATTTTTTTCATAGTTTACTTACATCAGAGACCCTTATAAGTTGTCTTGCTCTCACGTTTCCCCAAAATTATGATCTTAGTGTATTCTGCTCTGTTCCTTTATTTGTTGTTTCCTGCTTTCCTGATAACACCTCTTCCAGTTAGGATAAAATCTAGGGTCAGAATGAGGAAGTTATGATGGATTTCTCTCTCTCAGTTAGACTTGCTCAAATCTCATCCTAAGATCTCCTTTTCTCACTTTATCCACTCTTCCTAGGCAATCCCACCCATCTCCATGCCTTCCATGCCTTGTCTGTTTTTAACTTCAGCCCAGAGCTTCTTCTGAGCTCCAGACCAGTGTGTTCAGTGGCCTGTTTGTTATCTCCACCTGGACATCTGAAAGTCATTTATAATTCTACCCATCCCAATGGAAATTATCATTAACACCTTCCCACCACAAACAAAACAAAAATGAGATGTTTTTCTAGCATTGCTGTTTTGAAGATAAACAAGCTGGAAACCTGAATCATCCTTAAAGACTTGCTTTTTTCATATGCCACATCCAATCAATCCATCACCCGGTCCTGCTGGTTTTACTTTCTGTGTCTCTCAAGCCAACAACTCTGTTTTCATTCCCACCATCCTAAATCAAACATTCTGGAAAACTGTAAAAGCCTCCAAAAACCTTCTACTTTCATACTTTAAAATCTGGGTTGTACTATATTGTGTTTTATGCCACTGCCTGCTGCTGCTGCTGCTAAGTCGCTTTGATTGTGTCTGACTCTGTGCGACCCCATAGACGGCAGCCCACCAGGCTCCCCCGT
Source organism: Bison bison bison (assembly GCF_000754665.1). Lineage (NCBI taxonomy): Eukaryota > Metazoa > Chordata > Mammalia > Artiodactyla > Bovidae > Bison > Bison bison. Next base: position 1,513,078 of record NW_011494945.1, on the reverse strand, counting down.
CCCTGGGATTCTCCAGGCAAGAACACTGGAGTGGGTTGCCATTTCCTTCTCCAATGCATGAAAGTGAAAAGTGAAAGTGAAGTCGCTCAGTCGTGTCCGACTCTTAGCAACCCCATGGACTGCAGCCCACCAGGCTCCTCCGTCCATGGGATTTTCCAGGCAAGAGTACTGGAGTGGGGTGTCATTGCCTTCTCCGATGCCACTGCCAGAGTGATCTTTTAAAAATAAAATATAACTTTCCATGCCAATCCCTTGTTTAAACAACTGATTGGTTTCTCATGAACTTAGGTCTTTAGACCAAGATATTTAACATGCCCTTTCTGCATGGTCTTCTCCTACCTCCTGCTCTCTGTGCAGTGGCATTTATTATGATACATTCCTTCCTTCTTGCTTCTTAAGCTTATCCCTTTTTCTTCAACACCTCTACTCCACCACCATTCGAATCATCATCCTAAACGCCTATTCCCTATTCAGATTTCAAGAAACTCATTACTTCCTCAAGGACGTTGTGTTGTGCCATCCTTTTTAGGTTGATCCCCGCCTGTAAACTCCCAGAGAACCACTGCACTTTCCTTTCTTAGTACCAATCATGTTTTACATTTACTTAAGTAAGTGGAAATTTTATAGACATCTTCAATACTGGATAATAAACTTCATATAGGCAGTAACTGTGTCTGTTTCTCCTAAATACATCGTTGTTACTTAACATTAGTGATGACACTTATGCTGGACTTAGGAGTGATTCAGAGTTCTGCTTGTTTATATTAAGGTCCAATGTAGTATGTCTTAATTGATGAGGCTGATTTTCTGCTTCTGTTACTTTAGCATCCTTCATCCCTCTCTTTCTCTTTTTCATTTTTATCCATCTGTGGATTGCCCTTGGTGAATGAAAGGTGCTTTCTTTATATGGACAAGAAAAACATTTTTATTCTTATTCTTTATCATTTGGACTTTACTTTGTGTACCCAGATCAATCTTTCAGGACAACAGTAACAGATAGGTTACAGCGTGTTCATGTGTTCATTTTTGTGTCTCGTTCTCAAGGCTGTCCTTTGTCATCAGCCATCTGCTTCTAAGATAGGTCTCCATGTTCTCTAAGGATCTGAACTCCATCTGTTAGAACTTCCTGAGTATTTTGTTCATCGTCACCTGACCAATTTAGCCTCGCTCTTTTCCCTGGCCTAGAAAGTGAAGTCGCTCAGTATTTTCCAGGCAAAAGTACTGGAGTGGGGTGCCATTGCCTTCTCCTAATAATTATGGGAACCACAGCTTCCTGGTAAACTAACTGACTCTCGGGTTTCACTGTTTTCCCAAGTTGGCTGACCTCCTCCCAGGTCTCAAGGACACCCTTTGTCTTTGGTTTCCAGCCCTAAGGTGGGTATTTATCTTGCATGTATTGTTTTAGAAATAAAGGATGAGCAGATTGAAGCAAGTGTCACTAAAAATACTGAACCCATGAAATAATTTTTTTTGGTCATTTGCTGTTGCCCTTTCAAAAATTTTGCCTACTTTGCCTTTCAGCCCCAACAAGAAAGCGGCAAAATGACAATCTTCAATATCTGTAAATTGCAGTTTAAAATTAAAGAGAAAATTCCTTTTCAGTACTTTTAAATCCTTTGGCATTTTGTGCCCACTGTGTGGATTGCATAAGCATAAGAAAGTTGTTCCATGAGCTGTGCAGTAGGTCAGATGGCCCCTGCAAGCCTTTTTTTGTGGTTACTTAAAACAAGATTTCGGAGAAGGCAATGGCACCCCACTCCAGTACTCTTGCCTGGAAAATCCCATGGATGGAGGAGCCTGGTAGGCTGCAGTCCATGAGGTCGCTGAGAGTCGGACACGACTGAGCAACTTCACTTTCACTTTTTACTTTCATACATTGGAGAAGGAAATGGCAACCCACTCCAGTGTTCTTGCCTGGAGAATCCCAGGGACGGAGGAGCCTGGTGGGCTGCCGTCTATGGGGTCGCACAGAGTCGGACACAACTGAAGCAACTTAGCAGCAGCAGCAGCAAAACAAGATTTTAAAGGTGAATGTGTCTTTCTCATTAGTGCAAAGAAATATCTCTACAAAGGAAAGAAATAGCTATTATTTTAAAAATTAGAAATGTCTGAGGAAAGAATTTACTGTTGCTTCTAGTAATTTCATCAGACAGTTGGAAGAACCTGCTATGTGCTGAGTACCAGCCCAGTGCTGTAGGATCTTTAAAGATGTACAAGTCACAGTCCCTACACTCAACAGCATTTTCTGAGTAGAGAAATATAGAGCAATATGGTGAAACAAAGTGAGAAACAAGTGGTAGAGAGTGAAACAAGTGGTAGAGAGTGAAACAAAGCTAATTGCACACAAAGAATTCTGAGCTCAAAAAAGGCTAAAATAATTTACTCTATGTTCTTTATTTTAAAAAGAAAGAGAAGTGGACACAAAGAACTTGGGTCTAGTTCAAGGTTCTCCAGAACTAGATTTCTAACCCTTTTTGTCACTCTCTTTCATCTTGTTTGCTGTAGTGAAAAGTTCATGTTCTCTATCTATTACCACCGGGAGAGATCTTTCTGAATCCTGTTTCTGATATCTAAATATTGCCTTGAAAGGAAAATTGGCACTGGTGATACAATTAAGAAAAAAATAGACCGAAGTCCAGCTCAACTCGAAGTGTCCTCTGTGGATAGAATCAGCATCACCTTAAAGAAGCTTCTTAGAAATGCAAGTTCTCAGGCTCCACCCAGACCTGAATTGCAACTTCTGTTTAACACTTACACTTGTTAAAGTTTGAAAAGGGTATCTCTAGGGTGTATGATGTAGAGCGATGGTCCTGAAAATTTAACTCACGTGAGAATCTGGGTGGAGGACATGCTAAAGCACAGTTGTTGGGCTTCAGCCTCAGAGTTTTTATTCAGCAGGTCTGAGGTGATACCAAAGGATTTGCAGGTTTCCAGGTGATGCTGATGCTATGGACCTGGAGGCTATATAGTGTGAGAAGCACTGGTCAAAAAGGTGATTCTCAGTTCTGGTTGCTCATCAAAATCTCCTGGGCAGCGTCTTCTTTTTTAGAAGATGGAGGAAATCTGAGTTTCATTTCTTTATTTTTGGCTCTGCTGAGTCTCTGTTGCTGCACAGGCTTTTCTCTGGTTGTGGAGAGTGAGGGCTACTCTCTAGCTGTGGTAGTCAGACTTCTCGTTGCAGTGGCTTCTCTTGTTGGGAACATGAGCTCCAGGGTGTGTGGGCTTCAGCTGTTGTTGCTCCCGGCCTCTGGAGCTCAGTAGCTGTGGTACACGGGCTTAGTTGCTTCAAGGCATATGGGATCTTCCTGGATCAGGGGTCAAACCCATATCTCCTGCACTGGCAGGTGAATGCTTTATCACTGAGCCACCAGGGAAGCACCTGGGCAACTTTTTTTTTAAATTACAGGCCTATGCCTCATCTCCTGATAACTGGTTTTGGGTGAAGCCCAGTTATTTTATTGAAAACCTCCTCATGAGTCTGATGTGTAATTGGGATCCAGAACTATTTTCTAGAAGATGAGAAGAGCTTCTGTATTTTCTGTGATTAACATGGGATCCCAGGAATCGAACACTTTCCTAAGCAACTCCAGGAGACTGTGTCCATATAGACTTCTGCATGATCCACGCCAGAGCTGTTCAGTGATAAGGGGCCATCGGAACTTAGCACCAGTCTCACATCTGTATTTACTGGCTGTGTGGCTTTGGGCAGGTTACAACCTCTCTGAGCTTCAGTACTAGAATCTGCTAGATGGGAACAGTGATTTTTAACCATTGCAGACCGTTTTGGGGAGAGTTAAATAAAGTATCAAATCATTTGATCATAATAGGAATTTGATAGTTGCTAGCTGATAATGCTTGGGTAGTTTACTGCTTTTCCTACATGACAGCTGAGATGAGCATGTCATATTACTAAAGTAATGCCATTAATGTTCCCAAATCTGAAAGATTTTGAAAGGATATCCAATATTAAAGTTACAGTGAATGAATCTGGTGGCAGACATAACTCCTGAAGAGGCTCAAGCAAGGGAGTTTTGCTTTTAATATACAGTTTATCACTCTTAGCGTCATTACTTGAAATTTGTTCAACATGCACAGTGTTTATTCAGCACCAAGGCAGTCATGCCTTTAGCAAATGATTTATTTTATGGTGATATACAGTTTATTATAGATAATTCCTAATAAGTCTCTTCCAGTATTCATGTGGTCAAGGTCAGTGACAGATATCAACCAACTGACCATTTCCCTGCTTACTTTAGGCACACTACTTGTTTTGTTGGAAAACTCTACAATTTTTCTAAGGTTGAATGTTCAGGTATACAGCAAAAGTTTTAACCAAATGCTTTGGCAGGCCATTTGGGGTTAGTCAGTGAGAGGTCATGACTTATTCATATGCAAATCTAAATACATGTTCTTAGAACTTGAGTGCTTGGGGAACACTAGTCTTGCTCCCATCTTTCACAAATGAGGGACCAGGGTGGCCTGCCAGAAGCGAATCGTTTATCTTTTCCCAGAAACAGTCTAGGAGCCATGTTCTAAACATACAATTTTCTCTTTATTTATGTTATTGTCATTATATTGACACATTCTTGAATTGACCGAGTTTCTGTCATATTTGTAAGATGTTATTTTTCAATACGGTGATAAGACTTTTCTGCAATAAAGAGGTCACAGGGTGTGACCCAAGGTGTGTGTGTGTCCACGTAACTTGTTTTGGCTATCTCGGAGACTGTATATTTGTGCTTATAGAGAATGTTTGAGCCTGTGTGTGTCTAAGTGCCTGGGACGAACTATGTGTGGTTCTGAGTATGTATGAGACATTTGGTGTATGAGAATGAGTGTATGTGTGCATGTGAGTGTGTAGGTGTGTGTGTACAAATGGGAGAAGGAAGGGTCCTGATTCCACATTCTCTGTGTATTGTGCTTCTCAGCAGCCACAGCCTCACCAACTGTTCTTTCCAGTATCTGGGCTAATAGAAAGTCTGCCACATTTATGGCTGCATATTGTTCAAACTGAAAAATTTCCCCCTTTACCTAGAATATTTTTGGTATCAAAGACTCTTTAGTCACTTGCAGACTTAACACACTTTAAAAATAAAACCTTTATTTCTTTTCTGAGTGCTGAGATGTAGTCTCTTTTGGTGCTAAATGAAAAACTGAGTTTGGAAGAAAGATATACCAAAAAAAGAAATGTTATGATAGCAGGAGGATGACTTACTAAAGCTGTTTTGAATTGCATTAGATACTATTTTATTCTGCTCCAAGTGTGAAAAAAAATTAGAAGCTCATGTTTACTGATTTAGAAATAAAAATCACAGCAGCTAAGTTTTGGAAGGCCTTGCATAGCTCCCCTAAGTTCTCCTGGATCTCAATTTCTTTCTTATCTAAAATGAAAAGGTTTAGGTTATTTTTCATGCCTCTTTTTTGCTATCTCCAGTCACAATTTAGAATTTATTTCCTGATTTTCATTTGACAGCCTGGACAGCCAGACCTGCCTAACAGGGGATGTGTTATTTTTCTGGGTCTTAAAATGAAACAACTAGGGAGATGTTCAATTCTATTAAAACATTATTATAAACTCATTATTATGCAGTAATTTAGAAAGGCAGAATACAGTGTGCATGACACTTCAGAAAGGCATTTACTTATCTAGATATAAAAATATCACTTATTTAGTATAGAGTCATACAACTGGAACTTGGAAAAGGTCATTTTTATAGACAGAAGAATTGCTCTTTCATGAGAGATGATGCCTTGCAATTTAAGGAAGCTTCCTCAAAACCTGGTGTCTGAGGCATCAGTAACAAAGTTCTTGACATCACTAAGTAGAATATACATGTCAAGATATTCCAAGAAAAGGCTAAAGAGTAAAAACTTAAACAAATTGTGGAAACTTTGAAATGAACTTTAAAAAGTTTGAAAGTTGAAACTTTACTTAAGTGAACACATGTCTAAGTTGATAATTAGTATGTTTTCAGTTTATTCAAATTTTATACCTATATTCTTATTCAGTGTTTAGCCAGAGGGAAAAAAATCTACCATTTTTCCCATAAAGCTTATTTTATATTTACATTATTGATTTATTTTAAATCTGTTGTTTTTGCTTAGTCGCTTAGTGCTGTCCAGCTCTTTGAGACCCCATGGACTGCAGCATGCCAGTCCTCCTTGTCCCCCTCTATCTCCCAGAGTTTGCCCAAGTTCATGTCCATTGAGGTGGAATTCTACCCAACCATCTCATCCTCTGCTGCCTTCTTCTCCTTTTGCCTTCAATCTTTCCCAGCATTATGGTCTTTTCCAATGAGTCAAATGTTTTTAAATTTATATGTATTTGTTATTCAATTTTGTCAACATATGTAATAACATTGTTTGAGTTTATGAGTAGAGAGATGATAATATTTCAGCCCCTAATGGTCCACAAATCTATGAAATCTATGTTGTAATTATAGGCTATAGGAAATAAAATGTTTTTGTCTTTAAGGAAAAGCTTACTGAAGAAATGGAAGGGAAAGTGCTGAGTTAAAACTAAAAGGCAAAAAAAAAAAAGCAAACAGGTGAAAAACAAACCTAAGCATTTCCCCCAAACACCTTTCCTACTACACTCATCCAAACTGCTTGTGTTTCCTGTAGACCAGTGACCGCAGTGCATAGAAACTACATAACAGTGATAAAGGTGCAATGATCCTTTCCTCCAGATCAGGGGCCAGCAAATGTTTTCTTTTTTTCTTCAGATCTCATAGCATTTCATTTTATTTAAATTCATTTATTTTTAATTGGCGGATAATTGCTTTACAATATAGTGCTGGTTTCTGCCGTATATCAACATGAATCAGCCTTAGGTCCCTGTATGTCCCTTCTCTTTGGAACCTCCTTCCCATGTCCCACCCCATCCCACCCCTCTAGGTCGTCACAGAGCACCAAGTTAGAGCTCCTTGCATTCTACAGCAAATTTACACTGGCTATCTAATTTTACATATGGCAATGTATATGTTTCACTGCTACTCTCTCAATTCATCCCACCTCTGCTTACCTGCCTGTGTCCACATGTGTGTTCTCTATGTCTGCATCTCCGTTACAGGTGAATGGATAAAGACGCTGTGGTACATATACACAATGCAATATAACTCAGCCATAAAAGGCACACATTTGACTTAGTTCTAATAAGGTGGATGAACCTAGAGCCTATCATAGAGAGTGGAGTAAGTCAGAAAGTATAAAATGTCGTATATTAACGCACATATGTGGAATCTAGAAAGATGGTACTGATAAACCTATCTGCAGGGCAGCAATGGACGCACAGACACTGAGACAAATCTTTGCTTAAAGGGACACATAATAAATGTTTTAGAATTTTCAGTTTAAGAGGCAAAATCAAGGATACTATGTAGGTACTTCTATAGCCATTTAAGAATGTAAAAGTTGTTATAGCTTGTAAGCCTTACAAAAACAGATGGTAGGCTAATTAACCTTATACTAAGGAATTCGAATTTCAAAATTCTATCCTATATCAACTATACAATCAATGTTTTATAAAAATTAAATAGGCTAGTATCAGTTCAGTTCAGTCACTCAGTCTTGTCCTACTCTTTGCGACCCCATGAACCGCAGCACACCAGGCCTCCCTGTCCATCACCAACTCCCAGAGTCCACCCAAACTCATGTCCATTGAGTCAGTGATGCCATCCAACCATCTCATCCTCTATCATCCTCTTCTCCTCCTGCCCTCAATCTTTCCCAGCATCAGGGTCTTTTCAAATGAGTCAGCCCTTCGCATCAGGTAGCCAAAGTATTGGAGTTTCAGCTTCAAAATCAGTCCTACCAATGAACACTCAGGACTGATCTCCTTTAGGATGGACTGGTTGGATCTCCTTGCAGTCCAAGGGACTCTCAAGAGTTTTCTCCAACACCACAGTTAAAAAGCATCAAAATAGACCTTTAAAATTATTAAATGTCGTTTTTTCCTCAACAGCACTGCTACTCACAATTAAAGGTATTATCTTTAAGTAAGAAAAGAACTCTCAGCCTTAAACTTCAACAAAATTTCCCCACAGGAAATCTCCGTTGTCTTAACTCAGAATCAGTGAGGTACAAATGAAAAGTTGAACACAGCTAATAATAGACAATATAAATAACATTAATAAGAATAGTAGAGATTGATCAGAGGATTTAATATTAATACTTCAAAATTTGATCCTCCACTATGAGGTATCTTTAATATTACATAATATTAGTAATTGATATAATTTTAAAAGTTTCAGGCAAGATAATAAACATTTAATAGTCAATGTAAAAGTGTATGAAAACATCTAGGTATTGAGATACACACTACTGGAGGGAGATTAATATATTTTCACACAAAGAAATATATTCTCTTCAAGATTAGAACATATGGGAAGCAAAGACAGTCTTGGCCCATCTTTTTCTGTGCTTTTATCCTTGAAGAAACAGAACTTAGCAATATTTTTCTCCATTGGCATTTATGGAATTATGTAGTTTGTCTTAATTAAGGAAATGAAAAGGAACTCGATATTTTTGTGTGAATCCACGTAGGTGTTAAAATATATAAACAAGACAGGAAAAGATGATACCACAAGAAAAACACAATCTTTTCAAGAAAATTGGAAGCTATAAAACATCATATGTCATAATTTTGGGGTGGAATGTGATGTGCCAAGCTACTCAGATTTTTTAAAAGTCAGCCATCAACTCATTAGCCAGTGTCTGCAAGCAGATGTTGGCTTATGCTGTGGTGCTATTTGGTGTATTCAGGGAAGTGGAGATGGATATCAGCTTTTCAAATAGAAAGTAGCTAGCTAATATAAAAAATGATTTCTTTTCTCAAATCTTACTTGTCATATTATGTTACATTAGATGATGAAACAGAACGTTAACTGTGTAATGAAACAGGGATACTAAAATGTAAGGGAGAACACTTTTTCAGCTTAGATTCATGACATCATTTTAAATACGGGTTGCCATTCTGAAATGATAGCAGAACTTTTTCATGCAAACTAGCTGCTTGTGAATTAGAACAACATGAAAGTTAAATAAGTTTGAAAATTAAAAAAAAAAAAAAGGCAAAAGGCTCCAAGTGATACTTTGCTATTTTAAACAGAGATGAGACTGTTGGTAATGCAGAATGACTTGGTACTTGGCTATTTTTTTGCTAACTAAAGTGCTCAGGGCCCTTGTTAATGTTAGTACCCCAACTTTTGGGTTGCTGATGCTTCTCAATACTGTGTGTGGTTCTTTTGAAAAGGTGCATACAGATGAGCTTCTAGACTTCTTTAAAGTCTTTGTAGTGTATTTCTCAAGATGGAATGTCATACAGATATTTGCGGAGTAGATAGACTGCATATTTGATATATTTTGGTAAGAATGAACATATCATTTCAAGGTGAGAAAAATTTGTTAAGTAAAAATAACTCAATACAAAAAAATTAATGTGGACATACACAAAGATAGATCACTGGTAAAATCAGTTTTTGTTTTTAATAGGATTTGTATTTATTCTCTGCTGTTGAAACCTTCTTAGGTATACACTGAATGATTTTTAAACTATTTCAACACACCCCACAATTAAATCATCAGCATTACTTAATCTAAAAAATTCTAGGTTGGCTAAGACTCTAATGATTCCATGAAGATAATTGTTTATCTTCTTTTAAAAATCTTTTCTAGAAAAAGAATCTCACAAGCTTGTTTAGGTTAAATTCTCACTTTTCTTAGCCTTTGGTTGCAGTGTGTTCCCCGGGAAGCTGCATCTATGAGGCTACAGTTACATGCTGGGCTTTATTAGGGATCCTTCTTTGGATCAACAATTATAGAAGAGAAGAGAAAGCAAGTGAAGAAAGGGAAAGAGACAGGAAGAAGGGGGAGGAAAGGAGAGAGAAAATGGGTTGGGAGTGAGAATGAAGAGAGAGTAGGAAGGGGCAGGGAGGGGAGGAAGCAGGACTGGGCAGAGAGAGAAGCTGGAGCTGTGATACTGTCTCAATAACAGACTTATTCCATATATCAGGGAGGGTGCTGGATCTTTACACTGTATACTGTATATATACTTGGCTAACAGTTTATACTGTAAACTGTATGCTATACTATGTATTCCTGACACTACGCCATATGCTATTTTCTATTCTATATAGTATATATTGTGTGTATATATTAATATGCTGTATACTATTCTATATTCTACCCTAATTCTCTCTCTCTATATATACTATACTAATCACTTTATTCTATATACTATATTAAAATATAATATATATATTATATTTAATGGTTTATACTGTATAGTTATAAATAGTTTGTACTGTATGTTTTACTTTATAATGTACATCAGTCATTGGATACTGCTTTCCCAGGAAAAAGACTTTAGTCTTTAGTTCAGGACACTTTCCTTAGTTCAGGACACTTTCTAAGGTCAGAAGAAGATTGACAGCTAAGGACACCTCTTCTAGCAGATGGGATAATAAGTCCTGAAATCCTGAATGAGGATATAGCTGCTCATCACAGCACCCACTACAGTTTTAAAATGAGGAAGATTAGTTTAAGTTCTAACTTAAATTACTGCTATAAAATAATTTCTATTTTTAAATATGAGAGCACTGAGCAGCTACTTTTTACTGTACAGACTATAGTTCAATTATGATGCAGAATAAGTGCTAATGTAACTGAAGGCCAGATGAACAACTCCAGTCTGCTCTTTTCTAAGCTTTAAAAGCATTTCTCTTATGTTCCCTTGAATACATTAGTTAAACCTAGAACAAAATTTATTGATTTTGTATGATGTTGCAGAAATTATACCAAGAGGACACACTCCATAACACTGCATGGAAGATACTGTTAAAATGTTAACTACTTGGAGGTGGCCAGCTATTCAATAGCACAATTTTTTTTTACCTCCATTTATTTAATTTTATTTTTTATTTATTTTTTTTGTTTTGTTTTGTTTGTTTAATTTTATTTTATTTTTAAACTTTACATAATTGTATTAGTTTTGCCAAATATCAAAATGAATCCGCCACAGGTATACATGTGTTCCCCATCCTGAACCCTCCTCCCTCCTCCCTCCCCATACCATCCCTCTGGGTCATCCCAGTGCACTAGCCCCAAGCATCCAGTATCGTGCATCGAACCTGGACTGGCAACTCGTTTCATACATGATATTTTACATGTTTCAATGCCATTCTCCCAAATCTTCCCACCCTCTCCCTCTCCCACAGAGTCCATAAGACTGTTCTATACATCAGTCTATTTTTTAATTTCATAGTAACCTGTGGGCAAAGATACTTGTATGCACATTTTGGGATCATACAGTATGATCCCAGGCTATCTAATCTGAAGAGAAAGGGACTAGGTATTTAAGGAAGAATAGAAAAATTCATTTATTTTACTTGAATTAAAGAAAGAAAAGAATATTACAAGGCAATGTAAAAAGCAATGAGATGTGCAGGAGCAACAGTTCTTTTTGGGACATGCAAGCCCAATGCCCTCCATCAATTGATCAAGGGACATTTTGTAGAAACCAGATGAAGCAAGGGTGTTTTGTTGACACCTTCATTCATGAGACTATTGAGAAATTACTGCTTCAACACCAGAATGCTTCCCTGAATACAGAGGGAACCACATAATGAGGACTTTTAGTCAATTCTGTGATGGAGACATGGCTTTCCCTTTTTTTGTGTGACTACTTTGATAAGACCAACTGGAAATATGAGAGTTTGAATCATATAAAGTCTTCAGAAAAATAGTCAATTCCAAAAAATTGGAAAAAATATTTCAGATTTCAGGATACCTTAGAAACCCTAGGGATAAACATGACCTTCAAAGTCTGCCCATATGAGATTCATTAAAAGTTGCACTTTTAAGGAACCCAGGAAGGTTTTTCCTCATTCATATTTTCAATAAATACACAAACTACTGCCTTTTGTATTACAAATTGATGACCCCAACCATTCCTTCGAAGATCAGGTGCTTTTAGGAAACCTTCTATGAGCAGAAATGGATAAACCAGAATTCTAAAAGATGATTCATCCACCAAGTTATGGGGTGTTTTATTTCAAGGAAATAAAAGAGGCTCTAAATCTGGTTAGATGAATAAATGTCCCTTAAAAATGTTACCTTCAAAAAGACTAGACAGCAAGTCATAGCTTAAAGGTACAATAGTACTATAGTTTGCTGGTCATTGAACTTGCTGTGATTTATTATTTTTTCCAGTGTGAGATAAAAAAATGAGGCATTGGTAAGGACTTGTAGAGGTTATGCTTTTCACTCTTCTTCCTGCAGAATAGTCTCAGAGTGTTCAGTTAAGACTTCTCTTATTCTCTAGGCAGAAATAAAATGACTGAACTTTTACAGAAAGGTTGCCCTCCAAATAATACTTCCAGCCAAGATTGCAAGTTCCATAAATCTTGTGCAAGAGTCTGAACTGATCCTTTACCAGTACTGGAATTACCTATGCCCAGTGGTAGCAAGCATTTTTAATCCAACATTTTCTTCATCTTTGTCTTTCCTAATTTTATTTACCTTACATACATAAATGAATATCCACATGTAAGAGATAGTTATTTTTAAAGCTGTGTTATGCCAAAATGGCTAATAAGCAATGTGATTTCTAGAATTATAAATGAATACTGGAACTATAAATGGATCCTGACTTTGGGCCCATATCCTATCCTATAGATTCTTCCTCCCTACTTATGTATCTTTCTGAGAAAATAAGCAGCATTCTTAGACATTCTGGAATAAGGAATTGAAATTTCTCTTTTACCTTTATTGTCTAGTCTTTGAGTAGCCTCAGGTCATAGAATCTGAGAACTGAAATAAATCATTAGGTTTTCAGTTGACTAAGACTGAAGAAAGAATCTAATTGTACATTTTTGCAAGATTTTTAAATATATAACATCTGCTGTCTTAGCTGTAGATGATTTAATTTTTAACACGTGCTTCCAACCTTTAATTTTCTGTAAAGCAGCCACATCAATTATTAATTCATCTATATTTCCTCAAAGCGAGTCAGACTTAAGATCCTTTATAAATATTTAAGAATATTGCCGCAAAATAAACAGAAACTTTTACTGAACTTTTGATTGCAAGTTTGAGAACCAACTATTGCAAAAGTAAGACAAACATGTTAAAGATTCCAGAGAATTGAGAACAGCAGACATCGAAAGAACAGGGAGGCCAGATTTCTACCATAACCCTCATTGTTTCAGTTTTTACAATGTGAATCTTATTGACTGCACATTTAACTCATGGAATTAACGGATGTGACCAAATTTAATTCAGGCTTGACTCATGATGGCACTTAATTTCTGATAGCTCACTTTTCTCTTTCTTCCACATACATTACTATATATCCTATACACTCTTTATCATTGATAGTGACCAATTTACTGAACAAATACTACACGAATGTATAAAAATAATTAAAATAATAATAGCTCTAACTTTCCTTTCTTACTGTCATTAGCAAGGCTTCTAAGATAGATGGTGTTATGTGTTGAATTGTGTCCTTTTGCCCAACCCTTCATGAAATATGTTGATAGTCTAGTCTTTGCTACCTCTGAATGTGACCTTATTTGATAATAGGATCTTTGCAGATGTAATAAAGTTAAGATGAGGTCATCCTGAATTAGGATGGGCTCTGATGCAACATGACTAGTGTCCTTATAAGAAGAGAAGAATTACATTAAAAGATACACAGGGAGAATGCCATGTGATAACAGAGGCAGGGATTAGAGTGGTGCATCTAAAAATCAAAGAATATCATTGTGGGCAGCACTAAAAGCTAAAGGAAGACTCTGGCTCTTGCCTAGAGCTTTCAGAGAAAGCATAGCCCCACTGTGCTAGGGACATTAAAATGGAGGAAGCCTTGTTCAAGCCTCTGAAGCAGGAGAGCAGGCTTCTAACCAGCTTCTGACCCGCCAGGACATTGCCGGGATTCTGTGCCTGTCTGAAAATCAGACAGCACTTTAGGTAAGAAAGGGAATGGCACTTGGAATTCTTGAGCTCCTGAGGGTCTGGCCAACCCACCATGGTCTAATGAAATCCTATGACTCAGAAGGTGAAACAGAACTTTAAAAAAGGTTAAAGTAAAACCAGAGCTGTATTTTTGCATACAAACTGAGGATGATATCAGTTTGTGGCCTGGGATTATAGGCAGGAGCCTCCAAAATGGAAGTTTGAAGTCTCACCTGTGGAGATGCACTGCTTGGGACCTTTTCCCAGCTTGGACTCCAGATTGCTGTTAACAAGGGACTTGCCAGACTGTTTAAGTCTTGATGTTGATCAGTCCAATTTGGTGATGTCTATGCTGTTAGTTCGGAGAAGGCAATGGCACCCCACTCCAGTACTCTTGCCTGGAAAATCCCATGGATGGAGGAACCTGGAGGGCTGCAGTCCATGGGGTCGCTGAGGGTCGGACACGACTGAGCGACTTCACTTTCACTTTTCACTTTCATGCACTGGAGAAGGAAATGGCAACCCACTCCAGTGTTCTTGCCTGGAGAATCCCAGGGACGGGGGAGCCTGGTGGGCTGCTGTCTATGGGGTCGCACAGAGTCGGACACCACTGAAGCGACTTAGCAGCAGCAGCATGCTGTTAGTTACTCTCCTCTATTGTTTCTACTTCTCTTTTCTTTTAATGATTGTATACTGAAGTTAAGTTAAATAATCCTTAATTTAGCATTGAAATTGTTTATTTGTATATAATGAATGGTTTCTTCTGTTAACAAATCCTTTAAACCGGAAACAAAAGTCAGACTTTTGGCAAAACGCACTGACACCTTGATTTTAGATTTCTAGCTTCCAGAACTGAATTCAGGTCAGTAAACAAGATATTGTTATATTCTTAAAAGGATCTCCCTCTATACTCCTTTATTATAGCCAACTCGCTTCCCCCAGGGAAACTCCTACCTGATAATTGTTAGCTTCTACTTATAGTTCCATCATCTATGTAATCATATTACAAACAACACGGTTTAATTTTTGTACTGATAAACCTTCAGGTAAGAGTATATTCAGATTAGTGCTTCCCAGGTGGCACAGGTGGTAAAGAACCTGTCTGCTAATGCAGGAGATGCAAGAGATGTGGGTTCGATCCCCAGGCCAGGAAGATTGAAGACAGCCCACTCCAATATTCTTGTCTGGAGAATCCCATTGGACAGAGAAGCCTGGCGGGCTACAGTCCATAGTATCACAAAGAATCAGACATGACTAAAGTGATTTAGCACACATGCATATTCAGATTAACCTACCTGATGAAAATGAATTTTAGAGATCTTAGACACATTCACAAGTTACTGATATATAAGAATTAAAGCCAACTGTCTGTAAAGTCATACTTAAAATAGGCATATTCATTCATTTGATTTACTCATTGAACGCTTACTATTACTGAGGACATCAATGAACTTTTCTTGTTGTTCAGTCACTTAGTCCTGTCCAACTCATTGCGACCCCATGTACTGCAGCACACTAGGCTTTCCTGTCCTTCACCATCTCCTGGAGCTTGCTCAAACTCATGTCTGTTAGGTCAGTGACTCCATCCAAACATCTCCTCCCCTTCTACTTCTGCCTTCAATTTTTCCCAACATCAGGGTCTTTTCTAATGAGTCAGCTTTTCCCATCAGGTGGCCAAAGTACTGAAGCTTCAGCTTCAGCATCAGTCCTTCCAATGAATATTCAGGATTGATTTCCTTTAGGATTGACTGGCTTGACCTTTTTGATCTTCTAGCAGTCCAAGAGATTCTCAAGTCTTCAACACCACAGTTCAAAAAGCATCAATTCTTTGACACTCAGCCTTCTTTATGGTCTAACTCTCACATCCATACATGACTACTGGAAAAACCAGAGCTTTGATTAGATGGACCTTCATCAGCAAAGTAATGTCTCTGCTTTTTAATATGCTGTCTAGGTTGGTAACGGAGAAGGCAATGGCACCCCACTCCAGTACTCTTGCTTGGAAAATCCCATGGACGGAGGAGCCTGGTGGGCTGCAGTCCATGGGGTTGCTAAGAGTCAGACACGACTGAGCGACTTCACTTTCACCTTTCACTTTCATACCTTTGAGAAGGAAATGGCAACCCACTCCGGTGTTCTTGCCTGGAGAATCCCAGGGATGGCTGAGCCTGGCGGGCTGCCATCTATGGGGTCGCACAGAGTTGGACACGACTGAAGCGACTGAGCAGCAGCAGTAGGTTGATAAAGCATCTCTTAATATCATGGCTACAGTCACCATCTGCAGTGATTTTGGAGCCCAAGAAAATAAAGTCTGTCACTGTTTCCATGTTTCCCCATCTATTTGCCATGAACTGAAGGGACAGGATACCTGACCTTAGTTTTTTCAAGGTTGAGTTTTAAGCCAGTTTTTTTTACTCTCCACTTTCACTTTCATCAAGAGGCTCTTTAGTTACTCTTCACTTTCTGCCATAACGATGGTGTCATCTGCATATCTGAAGTTATTGATATTGCTCCTGGCAATCTTGATTCCAGCTTGTGCTTCATCCTGCCTGGCATTTCACATGATGTATTGTGCATATAAGTTAAATAAGCAGGGTTACAATATACAGCCTCGACATACTCCTTCCCCAATTTGGAACCAGTCCGTTGTTCCATGTCTGGTTCTAACTGTTGCTTCTTCTCTTGAAGAATTTTCCACAGTTTGTTTGATCTACACAGTCAAAGGCTTTGGCATAGTCAATAAAGCAGAAATAGATGTTTTTCTGAAACTCTCTTGCTTTTTCGATTATCCAACAGATGATGGCAATTTGATCTCTGGTTCCTCTGCCTTTTCTAAATCCAGCTTGAACATCTGGAAGTTCATGGTTCATGTACTGTTGAAGCCTGGCTTGGAGAATTTTGAGCACTAATTTACTAGCATGTGAGATGAGTGCAATTGTGAGGTAGTTTGAGCATTCTTTGGCATTGCCTTTCTTTGGGATTGGAATGAAAACTGACCTTTTCCAGTCCTGTGGCCACTGCTGAGTTTTCCAAATTTGCTGGCATATTGAGTGCAGCACTTTCACAGCATCATCTTTTAGGATTTGAAATAGTTCAGCTGGAATTCCATCACCTCCACTAGCTTTGTTTGTAGTGATGCTTCCTAAGGCCCACATGACTTCACATTCCAGGATGTCTGGCTCTAGGTGAGTGATCAAACCATTGTGATTATCTGGGTCGTGAAGATCTTTTTTGTACAGTTCTTCTGTGTATTCTTGCCATTTCTTCTTAATATATTCTTCTGTTAGATCCATACCATTTCAGTCCTTTATTGTGCCCATCTTTACATGAAATGTTCCCTTGGTATCTCTAATTTTCTTGAAGAGGTCTCTAGACTTTCCTATTCTGTTGTATTCCTCTATTTCTTTGCATTGATCACCGAGGCAGATTTTCTTATCTCTCCTTGCTACTCTTTGGAACTCTGCATTCAAGTGGATGTATACTTCCTTTTCTCCTTTGCCTTTAGCTTCTCTTCTTTTCTCAGCTATTTGTAAGGCCTCCTCAGACAATCATTTTTCCTTTTTGTATTTCTTTTTCTTGCAGATGTTCTTGATCACTGCCTCCTGTACAGTGTCATGAACCTCCATCCACAGTTCTTCAGGGACTCCGTCTATCAGATCCAATACCTTGATTCTGTTTGTCACTTCTACTGCGTAATCCTAATGGTTTTGATTTAGGTCATACCTGAATGGTCTAGTGGTTTTCCCTACTTTCTTCAACTTAAATCTGAATTTGGCAATAAGGAATTCGTGACCTGTGCCACAGTCAGCTTCTGGTCTTGTTTTTGCTGACTGTATAGAACTTCTCCATCTTTGGCTACAAAGAATATAATCAATCTGATTTTGATATTGACCATCTGGTGATGTCCATGTATAGATTCTTCTCCTGTGTTGTTGGAAAAGGCTGTTTTCTATGACCAGTGCATTCTCTTGGCAGAACTCTGTTAGCCTTTGCCCTGCTTCTTTTGTACTCCAAGGTTAAGTTTGCCTGTTACTCCAGGTATCTCTTGACTTCCTACTTTTGCATTCCAGTCCCCTAAGATGAAAAGGACCTCTCTTTTGAGTGTTAATTCTAGAAGATCTTGTAGGTCTTCTTAGAATGGTTCAACTTCAGCTCCTTTGGCATTACTGGTTGGGACATAGACTTGGATTACTATGATATTGAATGGCTTGTCTTGGAAATGATCAGAGATCATTCTGTCATTTTTGAGATTACACCGAAGTAGTGTATTTCGGACTCTTTTGCCTCTTTTGTGATTCTTTTGTGCTTCTTTTGTGATCATATCTCTTTTGTGATTATATCTCTTTTGTGATTCTCCTGAAAGAGCAGCACAGTTTAAGCCTCTGCAGCTGAATTCTGTTTGCAGCAAGATTCTAGGGTCTCCACATCTACAGTGTACCCTATGGGGCTGCTTCTCAAACTTCAGGGTGCTCCAGGATCGCCCGAGGGTGTTTGTTCAACATGTATATTTTGGGGCTGCTCCCCACACCTGCTGACTCTGGTTCCTCTGCCTTTTCTAAATCCAGCTTGAACATCTGGAAGTTCACAGTTCAGGTACTGTTGAAGTCTGGCTTGGAGAATTTTGAGCATTACTTTGCAAGTATGTGAGATGAGTGCAACTGTGTGGTAGTTTGAATGTTCTTTCACATTGCCTTTCTTTGGGATTGGAATGAAAACTGACCTTTTCCAGTCCTGTGGCCACTGCTGAGTTTTCCAAATTTGCTGGCATATTGAGTGCAGCACTTTCACAGCATCATCTTTTAGGATTTGAAATAGCTCAGCTGGAATTCCATCACCTTCACTAGTTTTGTTCATAGTGATACTTCCTAAGGCCCACTTTACTTCACACTCCAAGATATCTGGCTCTAGGTGAGTAATAACACCATCATAGTTCTCTGGGTCATTATGATACTTTAGTATAGTTCTTCTCTGTGTTCTTGCCACCTCTTCTTAATATCTTCTGCTCTGTTAATTCCTTACATTTTCTGTCCTTTATTGTGCCCATCTTGCATGAAATATTCCCTTGGTGTCTCTAATTTTCTTGAAGAGATCTCTGCTACTGCTGCTACGTTGCTTCAGTCGTGTCCCACTCTGTGCGACCCCATAGATGGCAGCCCACCAGGCTCCGCCATCCCTGGGATTCTCCAGGCAAGAATACTAGAGTGGGTTGCCATTTCCTTCTCCAGTGCATGAAAGTGAAAAGTGAAGGTGAAGTCGCTCAGTCGTGTCCGACTCTCAGTGACCCCATGGACCTCAGTCTACCAGGCTCCTCCATCCATGGGATTTTCCAGGCAAGAGTACTGGAGTCGGGTGCCATTGCCTTCTCCTGAAGAGATCTCTAGTCTTTCTCATTCTATTGTTTTCTCTATTTCTTTACATTATTCACTTAGGAAAGGTTTTTTTTTTTTAAATCTCTCCTTGGTATTCTTTGGAACTCTGCATTCAGATGAGTATATCTTCCCTTTTCTCCTTTGCCTTTTGCTTCTTTTCTTTTCTCAGCTATTTTTAAGGCCTCCTCAGACAACGATTTTGCCTTTTTGCATTTCTTTTTCTTGGAGATGGTCTTGATCCCTGTCTCCCTACAATGTCAGGAACCTTCGTCCATAGTTCATTAGGCACTCTATCAGATCTAGTCCCTTAAATCTATTTCTCACTTCCACTGTATAATGGTATGGGATTTGATTTAGGTCATACCTGAATGGTCTAGTGGTTTTCCCTAATTTCTTCAACTTAAGTCTGAATTTGCAAAAAGGAGTTTATGATCTGAGTCACAGTCAGTTCCTGGTCTTGTTTTTGCTGACTGTATAGAGCTTCTCCATCTTTGACTGCAAAGACTATAATCAGTCTGATTTTGGTATTGACCATCTGGTGATGTCCATGTGTGGAGTCTTCTCTTGTGTTGTTGAAAGAGGGTGTTTGCTATAACCAGTGTGTTCTCTTGGCAAAACTCTGTTAGCCTTTGCCCTGCTTCATTTTGTACTCCAAGGCCAAACTTGCCTGTTGCTCCAGGTATCTCTTATCTTCCTACTTTTACATTCCAGCCCCCTATGATGAAAAGGACATTTTTTTTTTCTTTTTTGGTCTTAGTTCTAGAAGGCCTTGTAGGTCATCATAGAACCATTGAACTTCAGCTTCTTCAGCATCAGTGGTTGAGGCATAGACTTGGATTACCATGATGTTGAATGGTTTGTCTTGGAAACGAACAGAGATCAATCTGTCATTTTTGAGATTGCATCCAAGTACTGCATTTTGGTCTCTTTCTTGACTATGAGGGCTACTCCATTTCTTTCAAGGGATTCCTGCCCACAGTAGTAGATATAATGGAATTATAGTATTATAGTAGAATTATAGTAGAATTAAATTATTTATAATCTATAATTAAATTAATTAATATAAATTAAATAATATAAATTAATTTATTTATAATTAAATTAATTATAGTAGAATTAAATTCACCCATTCTGGTCCATTTTAGTTCACTGATTCCTAAAATGCCGATGTTCACTCTTGCCATCTCCTGTTTGACCACTTCCAATTTACCTTGATTCATGGACCCGGTTGGAGAAGGAAATGGCAACCCACTCCAGTATTCTTGCCTGGAGAATCCCATGGACAAAGGAGCCTGGTGGGCTATGGGGTCGCATGGGGTCACAAAGAGTCAAAAACGACTGAGCAACTAACACACACACACCTACGGACCTAATATTCCAGGTTCCTTTTCAATATTGTTCTTTATAGCATTGAGCTTTAGTTCCACCACCAGACACACCAACAATGGGCATTGTTTCTGCTTCGACTTAACCTCTTCATTTCTTCTGGAGCTATTTCTCCAGTAGCTTATTGGGCACCTACTGACCTGGGGAGTTCATGTGTCATGTCTTTTTGCCTTTCTGTAACCCTTATGATTATACAGTGGAAGTGAGAAATAGGTTTAAGAGACTAGATCTGATAGAGTGCCTGATGAACTATGGTGGAGGTTCATGACATTGTACAGGAGACAGGGATCAAGACCATCCCAAAGAAAAAGAAATGCAAAAAAGCAAAATGGCTCTCTGAGGAGGCCTTACAAATAGCTGTGAAAAGAAATAAAAAGCAAAGGAGAAAAGGAAAGATATAAGCATCTGAATGCAGAGTTCCAAAGAATAGCAAGGAGAGATAAGAAAGCCTTCCTCAACAATCAATGCAAAGAAATAGAGGAAAACAACAGAATAGGAAAGACTAGAGACCTCTTCAAGAAAATTAGAGATACCAAGGGAACATTTCATGCAAAGAAGGGCTGAACAAAGGACAGAAATGGTATGGAAGTAACAGAAGCAGAAGATATTAAGAAGAGGTGGCAAGAATACACAGAAGAACTGTACAAAAAAGATCTTCATGACCCAGATAATCACGATGGTGTGATCACTCACCTAGAGCCAGACATCCTGGAATGTAAAGTCAAGTGGGCCTTACAAAGTATAACTACAAACAAAGCTAGTGGAGGTGATGGAATTCCAGTTGAGCTATTTCAAATCCTAAAAGATGATGCTGTGAAAGTGCTACACTCAGTATGCCAGCAAATGCAGAAAACTCAGGAGTGGCCACAGGACTGGAAAAGGTCAGTTTTCATTCCAATCCCAAAGAAAGGCAATGCCAAAGAATGCTCAAACTACCATATAATTGCTCTCATCTCACACGCTAGTAAAGTAATGCTCAAGATTCTCCAAGCCAGGCTTCAGCAATATGTGAACCGTGAACTTCCAGATGTTCAAGCTGGTTTTAGAAAAGGCAGAGGAACTAGAGATCAAATTGCTAACATTCGTTGGATCATCAAAAAAGCAAGGGAGTTTCAGAAAAACATCTATTTCTGCTTTATTGACTATGCCAAAGCCCTTGACTGTGTGGATAACAATAAACTGTGGAAAATTCTGAAAGAGATGGGAATACCAGACCACCTGACCTGCCTCTTGAGAAACCTATATGCAGGTCAGGAAGCAACACTTAGAACTGGACTTGGAACACAGACTGGTT
>NW_011494945.1:1490724-1490973 GCF_000754665.1 Bison bison bison | reverse complement strand
CTCAAGATTCTCCAAGCCAGGCTTCAGCAATATGTGAACCGTGAACTTCCAGATGTTCAAGCTGGTTTTAGAAAAGGCAGAGGAACTAGAGATCAAATTGCCAACATTCGTTGGATCATCAAAAAAGCAAGGGAGTTTCAGAAAAACATCTATTTCTGCTTTATTGACTATGCCAAAGCCCTTGACTGTGTGGATAACAATAAACTGTGGAAAATTCTGAAAGAGATGGGAATACCAGACCACCTGACC
>NW_011494945.1:1479795-1490624 GCF_000754665.1 Bison bison bison | reverse complement strand
AGACTGGTTCCAAATAGGAAAAGGAGTATGTCAAGGCTGTATATTGTCACCCTGCTTATTTAACTTATATGCAAAGTACATCATGAGAAACACTGGGCTGGAAGAAACACAAACTGAAATCAAGATTGCTGGGAGAAATATGAATTAACCTCAGATATGCAGATGACACCACCCTTATGGCAGAAAGTGAAGAAGACCTAAAGAGTCGTCTGTTGATGAAAGTGGAAGAAGAGATTGAAAAAGTTGGCTTAAAGCTCAACATTCACAAAACTATGATCATGGCACCCAGTCCCATCACTTCATGGCAAATAGATCGGGAAACAGTCGAAACAGTGGCTAACTTTATTTTTTTCGGCTCCAAAATCACTGCAGATGGTGATTGCAGCCATGAAATTAAAAGATGCTTACTCCTTGGAAGGAAAGTTATGACCAACCTAGACAGCATATTAAAAAGCGGACACATTACTTTGCTAACAAAGGTCTGTCTAGTCAAAGCTATGGTTTTTCCAGTGGTCATGTATGGATGTTAGCAAATTTGGAAGAGTTGGAGTATTGAAAGCTGAGCACAGAAGAACTGATGCTTTTGAACTGTGGTGTTGTGGAAGACTCTTGAGAGTCCCTTGGACTGCAAGGAGATCCGACCAGTCCATCCTAAAGGAAATCAGTCCTGGGTGTTCATTGGAAGGACTGATGTTGAAGCTGAAACTCCAATATTTTGGCCACCTGATGTGAAGAGCTGACTCATTGGAAAAAAGAAGGATTGAAGGCAGGAGGAGAAGGGGAAGTCAGAGGATGAGATGGTTGGATGGCATCATTGACTCAATGGACATGAGTTTGGGTAAACTCCGGGAGTTGTAGGACAGGAAGGCCTGGCATGCTGCAGTTCGTGGGGTCGCATGGAGTTGGACATGACTGAGCAACTGAACTGAACTGATCTTTCAGGAATTTTCTAGAATATTGATTAAAAGTAATGTCAATAATTTCATTTTAACAAGTAAAATTAATTTTTTGTAGTCATACTTAGTTATTGCATCCACACAGATACACCTGGTGAGAGTTTGCAAGCTTTAGTAGTATTCTTTCTGATTATGAATCCGCCTGCAATGCAGGAGACCTGGGTCGATCTGATCCTTGGGTTGGGAAGATCCACTGGAGACGGAAAAGGCTACCAACTCCAGTTCTGGCCTCGCGAATTCCATGGACTGTATAGTCCATAGTGTGGCGGAGTCAGACATGACTGAGCGACTTTCAGTTTCACTTTGCAATATAGAACACTTGATCCATACAGTGGATTTAACTAAATTATAGATTAATTTTATTGATTCACATAAACAAGATTTTATAGTTTCAGAGATGCTACACATTTTAATTTTTATTAAATCACTAGGTTTATCTAGATGTTTCTATTCCTGAACTTGCTCTCTTTGTGCACATGAATTCCTTTTGGTTATCTTCATGTATATTTGTTTTTAATAGAAGGTAAATAAATCTTTGTTTTAATTTCATGGGCTGTGTACTATATGTATTTAAGCATTACAATGTGCTATACTATATATGAGGAAGTAAAGCGATTTAAAACATTTTAACTGAACGCTGAAATGTTTGTGAATAGAATCCATCAGATGTTTTGGAAGACACCAGAGCATAAGTATTTTCTGACTTTTGAGGAGCTCATGGTCCCCAGGAGAAAAGAATGGATTGGCTAATGATTATAATATAATAATGCATCTGTAACCCAGAAAATTTTAAAGTGCATTTTGTAGTTCAGAGAAGAAATCAATGAAATTCACCTAGTTTTTGGTTCATTTAGAGAATGACATATAAAAAGCCATTCTTGTGTCTTGAAGATCAGATGTCGGTAGACAGGAAATAACAGAGTCAAAGGACAAAAATGTATGGCCTGTATTGGAATTTTTAATGCCAGGAAGTACACCTAGATAACATTTATCTGTAAATATAAATTATCATTATTGTTACCTTAAGCCAACCTTTAATTGGTCTTGGAAAGTCACCAACTTGATTATTATTTAGTTAACAGTAAATATCACAGACTAATGTAATCTGGTTTACTGTCTCACTATCACAGGTATTAATTATTTCTAAATCCAGAATCCCTGCTACTGCCATTACCAATTGCAAATTATTTCTTGAAACTGTAATTAAAAGGGTAATAAAAAGTACAGTAATTTTTAAGGATTTCATTTCTCAATTTTTAATATGAGATCTAAATTGAAAGCCTTTCTTACAGTTTAGGATAGGCCAATATATGTTAAAAGTTTTGGTGCAATGCAATTATCAATTTTTTTTTTAATTGCTCTTAAAACTGTTAAAGGCTTTGAATCTTGACCTTGCTATTGCTTCAATCAGCATTTCTCAAACATGGGCCAGTGAACCTTCATAAAATGTATTGTCATAGTTTGGAGTCATAGTATAAGCTACTATGAAGACTCTTGAGAGTCCCTTGGACTTCAAGGAGATCCAACCAGTCCATTCTGAAGGAAATTAGCCCTGGGATTTCTTTGGAAGGAATGATGCTAAAGCTGAAACTCCAGTACTTTGGCCACCTCATGCGAAGAGTTGACTCATTGGAAAAGACCCTGATGCTGGGAGGGATTGGGGGCAGGAGGAGAAGGGGACAACAGAGGATGAGATGGCTGGATGGCATCACTGACTCGATGGACATGAATTTGGGCAAACTCATGTCCATGTTATGAATTTGGGAGTTGGTGATGGACAGGGAGGCCTGGTGTGCTGTGGTTCATGGGGTCGCAAAGAGTCACACAACTGAGTGAACTGAACTGAACTGAAGGTGTGAATGTCTCCTATTAGACTCTATCCACATGTTATCCCCACTCCTTGCCTTCTTTTGCTCATCTCTGGTAGAGATAAACTTTCCTTGTGGATTTGCTAAACTAATGGCTATTTTCAGTATTAGTCAGATGCAGCCTTTCCATATTTCTGGATTTTTATGCAGGGTCTTACATCTAGCATTCTACTCTGCACAAGTCCAAGGTTATTCAGTTCCCATGTGAGTGGTAAACTTCCTCCAGCCAATATCAAAGTCTTTTTTACCTGTTGCAGCATTAGCTTATGTGTTTATTCTGGCTTTGACTCCCTTCTTCATTTATAAAAAAACTTCTAGTATTTATTTCAAGCAGAACAATATTTTAAATATCTTAGTATGCTGCATACTGTCCATATTATTGTTGCCAACAACTGAGAAAGAGCAAAGGGATGGTGTATTTTTTAAGTTGCTAAATTTTTCGAAATAGAATTTGATATTTTGTGTAAAGGTATAGAACAATTTGGGGATGACCTTGTCAGCGAAGGTTTTAAAATGTAAATAACTGAGAGGTATTTAGTAAAGGATAATGGTGAAAGGATGGAGGTTGCTGCTGCTGCTGCTAAGTTGCTTCAGTCGTGTCCGACTCTGTGCGACCCCATGGACTGCAGCCCACTAGGCTCCCCCATCCCTGAGATTCTCCAGGCAAGAACACTGGAGTGGGTTGCCATTTCCTTCTCCAATGCATGAAAGTGAAAAGTGAAAGTGAAGTCGCTCAGTCATGTCCGACTCTTAGCGACCCCATGGACTGCAGCCCACCAGGCTCCTCCATCCATGGGATTTTCCAGGCAAGAGTACTGGAGTGGGGTGCCAATGCCTTCTCCGAAGGATGGAGGTAGATGTAACTTTTATGGCAAGAGTAGATAATTAAGGAACAAGACAGAAAAAAGAGCCTTGGGGACATATGGACATGTAAGAACCAGTAGAGAAAGAAGTGTTGGTGAGGGAGATGGAGCAGCCAGAGATTGAAGTAAGAGACTCAGGAAACTACTATCGCTAAAACCTCAGGAGGATGGGATTTAAAGAGAAAAGTAGGATACATAACAATGTTCAGGAGCATTACTGGGAAAAGCTCATTGAATTTGCATTTCAGATAGTTATTAGCAGTCTTCCTCACTTCAGTTGACAGCAGTGCTATCCTTTCAGCTGCTCAACCAAAAAACATGAAGCCATCCTTGATTTATGGAGATCTCTCTCACAAGACACATATCCAATTCATCAGGAAATTTTATTTGCTTGGGTTTCAAAATGTATTTGTACTTGGACTACTTCTTACCACTACTCTAAAATGCAAACTGAATATCTACCTCCAATTCCAACAGTTCCAATACTGGTTACTCTGCTCTTTTATCTTCCCACAGGACTTCTTACCTCCAGCACACTAGATAGTTTCTTCATTTATTACAGCTGCTTGCTGTCTGTCTCCTCTCACTAGAATATGAATCCCATGAGGGCAGGTCTCCCCTCTGTGTTCCAAGGGTTTAACGCATCAGGACCTGGCACATAGTAGTCACTAAATAAATGATGAAAGAACAAATTGTAGTTTTATTATGTATTTAACTAAAATTTGATTTGAGTTTATGATTGGAGCTGTATGTTTTAAGTCTATAAACCAAATTCAATTCTAGAATGAATCCAAGTAATATTTCAGTAAAAATAATCTTTGATCCTGTTACAATTCTGTGCTCAAGAATTGCTGCATTCATCATATCCCAGAAGTTAGAGTCCACACACTACTACTGTAAACAATTTTCATCTCATATTCTAATTAACTTAATTAACCAAACTTTTATTAATAAATTATGATTAAAATACTCACAGAAATTAATACTTTATTTAGCCTTACTTCTGAGTGCTTATCCAGTAAACAAAAAATGCCAAAAATGTGCATATATTCAAGGACTCACAACATGTTCTTCGGGCAAGCTCATTCAACACACATTGTTGAATGTATGTAAATATTTAAATAACAAGGTTGTGACATGAACATACAGTGTTTCATTGATGCAAAACTTAAGTTTGTTCCATTAGATCAGCAATTCATATAGAATCTCTTTGTCACAAGACATTTAAAATATTATGTTTTGCCTGACAGATTCTAATAAGAACTTTTAGCTTCTCTTTGACTGGAAGTTAAGAAATTGACCTCACAGTTTCTTCTTTTCTTCCTTTCTTTTATTACTTCTTGTTTTTGGCCTTACTCCCCACCCCACATCCTTATTCATTGACTAAGAGTCAGTGCCTACTCTAGAAATGAACGAATGAAATGACTATGAACCAATATGCTTAACTTGTCCTGCAGAGTTCACTGCACATTTTGGCTTATATTGTTTTCTACCCAAGATCATGTTTCTTCGATGACTATCATTGCACTGACTTCCTACCAAGTAGTGTAGTTCTCAACTCTCTCCTCTCATACCTCTCTTACACATCTAGTAATTGAGTCCACATCCATTTTCTAATTGTCAGATCTGATACTCATTTGCAGTTCCTTCATCATTCATATTTGTCTGTTGGGCTCAGGGGTCTACTTATTTTCTATTGCTTGGCCACTTGAAACCTCAGTAATAGAGACTCCAAAGGCCGTGTGAGCTATGGCTTTTCTTATGATCTGCACGTGCTAAGCTGACTGGTGTATTAACATCACACCTGGGAGGTACAAACAAATGCAAACAAGATCTGGACGTTACTGCTGATGCAAGTTAATAGAGTGGAAATCCACCCAGCTGAGCAATGTCAAAGGAGCTCTTCCTCTGCTCATTTAGGTATTGAATCAAGAAAACACTGAAGTCTAATTTTCCTTTTTCTTTACAAGTTTTACCATTTTTTAAAGCTCTACAACTTAATCTTGAAAAATATTGAATATTAAAGTTGATTTTCAAAATTTAAAAGAAAAATATAGACTTTTTCTGGAGTTTGAAGATGGCCAGAAAAAGCCCTATGCCTTTCTTTCTCCTCCTTTCCCTTTCCCCTTTTCTCTCTCACTCCTTTTTGTTCTTTCTTCACTATTCCTTCTTCCTTGCTTATTCTTTTAATTCCCTGCCCCCTAAAATATGTATATGAATGAAGAAAACTATATTCCACTTTGGTAATTTTGCATTTTGCATTTTTAATTTTATCTTTTCTCCATGAAAATTTTAGAGTGACTTTATCTTGGGGGATAGAAGTGTCCCACTTCTTGAAATAAAGGAAAGTTTAACAACATAAGCATATCTATGACATTTTTAACAGCTGTCAGTATAGTTTGGTTATGGTGATAAACAAATATAGTTAAGATAACAGAAAGCTAAAATCTATAGTTAACATAGTAACTTATTTTCAAAGACATATGGATGGCTAATAGGTACATGAAAAGATGCTCAACATTACTAATTATGAGGGAAATACAAATCAAAACCACATTGAGATATCATCTCACACTTGTCAGAATGGCTATTATAAAAAAGATGACAAATAACAAGTATTGGTGAGGATATAGAGAAAAGGGAATCCTAGTACACTATTGATGGGAATGTAAATTGGTGCACCCATTATGGAATATAGTATGGAGAGTCATCAAAAATTTTTTAAAAAAAGAAGTATTACATGATCCAAAAATTCCACTTCTGAGATTTAAAGAAAATAAAAACACTAACTCAGAAAGCTATCTCAACCTCAGTGTTTATTGCAGCATTATTCACAGTACCCAGGATAATGGAGGCCATCTAAGTGTCCATTGATAGGTGAATGAATAAAGAAAAAATACATAAATGGAATATTATTGTCATGAAAAAGAATGAAATCTTGCCATTTGTGACAACATGGATGGATCTTTAGACCATTATGCTAAGTGAAATAAGTCAGAGAAAGGCAAATACCAAATGATCTAACTGAAATATATAATCTAAAAAAACAAACCAAACACACACTCACACACACAGATACAGAGAACAGATTGGTTGTTGCCCGAGGCAGAGGGTGGGGAGTGAGGGAAATGGGTGAAGAGGATAAAAAGGTACAAACTTCCAGTTGTAAAGCAAGTAAGTCATGGGATGTAATGTACAGCATGATACTTGCAGTTAATAATACTGTATTGCATATCTGAAAGTTGCTGAAAGTGACTTTTAAAAGTTCTCATTACAAGAAAAAAATTTTGTAACTATATATGGTGATGGAAGTTAACTAGAATTATTGTGGTGATAATTTTGCAATATAAACAAATATTGAATCATTTTGTTGTACACCAGAATCTAATATAATGTTATATGTCAATTATATTTCAATTAAAATAAAACATCAGATCAGATCAGATTAGATCAGTCGCTCAGTCGTGTCCGACTCTTTGCGACCCCATGAATCGCAGCACGCCAGGCCTCCCTGTCCATCACCAACTCCTGGAGTTCACTGAGACTCACGTCCATCGAGTCAGTGATGCCATCCAGCCATCTCATCCTCTGTCGTCCCCTTCTCCTCCTGCCCCCAATCCCTCCCAGCATCAGAGTCTTTTCCAATGAGTCAACTCTTCGCATGAGGTGGCCAAAGTACTGGAGTTTCAGCTCTAGCATCATTCCTTCCAAAGAAATCCCAGGGCTGATCTTCAGAATGGACTGGTTGGATCTCCTTGAAGTCCAAGGGACTCTCAAGAGTCTTCATAGTAGTTTATAAAATTCACTTTCATTTTTTATTAGAAATAAAAATTAAATGGAACAATAGATTTTTGTATGCACACAGTAGAGTAAGAAGAACACATTTGAAACATTTTCAAAGTATAAATACAGAAAACACGTGAAATTTAATATAATTTTGTGATAGTTTTATAGAATTACTCTACTGTTCCAAGTATGGTGTTGATGAATTTTAGAAAGCTGATGCATTCATTAATGATTGCCAGTTATCTTATTTAATTAAGCCAGAATGATGCCAAGATTATTTCTTTTTCATTGTGTGATTTTTTTTCATAGTTTTAAATAGTGACCTTCTATCAAACAACAACTAAAAATCCCAAAGAATATATTTTCATTGAAAAATCATCTTTTCCTATTCTCTGGGCCCTGTCTTCATATCTTGTTTGCTGATAGTGGAATAGAAGTGGAGTGGGAAGCTGAAGTTGAGAAAAACTAATTTTTGGAAATTTGTATCATATTGAAAATCAAATTAATGAACAAAGGTGATTCCAAATTATACCAGAATTTCTGCAATTCCCCAGTAAGTTACTCCTTAATCTAGAAAAGGTCTTTTTTATGAGATAATAGTCATAAACTACGAACCTGGATAGTTGTTTGAACTTGCTCTCTCTTTTGTCATATGAGAATTATACAGAACAGAGGGGAAGAAGTAACATGGCAAGGTCGCCAGTCTAATAACTTGTCCATATGCAAATATTTGCTGATGAATTCAGAGAAAAGGTAGACTTGACCTTTAACATGAGCTCTAATTGAAACCAAGTCAGAAACAAAACTTAATGTTGTATCATCTGTATTATTTTATTCATCAGTATCTATGTAGATCTATTAAATATAACACTTTAACCTTAAGTAGCTTATAATTTAGTCACCTGTATTATCTCGATTTTATTATCATAATATCTGTATCTCTTACAATGTTTAGGTATTGAAAATAATATATCTTAAGTGATGCTTATAAGCTATATATGTCTGAAATAAAGGCAAGCAAATTGCAGGAACAGAAAGTATATTTTAGGAAGTATATGGGATTAAAAAGGTACACAAAATAATGTGTTTTAGAAAAAAATATGCTTTCTTATATCTTATTGCTTTAATGTAGCTCTATTTATATTTTTCTTTGTGACTTATAAAAAATAAACTGCATGTTTTCTGTTTTCCCACTTAATTGCCCCTATAGGCTTTGTTACAAAGCATAACCTTACAGAAACAAAACTTTAGGCTTTTTCTAATTTCTTTTTATTCCCCCTCTATATAAATCCAAGTTGCAACCCAGCAAATAGTATAAATTATTTTTTTTTCTGAACTTCCTTGTGGTACATTTACTAAATGGTATATTTAACAACCCATTGTTATTTGCACAATATATTTTGTTAATCAAAGATTTTACTGGTTATATTTCCCAACTGAATCTTTAATTGCTTTTCTTGTAAAAATCCAATCTCAATTTTCCCTTTGAAAGTGATAATTATGACTAGGAATAAAGTACATTTGCTAGGCTGCTTAGAGAAGTATGCAGTGGTTGCGACTGTCTCTATACCCCAGTTTTAAACTTTTCACACTTCTTTGACATCAACTCTCTTCTTGGAATAAGAAAGAAATGTGGAAAAGCTAGTTCAGTCACTCAGTTGTGTCTGACTCTTTGCAACCCCATGGATGGCAGCAAGCAAGGCTTCCCTGTCCATCACCAACTCCTGGAGTTTACTCAAACTCATGTCCATTGAGTCAGTGATGCCATCCAACTATTTCATCCTCTGTTATCCCCTTTTCCTGCTGCCTTCTATCTTTCCCAGCATGAGGGTCTTTTCTAAGGGGTCAGTTCTTCACATCAGGTGTCCAAAGTATTGGAGCTTCAGCTTGAACATCAGTCCTTTCAATGCATATTCATGACTGATTTCCTTTAGGATGGACTGGTTGGATCTCCTTGCAGTCCAAGGGGCTCTCACGAGTCTTCTCCAACACCACAGTTCAAAAGCATCAGTTCTTCAGCATTCAGCTTTATTTATGGCCCAACTCTCACATCCACACATGACTACTAGAAAAACCATACCTTTGACTAGATGGAAGTTTAGGCTTCCCTGATAGCTCAGTTGGTAAAGAATCTGCCTGCAATGCAGGAGAAGGGATAGGCTATCCTCTCCAGTATCCCTGGGCTTCCCTTTTGGTTCAGCTGGTAAAGAATCTGCCTGAAATGCGGGAGAATGGGTTCGATCCCTGGCTTGGGAAGATTCCCTGGAGAAGGGAACGACTACCCACTCCAGTATTCTGGCCTGGAGAATTCCATGGACTGTGTAGCCCATGGGGTTACAAAGAGTCGACATGGCTGAGTGACTTTCACTTCACTTGACTAGACAGACCTTTGTCGGTAAAGTAATGTCTCTGTTTTTTAATATTCCATCTAGGTTTGTCACACTTTTCTTCCAAGGGAACAGTTAAGTTGCTGTTCAATCGACAGCAAAAAAAAAAAAAAAAAATCATTTAAAACAAACTTTATCAGTCAGTTCAGTTGCTCAGTCATGTCTGACTCTTTGTGACCCCATGGACTGCAGCACACCAGTTGGAAGGATGATAGGATGGGTGAAATAACATTTAGAATCAAACCCCATACTCACCAGAGATGCTAGGAAGGCTCCAACAAAACCTTGTGTACACCAGGAGCCCCAGAGAGACTGAACCAACCTGCCTTTGTGTGTTTGAGCATCTCCTGTGGAGGTTCAGGTCAGCAGTGGACGGCCACAGGGACAGGGGCTCTGGGTGCAGCAGACCTGGGTGTAGCATAAGCCCTTTTGGAGGAGATCGCCATTAACCCCAACACGGAGCCGCCAGAACTTATACAGGACTGGGGAAACAGACTCTTGGAGGGCACAAACAAAACCCTGTGTGCATCAGGTCCCAGGAGAAAGGAGCAGTGACCCCACAAGAGACTGACCCAGACTTGCCTGTGCGTGTCCAGGAGTCCCTGGTGGAGGCGTAGGTAGGCAGTTGCCTACTGCAGGGACACAGGCTCTGAGTGCGGCAGTGTGTGCACGGGACATTTTGAAGGAGGTCGCCATTTTCTTCATTTTCTCCACCATAGTTTTGGTCTCAGGTCAAACAATAGGAAGGGAACACAACACTGCCCATCAACCAAAAATTGGATTAAAGATTTACTGAGCATGGTCCTGCCCATCAGAACAAGATCTAGTTTCCCCCACAGTCAGTCTCTCCCATCAGGAAGCTTCCATAAGCCTCTTATCCTTATTCCTCAGAGGGCAAGCAGAATGAAAACCACAATCACAGAAAACTAATCAAACTGATCACATGGACCATAGCCTTGTCTAACTCAA
>NW_011494945.1:1476719-1479638 GCF_000754665.1 Bison bison bison | reverse complement strand
ACTCTGTGCGACCCCATAGACGACAGCCCACCAGGCTCCCCCGTCCCTAGGATTCTCCAGGCAAGAACACTGGAGTGGGTTGCCATTTCCTTCTCCCTCATGAACAGTATGAAAAGGCAAAACAAACTTAATAAATGTATATAAACACAGTAGTACTTTCATCATTTTTAGCTTGAGTAATGTCTGTAACAAAAGCATAATTTATTCAGTCATTCAATCACCCTTTTACTGAGAGCACTGTTAGGTGGACATGAATACTACGGAAGCAGGAGCTCCTTCCAGGAGCCCCCAATCTAGCTGAGATCTCTGAGGCACCCAGACCATTATAAAACAACTGAGAAATGGTATTGATGACAGAAAAATACACCAGCTGTAAAGTGACTGCACTTGTTTGGGTGTCAAATCTCAGAAAAAATTGCATGAAGTTTGTAACATTTTGGCATCCATGTGAAGACAGAGCGTTGGCTAGGAGATAAGGGTGAAGAGAAACGTTGAATCACAAAAAGCTGAGGACACACAGGTTTGCTGCAAGGCGATTGATGCATGGCTCCTTCTAATGGGAAAGCCATCAGAGGTGGCACCGGAGAGTAAATGGACCAGTTAAACAAGGTAAAAAAGATGTATGAATTGAACCAGATCTCATGTCAATCATTTAATCTCTTTGTTGCTCCATTACTGCCATCTTTATTATAATCTCTATCACAGGGCCAATTAACTGCAGGAATTCAGCTGGAAAATTCCAACAATACTCAGCTACTAAGTTGAATTTTTAGGGCTGCTTGACTACTGGATTCTTTAACATCTGTCTTGTCCACCTCTCCAACAAATAGCCAGGTTACTCCACATTTCACTACCTATTCCCCTTCTAAAGGACTAAAATTGTCTATGATTTCAGTAAACTTGGTCCCTCAGTTACTTATAAACAGTTTCATCTTAACCACAAAGGACAAGATGCTCCAATAGTAAAATAAATTTTCTTTGCTCTTACTTATTTTAGATTGAAAGAGGCATTAGTAAGAGCCTTGTCCTTCAAAGTCATTAACACAACAATTAGAACTTCCTAGTCTTTTGTCTGTTCTTTGAAAAAGCCATTTTTAATGCAGAAACAATAGAAAATTTGTCCTAAAATGATCCAGAAGGAATCTACATAAAGAGTTATTTAGTTAAAGGAAATCAGAAGAAATAGAATTAATCAAGTCACAGTTCATTCATGAACTATTCAAAAGGAATCCTTTTTTTTAACCAAAAAGCCAAGTTTCACTAAAAATCCCCTTAGTTCTTAACTTTCCTACTATGAAAGGTGCCCTTTCTTCCTCTGACTATACAATTCATGGAGAGTAAGCTCACAGAAAATAGGAGAGAGATTTTAAAAGATGAATACTTACAGGTAGCTTAGTTGTGAGAAGGTAGGGAATTTATGAAGGCAAAGTTGATAATCTGATAATCTGCTAATGTACTGCTTTGATACAACTTGTGATCCTATTATATCCTACCATGTGTGAATCCATCACAGTCTTATCCTAGCCTCAAGGTTGGCTGTAGGACACATGCTTTGAGCTAATGTCACACAGGCGATCAGCTATTTCTCACTGTGGCTCCCCCATTCACACCTTGCAGAGAGCTTGTTTACAGCACCACTCCTGAGTGGATTGGCTTATCATTAAATACTGGCGGAAAATAGCGTCCAGATTTTGCCTTATGTCATCATGTACTAGAAAATTCCACACTTAACAGGTGGGGTAGCTGGAGAATGGAATCAATATCTAGATACAGGAATAGAAATTAAAATGGATTTTAGCTTTAGATCATAGTATATTGAGATAACTTTCATTCCAAGGTTTTGCAACTGAATGTGGTTATTATAAGCATATTGAAGAAAAAAAAATGTGCCTGGCTTTTTATGTTCATTTTTGTCCTGGAAAAAAATTGAAAAATAGCTGATTTACCATTTTCTTCCTTTTTTTTTTTTTTTGGTAAAGGGCTTCAGAGTTGAAGTACTGGTGACTTTTCAAAGGAATTATGCAGGGCTGTTCTAATGGTGTGGTACAATCAGTTTTACTTGAAGACGAGCCCTCTGGGCTGCAGGGTAACAAGCTTAATAGCTTTTCCAAAGGACAAATCTGATACAAGACCTTAAAATGCACTTTAGGTATTTAAGTATTAAATGGGCACCTAGCGGGAGCTCCTGTGGATGAAGACACATGGCAAATATGGGCAGCTCTGACCTGCTACACTCCCACCTGCACAGAGTTTTCCCTGCTTGCCAGCCAGTTTGGGTTTGTGAATTGGCAGCTCTTCCTCAGAATTCTCAAGTCCAGGGTACTCTGTATAAAGCTAGCTGCCTTGGAAATACATCTGCTTTCTCTTTGTTTTACATTCTCATTTTTCTCATCTTTTGTCCACTTCGCTTGGTTAATTTATTCCTAGACATCACCTCTAGAATATTGAGAGCTGCCTCTAGCCAGAGCCTGGAGGGTTTGTTACCATCAGAACTTATCTCCATTGGTAGGAACCCGGAGAAACAGTCTGAGTGCAACGCACTGAAATGTAGCTGTGACTGTGGCTCTAGTTTAAAGATAACTTTAGTCTTGGTGTAAAATGTTATTTTGTGTGTGTAAATTTGAGGGCTATTACAGCATCGTGCTTAAGTAGGGTGTTTGCTTAGATAACAATGCCAGCCCTACCTCTTCTTTGCAGATCTGTTTAACTTTTTCAAGCTTCAGTGTTTTCATCTGAAACTTAGGAATTAAAACCATATCTACCTCATAGTATGGTGATGACTAAATAGTCTAAGCAAAGTGGTTAGCACAGAACTTGGCACATAGTTCTCAATCAGATCAGATCTGATTGAGACACGCTCAGTCGTGTCCGACTCTTTGCGACCCCATTAATCGCAGCACGCCAGGCCTCCATTTCCAT
>NW_011494945.1:1475578-1476619 GCF_000754665.1 Bison bison bison | reverse complement strand
CATCAGGGTCTTTTCCAATGAGTCAATTCTTCGCATGAGGAGGCCAAAGTACTGGAGTTTCAGCTTTAGCATCATTCCTTCCAAAGAAATCCCAGGGCTGATCTCCTTCAGAATGGACTGGTTGGATCTCCTTGCAGTCCAAGGGACTCTCAATAATCTTCTCCAACACCACAGTTCAAAAGCATTAATTCTTCGGTGCTCAGCCTCCTTCACAGTCCAACTCTCACATCCATACATGTACACAGGAAAAACCATAGCCTTGATTGGACGAACCTTTGTTGACAAAGTAATGTCTCTACTTTTGAATATGCTATCTAGGTTGGTCATAACTTTCCTTCCAAGGAGTAAGCATCTTTTAATTTCATGGCTGCAGTCACCATCTGTAGTGATTTTGGAGCCCAGAAAAATAAAGTCTGACACTGTTTCCACTGTTTCCCCATCTATTTCCCATGAAGTGGTGGGACCGGATGCCATGATCTTCGTTTTCTGAATGTTGAGCTTTAAGCCAACTTTTTCACTCTCCACTTTCACTTTCATCAAGAGGCTTTTGAGTTCCTCTTCACTTTCTGCCATAAGGGTGGTGTCATCTGCGTATCTGAGGTTATTGATATTTCTCCCAGTAATCTTGATTCCAGCTTATGTTTCTTCCAGTGCAGTGTTTCTCATGATGTACTCTGCATAGAAGTTAAATAAGCAGGGTGACAATATACAGCCTTGACATACTCCTTTTCCTATTTGGAACCAGTCTGTTGTTCCATGTCCAGTTCTAACTGTTGCTTCCTGACCTGCATACAAATTTCTCAAGAGGCAGATCAGGTGGTCTGGTATTCCCATCTCTTTCAGAATTTTCCACAGTTTATTGTGATTCACACAGTCAAAGGCTTTGGCATAGTCAATAAAGCAGAAATAGGTGCTTTTCTGGAACTCTCTTGCTTTTTCCATGATCCAGCGGATGTTGGCAATTTGATCTCTGGTTCCTCTGCTTTTTCTAAAACCAGCTTGAACATCAGGAAGTTCACGGTTCACATATTGGTGAAGCCT
>NW_011494945.1:1474118-1474504 GCF_000754665.1 Bison bison bison | reverse complement strand
TCTATTAGTCTTTGCCCTGCTTCATTCCGTATTCCAAGGCCAAATTTGCCTGTTACTCCAGGTGTTTCTTAACTTCCTACTTTTGCATTGCAGTCCCCTATAATGAAAAGGACATCTTTTTTGGGTGTTAGTTCTAAAAGGTCTTGTAGGTCTTCATAGAACCATTCAACTTCAGCTTCTTCAGTGTTACTGGTTGGGGCATAGACTTGGATTACTGTGATATTGAATGGTTTGCCTTGGAAACGAACAGAGATCATTCTGTCGTTTTTGAGATTGCATCCGAGTCTGCATTTCAGACTCTTTTGTTGACCATGATGGCTACTCCATTTCTTCTGAGGGATTCCTGCCCGCAGTAGTAGATATAATGGTCATCTGAGTTAAATTCA
>NW_011494945.1:1469225-1473638 GCF_000754665.1 Bison bison bison | reverse complement strand
CATCTTGGGTTGCCCCATGGGCATGGCTTAGTTTCATTGAGTTAGACAAGGCTGTGGTCCTAGTGTGATTAGATTGACTAGTTTTCTGTGAGTATGGTTTCAGTGTGTTGGCCCTCTGATGCCCTCTTGCAACACCTACCGTCTTACTTAGGTTTCTCTTACCTTGGGCGTGGGGTATCTCTTCACGGCTGCTCCAGCAAAGCACAGCCATTGCTCCTTACCTTGGACGAGGGGTATCTCCTCACCGCCGCCCTTCCTGACCTTCAACGTGGAATAGCTCCTCTATGCCCTCCTGCGCCCGCGCAGCCACGGCTCCTTGGACATGGGGTTGGTCCTCCTGGCTACCGCCCCTGGCCTCGGGCGTGGGTTGCTCCTCCCAGCCGCCAGTGGTAATTTTTTACTCAACCAAAAATGAAAAACCAAAGATGTTTTTCATTTTGTAATTATTTTATTAGGCAATTGGACTATCTTTGTGTTTAACTTCAGAAAACTTTGTACTTTAAGAGAAGCATTGCTTCCATCAGTTGCTAAGGACTTGGATTTATTTAAAGAAAGAAAACAAAAATATTTGGCTTATTTCTGAGGAAGTGGAGGTAGAGGAGGTGAAGTTGCATGAGCCAGTAAATGGTTCTGGAATCAATTCAGAAGTTGCCTAATTTTGGATTAGAGCACTTTAGAGGAAAAAGGCTAGATCAAAAGTCACAAACAGAGCTCACCATTTGAGAAGAGTTCTCAGTAAGCTGTGGAAAGCAGGCAGAGGAAAGGAAAGTTTCCAAGCCCAAAGGTATATGTCTGACACAGCTATGAGACTTATCAGAAGAATTTTTTGTTTTCCTTCTGAAGCACTGCAGAAGTCTGATAATAGTTACTTATTCATTCAGCAAACATGTAGTGGGTATTACTGAACACTATGAAGTTCTCCTGGTGACTCTGTCTCTGGCTTTGCACTAAGTGTGAGAGATACAACGGCATGTTAGGGACCCTGCTTGAAAGAAGGCAGAGTGTGTAAGTTTATTACTTATAGATTAATATAGTTCTAAGAAAATTCTTAATTTTATTGAAGGGAAGATAGGAGGTATTGAGATAGTGATTCTATTATAGCAGTAAGAATAACCATGTGTAAAATAGATAGCTGGTAGGAAGTTGCTATATAACACAGGGAGCTAAGCCTGATGCTTTGTGATGACCTAGAGAAGTGGGATGGGGAGAAGGGAGGAAGGCTCAAGAGAGAGGTGATATATGTATAATTATGACTGATTTGTGTTGTTGTATGGCAGAAACCAATACAACATTGGAAAGCAATTTTCCTCCAATTAAAAAAGAAGCTAAAATAAGACTTCAAAAAAAAAAAAAAAGGGAATAACCAATGAGAATTGCTATTTTTAAAATCTAAGTTAAGTGATTTTGTTTACTATTAATAGTTATTAAAGCACTTTATAAAGTTATAAGAATTCAAACAGCTTGATAGTGTTGTGAGAACAAAGATGAGTGGAACAGAAGAGCTAGCAAACAGGATTGTTAGAAAGTCATGGTTTTGATGTCTGAAGAGGCCAGTGTTATGATATTGTATCTGTGAGCCAGAGGTTCTAAAGAAACTACCTGGGTGTACTTTTTCTTTAATAGACTTTATTCTATTCATTTGAAAACTGGGGCATACAAAAAAGGGACTATGTGTTGAGAAATCTCACTCTGATGTCAGTGAATATTTTTAAGAAGAATTGAAGAGAAGGCTGTTGGGTACATAGAGGTGGCTGCAAGTTTTTTTCTGTAAATAGACTTATTGTTGCAACAAGATAACTCATAGAATATTCTAAGCCTTCACTCATCAAAATAAATGAATTCCCTGTAAATTTAATCAGAAAATTGGTTTTTGCTTCTGAAAGAAGGCATTATTTGTTTATTTAAAATTAAACATCATAAGTAATACGTTGTATTATAGCAAAAACTATAGACACTGGAACACTACAAAATACTCAATATATAAATGACCAGCTTATGAATGACTTAGAGGGGATAAAGTAGCATGATATGTAGCCCTATAGCTGCCCTTTGAAAACTGGCCAAGGAGATACCCTAAGTTCAGGGGTTTAGGATACAGTCACCCTGGATAATATACGCATTTTTCTGGATTATTTTCTGTTATAGATTATTACAAGATATTGAATATAGTTCCCAGAGTTATACAGTAAATCTGTGTTACTTATCTATTTTATGTATAATAGTTTGTATCTATTAATGCTGTGGTCCCAATTTAGGAAACTGGCTTTTTAAATTCAGCATAAAACTTTCAAGATTCATCCACGTTGTATCTATCATTTCCTCACTTCCTTATACTGCTAAGTAGTATTCCTTTATATGAATGAACTACAGTTTGTTTATCAACACTCACCTACTGAAGGACATATTTGTTTCCATTTTAGGTGATTATGAACAGAAATTCTAGAAAAACATTCATGTATAGGCTTTGTATGCACATAAGTCTGTATTTCTCTAAGTAAATACCCAGGAGTGGGATTGCTGAGTCATATGGCTAAGTGTACACATAAGTGTAAAATACTGCCTGTTTCCCAGAGTGGATGCACTTTTTGCATAGCCACTAGCAATTTATGAGATTTACTGATAAAGATGTAAATAATAGCTTTACATTTTTGGTAGTACTTGGCATTGTCAGATATTTTAAAATTTAGCCATTGTTGTGGGTTCATAGTGGTATCTCACTATGGTTTTACTTCGTATTTCCCTAATGGCGAATGATGCTGAGAATGTTTTCATGCTCTTATTTACCTCTCATGTATCTCCTTTGGTGAAGCATCTGTTCAGATTTTGTTGAATTTGGGTGTTCTTTATATTCTGGGTACAAGCTCTTTGTCAGATAAGTGATTTGCGAATATTTTCCTAGTTTGTAAATGATCTTTTCATTCTTTTAACAGTGTCTTTCACAGAGCAAAATTTTGGTATGTTTTAAATTTCCCATATTTATTGACCTTACCCTATATTCTATACCTGAATTTAAATTTTTTCCAGTTTTGTTGAGAAATAATTGACACATATCACTTATAAGTTGAAGACATAATGACCTTCTTGTCTCTTTTTACTATTTTTAGCTTAAAGTCTATTTTGTCTGATGTAAGTCTAACTTGTCTGATCTAAGTATAACTACACTTGCTTTATTTTTTGGTTACCATTTTCTTGGAATTTCTTTTTTTTACCCCTTTACTCTCAGTCTATGTGTGTCTTTAAGACTAAAGTGAGTCTCCTGTAGGTAGGGTGTTATT
This sequence comes from Bison bison bison, assembly GCF_000754665.1. NCBI lineage: Eukaryota > Metazoa > Chordata > Mammalia > Artiodactyla > Bovidae > Bison > Bison bison. The sequence continues at coordinate 1,470,363 of NW_011494945.1, read as the reverse complement.
GGATCTTGTGCTTTTTAATCCATTCAATCATTCTATGTCTTTTGATTAGATAATTTAATCTCTTCATGCTTAAAGTAATTATTGGTAAGGGCTTACCTATTAGGTAGTGAAAGTGAAAGTCACTCAGTGCAACCACATGGACTACACAGTCCATGGAACTCTCCAGGCCAGAATACTGGAGTGAGTAGCCTTTCCCTTCTCTAGGAGATCTTCCCAAGCCAGGGATCAAACCTAGGTCTCCCGCATTTCAGGTTGATTCTTTACCAGCTGAGCCACAAGGGAAGCCCAAGAATACTGGAGTGTGTAGCCTATCCCCTCTCCAGTGGATCTTCCCAACCCAGGAATCGAACTAGGGTCTCCTGCATTGCAGGCGGATTCTTTACCAACTGAGCTATGAGGGAAGCCCACCTATTAGGTAAGGATTTACTATTACTGTTTTGTTCATCGTTTTCTAGTTGTTTTGTAGATTCATTGCTTCTTATTTCTTAGTCTTCTCTCTTTTTAAATGTGTGTTTTGACATCTTTAGTTACAAATATCCTTTGACATTTTTTACCAAGTTCTTTTATGTAATTAATACAAGACTTTCCAGTTGTGGTTACCATGGGGCTTACATAAAATGTCTTAAACTTATAACACCTTATTTTAAACTTATAATAGATTAACTTCAACAGAATTCATACACTATACACTTTTACTTCTTCTCCTCACATTTTAGGCTATTGCTATTCAGTTCAGTTCAGTCACTCAGTCGTGTCCAACTCTTTGCAACCCCGTGAACCTCAGCACACCAGGCCTCCATGTCCATCACCAAATCCTGGAGTCCACCCAAACCCATGTCCATTGTGTCGCTGATGCCATCCAACCATCTCATCCTCTGTCATCCCCTTCTCTTCCTGCACCCAATCCCTCCCAGCATCAGGGTCTTTTCAAATGAGTCAACTCTCTGCATCAGGTAGCCAAAGTATTGAAGTTTCAGCTTCAACATCAGTCCTTCCAATGAACACTCAGGACTGATCTCCTTTAGGATGGACTGGTTGGATCTCCTTGCAGTCCAAGGGACTCTCAAGAGTCTTCTCCAACACCACAGTTCAAAAGCATCAATTCTTTGGCACTCAGCTTTCTTTGTAGTCCAACTCT
>NW_011494945.1:1464082-1468899 GCF_000754665.1 Bison bison bison | reverse complement strand
AGGCTCTTTAGTTCTTCTTCACTTTCTGCCATAAGGGTGGTGTCATCTGCATATCTGAGGTTATTGATATTGCTCCTGGCAATCTTGATTCCAGCTTGTGCTTCCTCCAGCCCAGCGTTTCTCATGATGTACTCTGCATATAAGTTAAATAAGTTATTACATGGTTTTAAATATTGTGTAAGTAATAACATGGGCTTCCCAGGTGGCTCAGTGGTAAAGAATCTACCTGCCAAGGTAGGAGACATGGGTTTAATCCCTGGGTTGGGAAGATCCCCTGGAGAAGGAAATGGCAACTCACTCTAGTATCCTTGCCTGGGATATCCCATGGACAGAGGAATCTGTTGGGCTACGGTCCATGGGGTCCCAACAGAGTTGGATATGATTTAGTGACTAATCAACAACTAATAACAGAAAAATGAATTTGTAATTATTCCTGCTACATTTATTTAGCTTTTAAACTAGAATTGTAGTGAGTTATGCACCACTATTGCTATATGGCAGAATGTAATTATGACTATCTGTTTACCATTACCAGTGAGATTTACACTACCTTTTTTTATTTTTAATGATGCTAATTAGCATTCCTTTGCTTTAATTTGAAGAACTCCCTTTGGTTTGGGCAAGTCTATATTGGTCTTTTATTTTTGAAGGGTGGCTTTACCGAGTATAGAATTTTTTGTTGACAGTTAATTTTCTTTCTGGGCTTCCTGCATGGCTTAGCAGGAAATGAATCCACCTGTAACAGAGGAGCCTGGCAGGCTGCACTCCATAGGGTCACAAAGAGTCGGACACGATTGAGCAACTGAACAACAACAACTTAAAAAACCACCCCAGAGATTTAGCATAAGTGACTAGCAGAGTGGACCACAGCATATAAACTACACCTCTAGAAATAGACACAATTTATTTCTAATTGCCGGAAGAAGTAATCAGTGGTCAGGAGGGCAGTGACTTCAGCAGTCTCTTTGATTGGAAAATATCATTGCAAAGCAGTAAATAAAAAAACTTGAAAAAGAATGTATTTGTACACAAAGAATGAATACTTGTATTTGTATAACTGAATCACTTTGCTGTACATCTGAAAATAACACAGCACTGTTAGTCAAATACACCTCAGTATTTATTTTTATAAAATAAAAAAATTTTGAAAATAAGTTTTAAGAACTCTTTTTCAGTTCCTGCAATCTGTTCTCTTGAGGCCATTAATGTTGAAACTACTGTCACTTACTGAGACTATTTTATAATGCAAAATTAATGTTTATCAGCATCCTTTTAAGTTGCTCTAGAGATTATTATAGGAGAAAAGGGCACTTTGTCAGGTTTTCACAGGCAAAGCTAAATGGGAGAATTGAAGCAATTATCTGAATAATTTAATAAAACTCCTTTTATTTAGTTATTCAAATAAATCCTTATTTTTCTCTCTTTGGTCTGGCCATGGAGATTTCTTTGTCATCTAATTTACTTAAGAAAAAAGTGACATGTTTTTTTTTTTTTTTTTTTATAACTAGTAGAGGCTTAAAGCTTTTCAATGTTTGAGGTTAACAGACCTTTACAATAATTAGTAGAGATTCTAAAACTTTACTCCTGATAGTAGTTTTGAAGATGACTTAGAAAATATGATGTAATCTCTTGTTTTTACACATTTAATTATATCTTCTAAAGAAATTACTACCTTTTCCTAATTTCTAGCTGCCAACATCTGCAATCAGGAACTGGCAAAACAATCACCCTAACACCTGCTAGTAATATATAGTTTACAACAAAATGTCAAATGTGTTTTGAATATTGAAAAAAAAAACACCCATTTTCATTTGTTATCACACAGCATTTTGCTCAATTAATCATTCTGTTGATTGGTTTTCCAAAGAGATCACATTTTATTAGCATTCACCACATTTATTTTTAGTGAAGAGATAATGGGAATACAAGGGACATTCAACTGTAAACACAAGACTGAATTCCAAAACCTGTCAGCTAGATGACCTCTATGGTCCCCTCTAATAATCAGATCCTGAGATTACAATCAAAAGAAAGTTTTGCCATGTCTATATAACAAGATTATAATCCACACTCTTTGTGGTCTTCAATTCTATACAGCAAACTTACAAATGCTTCTGTATTCTTTCCTACTGCCTGAATTGTTCAATGTGCATTTTACAAATTCAGGCAAAAAACATATTTGTCAAGGCAGAAGTCTTTCCTAAATATTTCTGAAAGCAGTGTCATCTGATCATAAGCATTAAAGCAGGTATATCATTTTCCCACAGAATTGCAATATTTTTCTATCAGTTGATTTGAGGAATGAAAATTAATAAAAAGGCCTCTGAGACACTTATAGTAGGTACTTTGCTAATTCAGGAATTTTCTATTTTAATAAATGATATAGAGAAATGAAACTAGAAATTTTACTTCTTAACCCTTTAGTTTTTAAAATTCATTCAGAACAGAAAATTTGTTGTGATTTTGCACAACAGAAAATTATTATAATACAGAGAATAATCTAATTCCATATGTCTCTTTTAAGATACACTTAATTTAACAATTCTCTAAATACATTTTTTCCAATACTATTTGAAATTTAATCAGTCTGGGTTGTCTGGAGTCAAGGAGAGAAAATGGCATGGAATATAAGGTTATTGTTGGATAATAGAGAAAGCAAGGGAATTTTAGAAAAAAAACCCTACTTCTACTTCATTGACTATGCAAAAGCCTTTGACTGTGTGGATCACAACAAACTAGAAAAATTAAAGAGATGGAAATAACCAGACCACCTTACCTATCTCCTGAGAAACCTGTATGCTTCTCAAGAAACAGTTGTTAGATTTGGACATGGAACAACGGACTGGTTCCAAACTGGGAAAGGAGTATGTCAAGGCTGTATATTGTCACCCTGCTTATTTGACTTATATGGAGAGTACATCATGAGAAATGCCAGGCTGATGAGTTACAAGCTGGAATCAAGATTGCCAGGAGAAATATCAATAACCTCAGACATGAAGATGATAACACTTTAATTGCAGAAAGCAAAGATGAACTAAAGAGCTTCCTGTTGAGGGTGAAAGAGGAGAGTGAAAAGCTGGCTTAAAACTCAACATTCAAAAACTCAGACCATGCCATTTGGTCCTATCACTTCATGGCAAATAGAAGGGGAAAAGGTGGAAGCAGTGACAGATTTTATTTTCTTGGGCTCCAAAATAACTGCAGATAGTGACTGCAGCCATGAAATTAAAAGACACTTGCTCCTTGGAAGGCAAGCTATGACCAACCTAGACAGCATATTAAAAAGCAGATATATCACTTTGCTGACATAGTTTTATATAGTCAAATCTATGGTTTTTCCAATAGTCATGTATAGATGTGAGAGGTGGATCATAAAGAAGGCTGAGCAGCAAAGAATTGATGCTTTCGAATTGTGGTGCTGTTGAGAGCCCCTTGCACAGCAAGAAGATCAAACCAATCAATCTGAAAGGAAATCAATCCTGAATATTATTTGGAAGGACTGGTGCTGAAGCTCTAATAGTTTGGCCACAGGATGCAAAGAGCAACTTTGCATAGGAAAAGACTTGGATGCTGGGAAAGATTGAGGGCAGGAGGAAAAAGGGGAGACAGGATGAGATGGTTTGATGGCATCATCAACTCAATGGACATGTGTTTGAACAAACTCCAGGAGATAGTGAACAACAGGAAAGCTGGTGCGGTGCACTCCATGGGGTCACAAAGAGTCAGATAGGACTTAGCAACTAAACAACAACATAAAATTATAAATTGTTAAAAACAATGACTCTCCATCTCCTCATTTAATGTGCATGTGCTCAGTTGCTTCAGTGGTGTGTGACTCTTTGCAACCCTATGGACTATGGCCTGCCAGGCACTTCTGTCCATGGGATCTCCAGGCAAGAATACTGGCTTGGTTTCCATGACCTCCTGCAGGAGATCTTCCTGAACCAGGGATCAAACACACATCTCCTATGTGTCCTGTGTTGCAGGAAGTTTCTTTACCGCCAAGCCACCAGGGAAGCCCTTTTCTTAGGTACATGAGAAATAAAAGTCAACAAGCAAAGTCTATCACTTTGATATATATAAAATTTAAATTAACTTGGCAATGATGTATACATGTTATTTAGTTGATTCACTTTGAATTTATGCTTGTAATATAGAATTCTTTTAAAGCATTGAATTATGTATATCATCATCATTCAGATCAGATCAGATCAGATCAGTCGCTCAGTCGTGTCCGACTTTTTGCGACCCCATGAATCACAGCACGCCAGGCCTCCTGTCCATCACCAACTCCCAGAGTTCACTCAGACTCACGTCCATCGAGTCAGTGATGCCATCCAGCCATCTCATCCTCTGTCATCCCCTTCTCCTCTTGCCCCCAATCCCTCCCAGCATCAGAGTCTTTTCCAATGAGTCAACTCTTCACATGAGGTGCCCAAAGTACTCAAGTTTCAGCTTTAGCATCATTCGTTCCAAAGAAATCCCAGGGCTGATCTCCTTCAGAATGGACTGGTTGGATCTCCTTGCAGTCCAAGGGACTCTCAAGAGTCTTCTCCAACACCACGGTTCAAAGGCGTAAATTCTTCGGCGCTCAGCCTCCTTCACAGTCCAACTCTCACATCCATACATGACCACAGGAAAAACCATAGGCTTGACTACACGGACCTGTGTTGGCAAAGTAATGTCTCTGATTTTGAATATGCTATCTAGGTTGGTCATAACTTTCCTTCCAAGGAGTAAGCATCTTTTAATTTCATGGCTACAGTCACCATCTGCAGTGATTTTGGAGCCCAGAAAAATAAAGTCTGACACTGTTT
>NW_011494945.1:1462237-1463156 GCF_000754665.1 Bison bison bison | reverse complement strand
GACCTGGAACAGCTCAACTGGAATTCCATCACCTCCACTAGCTTTGTTCGTAGTGATGCTTTCTAAGGCCTACTTGACTTCACATTCCAGGATGTCTGGCTCTAGGTCAGTGATCACACCATCGTGATTATCTGGGTCATGAAGATCTTTTTTGTACAGTTCTTCTGTGTATTCTTGCCTCTCTTCTTAATATCTTCTGCTTCTGTTAGGTCCATACCATTTCTGTCCTTTATCGAGCCCATCTTTGCATGAAATGTTCCCCTGGTATCTCTAATTTTCTTGAAGAGATCTCTAGTCTTTCCCATTCTGTTGTTTTCCTCTATTTCTTTGCATTGATCGCTGAAGAAGGCTTTCTTATCTCTCCTTGCTATTCTTTGGAACTCTGCATTCAGATGTTTATATCTTTCCTTTTCTCCTTTGCTTTTCACTTCTCTTCTTTTCACAGCTATTTGTAAGGCCTCCCCAGACAGCCATTTTGCTTTTTTGCATTTCTTTTCCATGGGGATGGTCTTGATCCCTGTCTCCTGTACAATGTCACGAACCTCATTCCATAGCTCATCAGGCACTCTATCTATCAGATCTAGGCTCTTAAATCTATTTCTCCCTTCCACTGTATAATCATAAGGGATTTGATTTAGGTCATACCTGAATGGTCCAGTGGTTTTCCCTACTTTCTTCAATTTAAGTCTGAATTTGGCAATAAGGAGTTCATGGTCTGAGCCACAGTCAGCTCCTGGTCTTGTTTTTGTTGACTGTATAGAGCTTCTGCATCTTTGGCTGCAAAGAATATAATCAATCTGATTTTGGTGTTGACCATCTGGTGATATCCATGTATAGAGTCTTCTCGTGTTGTTGGAAGAGGGTGTTTGCTATGACCAGTGCATTTTCTTGGCAAAACTCTTTAGTCTTTGCCCTGCTT
>NW_011494945.1:1461115-1461641 GCF_000754665.1 Bison bison bison | reverse complement strand
TAGCATATTGGGCACCTACTGACTTGGGGAGTTTCTCTTTCAGTATCCTATCATTTTGCCTTTTCATCCTGTTCATGGGGTTCTCAAGGCAAGAATACTGAAGTGGTTTGCCATTCCCTTCTCCAGTGGACCACTAAGAACCAAATATAGTTCAGAAAGGCTATATAATTTTCTGTCTTAATATCTTCATTAGTATTACATTAAGTACTTTTTATAACTCTAATTGCTTTTTTAAATAAAAGGTTCTGCTGACTTTCTAAATAAGCCTTAATGTCAGTCAGAGAGAAATAAAATAATTGAAGCTTTATATATCAGGTCAGGTCAGTAACTCAGTCGTGTCCGACTCTTTGCGACACCGTGAATCACAGCACGCCAGGCCTCCCTGTCCATCACCAACTCCTGGAGTTCACTCAGACTCACATCCATTGAGTCAGTGATGCCATCCAGCCATCTCATCCTCTGTCATCCCTTTCTCCTCCTGCCCCCAATCCCTCCCAGCATCAGAGTCTTTGCCAATGAGTCAACT
>NW_011494945.1:1454663-1460899 GCF_000754665.1 Bison bison bison | reverse complement strand
GCTGCAGTCACCATCTGCAGTGATTTTGGAGCCCCCCAAAAATAAAGTCTGACACTGTCTCCACTGTTTCCCCATCTATTTCCCATGAAGTGATGGGACCAGATGCCATGATCTTTGTTTTCTGAATGTTGAGCTTTAAGCCAACTTTTCACTCTCCACTTTCACTTTCATCAATAGGCTTTTTATTTCCTCTTCACTTTGTATATACTGTAATAACTTCACTTTATATATACTGTAATACCTATAACCTTTAATACAGAAATATTCTTCAGTATATACTCTTTGTTCATCAAAATGCATGATAATGTGAGTAAATTGTTAAATACTTGCTCAAAATAGAATAAATGGAAAGATAACCATTTGGTTATCATATCCCCATTGAGCTTGCCCTCTAGTTATCCAATAAAATAAACATATGTATACAAAGAAATACTTTGGCCACCTGATGTGAAGAACTGACTCATTTGAAAAGACCCTTATGCTGGGAAAGATTGAAGGCAGGAGGAAAAGGGGACAACAGAGGATGAGATGGATGGATGGCATCACTGACTCAGTGGACATGAGTTTGAGTAACCCTGGGAGTTGGTGATGGACAGGGAAGCCTGGTGTGCTGCAGTCCATGGGGTCACAAAGAGTCCGACACCACTGAGTGACTGAACTGAACTGATACAAAGAAAAAAACTAAAAAGTAAAAAACAATATTTAAAACTCAGGCAGACTATAGCAGTGGGACTGATGACTACAAAGAGGGTACAGAGAGGAAATTTCAGGATGAAGGAAGTGTTTTATATGGTCCCAGGGTGAAGGTTGCATAACTTGATTTGTTAAAGTCCACAGAACTGTACATAACAAAAAGTAAAGTTTACTGTATACAAACGGAAAAAAACAAAAAAAAAAAAAAACACTATGTATAAACACTGTGCTCTAGTTGGCAAATCTGTTTCTCACAGAGGTATGGATTACTAATTCTGAAGCTGGTTTACATGTATACTGGGACTGAACACATAAGAAAATGGATTTTGGGAGGTAGCAGCCAAGTTTCTCACTGCAATAAAGGGAAATTACACATTAACCGAAAAGCAGTCTAGATTGAACCCTGCACTGATTCATTAGAGTTGGAGACATTGGTAAGAATTTATGTTTAACTTAATATAGATAGAGCTGAATAAATATAGAAACAAGGAAAGGTACACAGGTTAGTATAAGTGCGTATAGTACCCAGCACTGTCTGCTGAGAGAGCCTAAAGCAGTTATACCCCAGTAACAACAAGTATACCCCACAACCTAAATACCACTCTCCAGTAAAAGCGGTAGTGCTCCTTGCAGAATGGCTGATTCTAGGACTGGGGCAGGGAAAATGCCAGATGGGTCTGAATCATCTTTAAGCACCAGGAAGTAACGAAGTGCTCAAAAAACAAAAGGATGGAGGAATGTCAAAGAAACATAAGAACTAACCTGAAAGAGCTTCCAAAGACCAGAGATGGAACAATTTGAGCAACAAAAAAAGTCATATTATAGTCCAAAGTAGATACATGAGTCCATACTGACATACATGAATAACTGAATAAAGAAATAAATGGGGGGAAAGATACAAGTGTTTGTTACAGAAGAATTCCAAATAGTGTGTGTAGGTACTTTTCCTCTACTCACCAAGATGCTCTAGATTTTGTGACTCATTTCCAAAAAATACAGTGGGAAATGGAAATAATGATAGATTTACTATACAGAAACCTGGCAAATGCTACCTTAACCAAGTGATGAAGATCAACATCACAGTAATGTCATGTGGATACTGTTTCTCCCTCGATATGATATAATTCATCTTTGTTTCTTTTTAAAATACAAACCATAACTCCAGTGTGATGGCCAGTTATATTTATCAACTTGGTTAAGATATAGTATAGAGCTCTGTTAAATCAAACAGTAATTTAGATGTTACTGTATTTGGTAAGAAGGCATTTTGTAAATATGATCCACCTCTGTAGTCAGTTGACTTTCAGCAAAGGATATTATTCTCCAAAATCTAGTGTGTCTGATTTGATTCAATCAAGTGAAAGTTTTTAAGAAAGAAATGAGGTTTCCCTGAAGAAGAAATTCTGACATGCAATGCAAAAAAAATTTCCTGAGGAAATTCTGGCAGCTTCTGCAGTGATGGTTTCTAGCCTACCCTTTCTGATGGGCTGAACAATAGATTTTGGACTTGTCTAGCTAGCTTCCATAATCACTAAGCCAGTGTTCCGCAATCTATCCATCTATCCATATCCATTGATCTATCTGCCTATCTATCCATCCATCCATCCATCTGTCCCTTTATTAATCTTTATTTTGTTTTTCTAATAAATGGATCATATCCAAAATAGATAAATAACTCATATAACTCAATAAGAAAAATCAAATAACCTGATTAAAAATTGGACAGAGGATCTGAGTATTTTTCCAAACAGGACATACAGATGGCCAACAGATACATGAAAAGAGGCTCGGCATCACTAATTATCAGAGAAATGCAAATCAAAATCACAGATCAGAGTGAGACATTATCTACACCTGTTAGAATGGCTATTAACAACAAAAAGGAAATAACAAATGTTGGTCAGGGTATATAGAGAAAGGGGAACTCTTGTGCACTATTGGTGGGAGAGTATATTGGTTTGCCTACTCTGGAAAACGATGTGGAGGATCCCCAAAATATTAAAATAGAACCACCATATGATCCAGAAATTCCATTTCTGGGTGTTTATCCAAAGAAAACCAAACCACCAACTCAAAAAGATACCTACACCCTTGTGTGCATGGCAATATATATATATATTTAATAGCCAAGATATGGAAACAATGTAAGTGTTCATTTATAGATGAATGGATAAATAAAATGTAGTATATACACAATAGAATATTATTCAGCCATAGGAAAGAATGAAATTTTGCCATTTGTGACAATATGCATGAACCTTGAGGGTGTGAAAGTGAAAGTGAAAGTGTCAGTTGCTCAGTCATGTCCAACTCTTTGCAAATTCATGGACTGTAGCCTGCCAGGTTCCCCTGTCCATGGGTTTCTCCAGGCAAGAATACTGGAGTAGGTTGCCATGCCCTTCTCCAGTGTTTTATGCTGAGTGAAATAAATCAGGCAGAGAAAAACAAATACCATATAATTTCACTTATATGTGGAATCTAAAAAAGTAAAGCAAAGCAAAACAAACCAAACCAGCGTTCACAGATAGAAAGAACAGATTGGTGGTTTCCAGAGGCAGGGGGTAGGAAATGGCTAAAACGGGTGAAGGGAATCAAAGGAACAAACTTCCAGCTACAAAATAAATAAATCATGGAGATGTAATTTGCAGCATGGTGACTATAGTTAATAATAATGTATTGTATATTTGAAAGTTGCTAAGAGTACATCTTAAAATTTCTTTTCATAAGAAAAATATTTGTAATTATATATAGTGTTATGGGTGTTAACTAGACTTATGTGGTGATCATTTCATAATATACACAAACATCAAATCATTATATTCCATATCTGAAACTAATATAATGTCATATCTCAAAAAGAGAAATGCTGTTAATTTTTTAGGCATAAGAGTGGTATTTTGGTTATATTTTTTTCCTGAAGATACTTTGAATCTGTCTTCTCAAAATCTTGTTTTCTGTTTACCAGTCCTATACTATTATATCATGATCCTTACCTTCCTTCTTTTCTCCTCCCCATCAGAAGACCTACTTTAAATGAAACTTCAAAATTTTATCAATAGCCCAACTTTGCCCTGTCTCTTCAGAGACGCTATAACACTGTCAAGGTAACTCAGCTTTGTCTTATTAACAAACTCATTTGGTGAACCAGCATTCAACAGAGGATTAAAAAACCTCACTGTATTCTAAGAAAAAATTCGGTGAAAATAATCCCCATCTGGTCACTGAATAAAAAATATTGAATTGCATAGGGTAAGATACCTTATATGTATCTAAGCAAATAAATGTAATTTATCTTCAAGGAAAGAAAATACACTTTGGCCTCAGGTTGTCTGAGGCAAAATTAATGTCCAAAAACAATTCTAAATGTTTTTCTAATCAACCCATCATTTAGGAAACAAATAATTTCAGGTTTTAATAGGGCAGAGAAAATATGTTATCTATCTACATTCTCAAAAAGTTATTTAGTGATATACTTCAACAGAATGAGAGGTAAAATACAAAAGCACTAAAAAATTTTTTTCTTTTCACTAAAACCATTTAGAGAACAAGTTAAAAGTTTTATGAAACAATTCACACTTAAAAAATTATTCTTAAAAGATATATGAAACTAATAATGATATGGTAATCTAATGTAAAAACAATAATAACAATAAAAGACACCAGATTTATTTAACAAAGGCTAAGAAATGAGAGTTGGGAACTCTGTAATGAAGGAGTAAGAATGTACAAAACTAAGTAGCTTATGTATATGAGACCTAAAAAAAAATCTCCCACTTCGAGCTAGCATTTAAATATATATATGTTTTAAAGTTTTTGTAAAGGGAAAACACTATTAGAATGAAAAACAAGAAAAATACTTCCTATAATTTATTATGAGCAGAGCATAAAGTGGGGTGAATAGAGGTGAACAATATTTAAAGAGAAAGGAAGAGGCCATTTCATAAAGGACCATGCACATCACATTAATGTGTATGGATCCTAATGATGTTACTATGGTTTAAGGAAACTTGGAGTAAGAATGAGGCAGTATGATGATAAGGATTTGAAATAGCTCAGCTGAAATTCCATCACTTCCACCTCCTGTTGGAGAAGACTCTTGAGAGTCTCTTGGACTGCAAAGAGATCAAACCAGTCAATCTAAAGGAAATCAGTCTTGAATATTCATTGGAAGGACTTATGCTGCAGCTTCACTACTTTGGCCACTACTGATGCAAAGAGCTGACTCAATGGAAAAGACCCTGATGCTGGGAAAGATTGAAGGCAGGAGGAGGGGATGACAGAGAATGAGATGGTTGGATGGCATCACCAACTCAATGGACATGAGTTGGACATTAACCCCAGCAAGCTCTGGGAGTTAGTGAAGGACAGGAAAGCTTGGCGTGCTGCAGTCCATGGGGTTGTGAAGAGTCAGACATGACTGAGGAACTGAACAAGTATGATAATTGGAAGAGCATCAGAATAATTCAGTTGAGAAATTATGTTGGCCTGGACTAGAACATTGACATCAGTGAAGAAAGGGGTTGGAGGGTGCTACAAGATATTAAGCGGTTGAAATAGACTTGCTTACTAACTGGATGAAAAGTTTGAGGTAGATGGAAGAATCAGGGATTCTGATTTGTTATCATTGGGTTATGGGGCCATTCACGGGATTTGGTAGGAAATACAAAATGAAATCTGGGCTGGAGTAACAGATGTGGGAGTCACCCACATATACATTCAATTGTCCTACAAAAAACAAATGAACATTTCTGGCTGTTTGCTACCCTGCTGGCTATGAAAATTCCATGATGAGTAAAGCAGACTCAATACATGCCTTCCTAGAGATTATAGTTTAGTTCAGTGCCAAAAGATAATCTGAAACTTGCTGTTGTTCAGTCACTAAGTCACGTCTGACTTCTTGTAACCCCATGAATTGCAGCATGCCAGGCTTCCCTGTTCTTCACTATCTCCTGAAGTTTGCTCAGGCTCATGTCCATTGAGTCAGTGAAGCCATCCAAAAATCTCATCTTCTGTCTCCCCTTTCTCTTCTTGGGGAAATTTGAAAGTGGCCACTGCTTTTCTCAGAAATATCTGGGGTGCTTGTTAAAATGAAAAATTTGTCCCCACCTTACATCTATTATTTCAGACTTTCCAGTTGATTCTTCTGTGCACTAAGATTTGAACTCCACTGGTTAAAAAAATGAAACCAGCTGGCAATCAAGATCACCCAAGGGAATGAACAATGTAAGGAGGTGAGGGCCTACCACACCAGCAGGTTTCAGAAGGCCAGTTCAGTTCAGTTCAGTCATTCAGTTAAGTCTGACTCTTTGCAACCCCATGAACCACAGCACGCCAGACCTCCCTGTCCATCACCAACTCCCAGAATCCACCCAAACCCATGTCCATCGACTCGGTGATGCCATCCAACCATCTCATCCTCTGTCATCCCCTTCTTCTCCTGCCCTCAATCTTTCCCAGTATCAGGATCTTTTCCAATGAGTCAGCTCTTCACATCAGGTGGCCGAAGTATTGGAGTTTCAGCTTCAACATCAGTCCTTCCAATG
>NW_011494945.1:1452890-1454563 GCF_000754665.1 Bison bison bison | reverse complement strand
CTCCAACACCACAGTTCAAAACATCAATTCTTTGGCACTCAGCTTTCTTTATAGTCCAACTCTCACATCCATACATGACTACTGGAAAAACCATAGCGTTGAAAAGCAGACCTTTGTTGGCAAAGTATTCTCTGCTTTTTAATCTGTTGTCTAGGTTGGTCATAACGTTCCTTCCAAGGAGTAAGCGTCTTTAATTTCATGGCTGCAGTCACCATCTGCAGTGACTTTGGAGCCCAGAAAAATAAAGTCAGCCAGTGTTTTCACTGCTTCCCCATCTATTTGCCATGAAGTGATGAGACCAGATGCCATGATCTTAGTTTTATGAATGTTGAGCTTTAAGCCAACTTTTTCACTCTCCTCTTTCACTTTCATCAAGAGTCTCTTTAGTTCTTCTTCACTTTCTACCATAAGAGTGGTATCATCTTCATATCTGAGGTTAATTCATATTTCTCCCAGCAATCTTGGTTCCAGCTTGTGCTTCCTCCAGCCCAGCATTTCTCATGATGTACTCTGCATAGAAGTTAAATATGTAGGGTGACAATATACAGCCTTGACGTATTCCTTTTCCTATTTGGAAACAGTTTGTTGTTCCATGTCCAGTTCTAACTGTTGCTTCCTGACCTGCATACAGGTTTCTCAAGAGACAGGTCAGGTGGTCTGGTATTCCCATCTCTTGAAGAATTTCCCACAGTTAATTGTGATCCACACAGTCAAAGTCTTTGGCATGGTCAATAAACCAGAAATAGATGTTTTTCTGGAAGTCTCTTGCTTTTCCCATGATCCAGCGGATGTTGGCAATTGGATCTTTGGTTCCTCTGCCTTTTCTAAAACTAGCTTGAACATCTGAAAGTTCATGGTTCACGTATTGCTGAAGCCTGGCTTGGAGAATTTTGAGCATTATTTTACTAGCGTATGAGATGAGTGCTATTGTGCAGTAGTTTGAGCATTCTTTGGCATTGCCTTTCTTTGGGATTGGAATGAAAACTGACCTTTTCCAGTCCTGTGCTCACTGCTATAAATTTTCCAAATTTGCTGGCATATTGAGTGCAGCACTTTCACAGCATCATCTTTTAGGATTTGAACTAGCTCAACTGGAATTCCATCACCTCCAGTAGCTTTGTTCATAGTGATGATTCCTAAGGCCCACTTGACTTCACATTCCAGGATGCCTGGCTCTAGTGAGTGATCATACCATCGTGATTATCTGGGTCATGAAGATCTTTTTTTGTACAGTTCTTCTGTGTATTCTTGCCATCTCTTCTTAATATCTTCTGCTTCTGTTAGGTCCATACCATTTCTGTCCTTTATTGAGCCCATCTTTGCATAAAATGTTCCCTTGGTATCTCTGATTTTCTTGAAGAGATCTCTAGTCTTTCCAATTCTATTGTTTTCCACTATTTCTTTGCATTGATCACTGAGGAAGGCTTTCTTGTCTCTCCTTGCTATTCTTTGGAATTCTGCATTCAAATGGGTATATCTTTCCTTTTCTCCTTTGCTTTTTCTTCTCTTCTTTTCACAGCTATTTGTAAGGCCTCCTCAGACAGCCATTTTGCTTTTTTGCATTTCTTTTTCTTGGGGATGGTCTTGATTCCTGTCTCCTGTACAGTGTTATGAACCTCCATCCATAGTTCATCAGGCACTCTATCAGATCTAGTCCCTTAAATCTATTTCTC
>NW_011494945.1:1452612-1452790 GCF_000754665.1 Bison bison bison | reverse complement strand
CTTCAACATCAGTCCTTCCAATGATCTCTTTTAGGATGGATTGGTTGAATCTCCTTGCAGTCCAAGGGACTCTTAAGAGTGTTCTCCAACACCACAGTTCAAAACATCAATTCTTTGGCACTCAGCTTTCTTTATAGTCCAACTCTCACATCCATACATGACTACTGGAAAAACCATA
>NW_011494945.1:1443947-1452512 GCF_000754665.1 Bison bison bison | reverse complement strand
TCTTTCCAATTCTATTGTTTTCCACTATTTCTTTGCATTGATCACTGAGGAAGGCTTTCTTGTCTCTCCTTGCTATTCTTTGGAACTCTGCATTCAAATGGGTATATCTTTCCTTTTCTCCTTTGCTTTTTCTTCTCTTCTTTTCACAGCTATTTGTAAGGCCTCCTCAGACAGCCATTTTGCTTTTTGCATTTCTTTTTCTTGGGGATGGTCTTGATTCCTGTCTCCTGTACAGTGTTATGAACCTCCATCCATAGTTCATCAGGCACTCTATCAGATCTAGTCCCTTAAATCTATTTCTCACTTCCACTGTATAGTCATAACGGATTTGATTTAGGTCATACCTGAATGGTCCAGTGGTTTTCTCCACTTTCTTCAATTTCAGTCTGAATTTGGCAATAAGGAGTTCATGATCTGAGCCACAGTCAGCTCCCGGTCTTGTTTTTGCTGACTGTATAGAGCTTCTGCATCTTTGGCTGCAAAGAATATAATCAATCTGATTTTGGTGTTGGCCATCTGGTGATGTCCATGTGTAAAGTCTTCTCTTGTGTTGTTGGAAGAGGGTATTGGAACACACTATGACCAGTGTGTTCTCTTGGCAGAACTCTGTTAGCCTTTGCCCTGCTTCATTTTGTACTCCAAGGCCAAATTTGCCTGTTATTCCAAGTGTTTCTTGACTTCCTACTTTTGGATTCCAGTCCCCTATAATGAAAAAGGACGTCTTTTTTGGGTGTTAGTTCTAGAAGGTCTTGAAGTTCTAGAAGGTAGGAGGAGGAGCATTTCATGAAAGACAATGAGCATCTGCAGCCAGAACTTTAAGAGCAAAACCAGAAGTTGTATTGTGGTGGAAGAATTAAAGAATGGAATCTTTAATATAAGAAAGTTTGCCTAATATTTAAAATATTACCAAGAAATAAGTAAGACAAGTCTTAAGATATTCATTATACTTAGTGGCTCTGCTGAGAGCAAGCTTGGCAAGTTAGAGTGGTAGGTGAAGAAGTATATGTGTCCAGAACCAGCAACTTGTCTGTGAAATCTGGGATGAAGAGGATCAGAAAGCAAGACCAGTGACCAGAATTTGAGGGAGAATTTAAAAACAACAGAATACTGATTATTATATGCTGATCAGAAGGAGAAAGAAAAGATAAATGAGTAAAAAGAAATAGTTAAAAAAAAATGATAAAGTCTTTATGGGATGAGAACCAGAACAGAGCATCTAATATAGACCTAACGAAATTTATTAAGATCTCATAAAGAAACGAAGAAAGGAAGAAGGGATGTGGATACAGATGGTTGTGTTTAGACTGGTGACCTTGAAGGACACAGGCTCCAGTCCCTCTGTTCATCTGTATAAACACGCAAGTTACTATCCCTGGTGCGCAGCAAGTCCTTAATCGATACTTATTAAATGGATGGATAGTTAAGGTGGAAGAAGGTGTCAGCAGCTCATTTTCAATTTCTCTGTAAAATACTAGTTAACATCCCCTAAAGTAAAGGGGGAGGAGGTGGGGTCAGAGTTGGATCAGAGTGGAGAAGCACTGCTCCAGTAAGGAACAGAAGAGGAACACCAGAGTTACAGGGTGTCCCTGAAGACCAGATGAATAAAGAGACCGTGGAATCATGGTAGTATCTGTTGAACAGAAGCTGATTTTCTCCATCAGCACCCACAGGAGATGAAGACTGCAATTACTTTTGTACATTCCTTCCAAGGATGGCCTTACAGTCACGAAGTCTTTATCATTCTCTAACACCTAAGGGATTTCTCAATTAATGTCAGGATATGCCTGTACCCTGCAGTGCCATCTCAAATTCAGAATTAACATTCCACCTGGCGACACACCTTACCAAGGTTTGTTCATAGGGATCATGACCTTTATCCCCATCACTTGTCTCTCAGCAATGACTCCTCACCGGGCAGCATAAATGTAGTTCTAATATCCGTCTCCTCTGAGATCCCATTTACATTCACTCCATAATGCCTTCCCTAGTGAGCAATACACCTCTGAACACCTGCCAGGATCTCAGGCGTCTTCCCAATTTCCCTCTGGCTATCAGTTGACTTTCAAAGCAAGTAAATGCTGGATCAGTAAAAACTGTGGTTCTATTTGTAGTAATGCTTCCTAAGGCCCACCTGACTTCACAGTCCAGGATATCTGGCCCTAGGTGAGTAACCACACCATCATGGTTATCTGAGTCATTAAGACCTTTTTTTGTACAGTTCTTCTGTGTTTTCTTGACACCTATTCTTAATCTCTTGTGCTTCTGTTAGGTTCTTGCCATTTATATCTTTTATTGGGCCCATCTTTATATGAAATTTTCCCTTGGTATTGCCAGTTTTCTTGAAGAGATCGCTAGTCTTTCCTGTTCTATTGCTTTCCTCTATTTCTTTGTTCACTTAAGAAGGCTTTCTTATCTCTCCTTGAAATTCTCTGGAACTCTGCATTCAGTTGGGCTTGTCTTTCTCTTTCTCCTCTGCCTTTCACTTCTCTTCTCTCAGCTATTTCTAAGACTTCCTCAGATAGCCATTTTACCTTTTTGCATTCCTTTTTCTTGGGGATGGTTTTGGTCACCACCTTCTGTACAATGTTATGAACCTCCATCCATAGTTCTTCAGGCACTCTGTCTACTACATCTAATCCTTTGAATCTATTTGTACCTCCACTGTATAATCATAAGGGATTTAATTTAGATCCTACCTGAACAGTTTTCCCTACTTTCTTCAATTTAAGGCTGGTTCTGTTAGTGAAACCTGCTTAATCCTGGTTGCATTGTTTCCATTATTCTACCAGAAACACAAATTAGATCCTTAAGATCAAACTGCAGCTGGCTTACACAGTGCCTTTGTACAAATTAAAGAAAGATGCCCCTTCTGCACAGGCCAATTAGCAAAAATGTACCCCTGTGGACCAATGCAGCTCCAGCAAAAGTTTGAAAGAGCAGATGGTGCCTTTGTGTTGAGAAAGAGGTGCCTTGTCTCTTGGGAAAGGGGCCGCTCTGGGTCAGGATACCCAGGAGCAGTTATCAGAGCACAGGTGGGACTTCAGCCCCATTCACTGTTTGGTGAGGGTCTTTTTACAGGATGGAGACCCTTATGCTTCAAAAACTGATTATATTTACATCACAGTGTAAAGAGATAATAACTGTGATGCATCTACAGAGGTAGTAATTTTAATGTACTAATTTCAGGCCATTATTTAAATGCAAAGGTGAGCGTTATTTTGCTTTCCATTCTATATCCTTTCTATAAAAAAATGACAAATTGGAGTTTCGTAGTCTTGCTGCCATGTTTCTCTTTTGTTTTATCCTTGCTTAGGTTACCAAACTGAATGTTTTTGTTTATAAATGTGAGAGGAAAGGGAAAATCCAAAATACTGCCTGACTGAAAAAGCCCATTGTTCTAAATAATAGAAGGGCCAGAGAAGGCAAATAGTGTGTCAGTGCATGAATTTATTTAAAGAATGTAAAAGACTTTGTTTCCTTAAACTCTCTGATAGAGACCCTAAATCAAACCCCACATCCGAAGCAGCAGATATTAGATGTCAGATACATGGACCACTCATTCATCTCCCCCTTTCTTTGATATAGCTCGGTTCAGAACAAGGGACAGAGTCGGCTATAATTAAGAGGCAAGGACGAGGTCTCAATCCTCTGGGCATTGACAGTAGCGCCTGAGGTAGGAGGCCCGCGGGTGTTTGCGCACAGCTGAAGAAACTTGATGATGGCAAGAGAATTTTAAAGGGAGAGGACAGTGGATAAGGCAAGATATAAGATGATTTTCTTCACATAAGCCTCTTATTTTCCTTCCAGATGTGGGCCCAACGTCTTTAGGAGAATATTTGAAAACATCATGAAAAATGACTCTACTTTTCAACTTTGCTATTTTTGAAATTATCTCCATAAAAACTAAACAAATATTATGATGAACCTTTTAAGTTCTAATGTTTCAACTGACTCCAGGTTAATTAAGTGAAACCCTTCAAAGCCCATTATTGATGGGTTTCTTTTGGAACTGTCCAAAAGTCCAAATATGTATTTATAATTTCACAATTGTGTTGAATCTCGTGCTTATGTTGTGGCCCACTCTGAACAGGGAGAAATAATTTAGGCCCCAAACAGGCATTCTTCCTGCAGTGCCATACCAATTCAATTCCAACCATCTGAAAAATTACTCAATTAAAGTCTATTTTCTGAACAAAACTGATTGCCCATTCTGGAATAGCTCTCCTTCTCTGTGGCCTTTTCTGCGGTGGAACTGATAAGGAGTTGGCTGGGCTGATGTGTGTGTACAAACACCCAACAGGAAGTTAATCTCCTAGTGTGAATGCTTCTGGTACTCAGAAGCTTTGTGTTGAGGTTGGACAATCATTGGGTGTTTAAGTTTTTTGTTTTTTAATGACAATGTTCATGCATTCACTATGTATTTAAGTTAAGTCATATCCAACATAACTACAAAATGCATTTTAAAACCAGAATTGAGAGAGGAATAAGAGCAATTCAATCTTTAAAGAAAACTTAATGAATGCCTGCTGGAGGAAGCAGGGATCCTAGAATGAGGCAGACACAGTCTTGGTCTCAAGCAATATACAATCTAGTTGGAGAACTGAGAAGAGGATGCACATAATTGTAATATAAAGCAGGTGAGATGAGTCATCCAGGGGTACCAAATGAAATGAGTTCAAAGGAGGGAATGCTTATATCCTTTGGGAGTTGCAAAAAAAATTCAGTTAAACTCAGAAATTTTAAGAGAGTAACGTTTTGATAGGCAAAAATATTTCACATGTAAGGAATAAACCATAAATAAAGGCATAGAGCGGAAAGGACTGCATATCAAATAGCTTATTTTGTCTGGAGAATGGGGTACATATAAGAGAACACTGAGAATGAAGACCAGAATGTACTTTAACCTGGGCTTTAACTTTAATAACACTGCAGTCTAAATTGGTGTGAAGATAGAAATGAAAGAGGAGGCTGTAGCTAGTTCATGAAAAAGCCTAGAACAGCAATGCAAAAGAGAGAGAGAGAGGAACTTCGTTGCAGTGCTAATGGCAGGAAAAGTAAAGAATATGAAGAACTCTCCAAAGAACTTCTTGCTAAAAACTAGTAATACATTAGATGTAGCTGAAGAAAAAAAAAAATGATGATTGAGATGGAGCCTGGGTAGCAAGGGGGCTGCCAAACAACAGAGATGAGGCAGGGTCGGCAGGGATCAAGAGGGGGGATTGTCCGTGGAGATAAAAACTCTTTTTGTTTTGAGGTTTGATTCATTCTAATACTTGGTGGGATGGCCAGAAGGAGAGCAGCTCTCTGTCAGACATCCTCACGCCAAAGCTGTTATTCTACTGATATGAGTGTAAAATCTGGAGGCCAGTGCTTAAGGGAAGTTTAGGTGCAAAAATGTAGGACTTATTGCAGGAGAGAGAAAGGCAAGGCAGAAAGTGAAGTCCAAGAGAATACCAGGTATTTGAAATGTTAAAAATCTCAGAAAAGTTGGGAACATAAGGGCTATTTTTGGTGCTTAGGGAATTACTGGCAATATTGAGAGGATTTTTAGTGTAGAGCTGGGAGTGGGGTACAGAAGTAAAGTCCTGAGTGAGGAAAGGCCAATGAAGGAGAGATGGAACTTCTTTTATGACTGGAACCATGATGTGCTGTTAAAATGACCAAAATTGTTAGGGTTGACCAGGCATCCTAGTTTGCCTAGGGCTATCTTGTTTTAGTGCTGAAAGTCTACATCCCAGGAAACTCCTCAGCTCTGAGCAAATTTGCCAGCATGGTTGGTCACCCTACAACTCCTACTGTGACATCTGACACTTAGCAGATTTTCAGTACTTTATCTGTTGAGTGAATGAAAAAAATACATATGATAGTGCAGCAGCTTTGAGGGGTGGTTCCTTAATTTCATAAAATGATGTTAATAACAGTAGTAGCCAGCACAAGAGGTTGTGTTGACAACCAAATTAAATAATGTGTATGAAGACATTTGAAAATAACCATAAAGCACTATATAAATATAAACAAATAGGCAGGATTATTTCTATTAATTTTTGCATATTCTTAATGTATGTGAAAACATACTATATTTTGTTGAAATTTTCGACACTGATTTTTTTTGTCAACTAACCTCTCACTGCCAATGATCTGATATTGGCACTGAAATTAGTAATTAATTTTGTTTATATGGAATCCAACACCCAAGAGCCTCTAGGCACATTGCCAAATCCTTTCTTAAATATAGTCATTAAATGAAGGAAAAGAGCCAAGCAAATTCCTAAAAGAGGCAAGTGAAAAAAAGAGCAACTGGCAAATGGGGAAAAAAAAACAACACATCAATTGAGAGAATTTTATCTACTATCTAGGGACAAAAAATATACTCCAAACTTAGCAGGAAATTGGTTGTATAAAGTTAGCAATCCATCTTTCTAATAAGAATAAGGATAAGAATCCCTGAACCATGGATTTTTAATAGACACTTCCAAGTTTTTAGTTATTAAAAATACAATTAGATTTTTTTTTGCTTATCAAATTCTCATGTTAAATCTGGAAGAGACCTTGGAGAGCATCTCATCCTACTTCTGACTTGACAGATGCTTTTGGTAGGAAGAGCTCTGGGTACCATTTTATTAACATACAGAAAACATAACAAAGTTTTATTAACACAAAGTATTATTAACACAGCTTGGCAAAGTGAAGTGAACACTCCCCTGTGAATGAAACTCTGCAGTTTTTTGGCCAGGCTCTGTCAGAGTGCAGGCAAGAAATGGATCAGGGTCTTTGACCTGATTCCATCAATCTCTCCATCAGCGTGCAAGTTCTGTCCTCTCTACCAGACAGAGTCACCATCTCATGTACCTGGGAGCTGTTTTTGACTCAGTTCTAAACCCCAAGTGCTCACCTTGAAGAACACTTTTGTTGTATTACCTGTTTTACTCTCTTTGCCCCTTCTCAGTTCCTCCTGCTTTTCTTTTTTTTTTTCTATAAATAACTCTCTATATTTCTAGAAATGGTAGATATGATATGATTCAGAGAAATATTATCCAAGGGCTTCTACTTTGTTCTCCAAGAAATTCAGCACACTTTAAACTTTCTTGCATTACCCCACTCATATTGACTTTGAAGACTGGCCTGGGAGACACCTATGTTTGAAGTATTCCTACGTCTCAAATTCTGTTTTCACAGCAGCAAAAGAGTTTCTGAGATTGGACCTTCCCCACAAATAAGTTATTGGATAATTTGCAGAATAATTATTGAGTACTAGAAATTCTCTAACACCTCTGAGCTATGCTAACAGGTTTTAATAAATTATATGTCCAAATTTGACCTGGGTAAGTAAATTGTAAGGTGTTTATTCTATGATGAACCCTGTTATATGGAGTCTGATTTTCTAACTGTGATGAACAAATTATCACTCTAATATATCAATATATGATATCAATAGCAAGGATATTTGCAACAGTACTTCATTCATGCATGTATAATTTGTCACATGACTAGCTTGTGTCAAATTGTGACATAAAGACACCTCTTTTCGGTTTCCCTAGTAAATTCTTAAATCCTTAATTTATAGAGGTATATGCTGCTGAAAATGGCTTTACATGTTACTGCTTCCAAAGCACTTCTATTCACAGAAGACAGAAAACACCAGCAGACTCTATGGGATTAATATCAAGCTCTGAAAGTTGAAGCACCAGTGTCTTTGGCAGAGACAGAGGTGCCAGGGTACAGGGAACTCTGACATGACATCAGCTGAATTCACTTCTGATTCTGACTTTTATTAGCAGTTTGATCCTACCTAGGTGATTAACACTGCTAAGCCTGTTTTCTTGTTTTTAAAACAGGGAAATATATTTATCAGATAAAGAAGGTAAAAACATATTTGTAAATAAATTATAGAGAAATATACAATTGCCACATGTTATTAATTAGCTTCTTTTTATACTTCCCATAATACTTTTCTAGGTGCCTATTAAATGCTTTTCAATAGATAGTGACATGAAATTTCTACAATAGGCCAAATATAATTATTTCTTATAATTAGTTACCTTTGGGAAGTGGCAAATAATTTCATCAAATTTTATTTCTTAGAAGTATATGGAAAATTCAGTTATTTGGGAACCATTTTTTTCTTTTGGATATCTGGGATAAAACATTTCAGATAAATCTTACAAGCTAGGTACAAGACTACCTTGTACTATTAGCTATACATTTCTGAAAGAGGGTTACATTTTATCCTCAAAACCTGTTTTAGTTTTGTAACATTTTTTTATTTTACAAGGAAAAATTTGGTCAAAATCCAGCTGGGTTATTCATATAGTATTCTCTTAGACAAAATTTTGGTCCATAGGGTTTGAATCTTTTCCTCTTTCAAGTAAACAAAACCAACTAAGCACACTATTATTTACAAAATTTTCTCTGCAAAATATATAAAATTATTCTACTCTTTTTAATTGCTGATTTACAATGTTGTATTAATTTCTGCTGTACAGCAAAGTGATTCAGTTATACATATTATATATAAATATATATATATATATATATATATATATATATATATATATACTACACACA
>NW_011494945.1:1430497-1443847 GCF_000754665.1 Bison bison bison | reverse complement strand
GGTGGGCTGCCATCTATTGGGTCGCACAGAGTCGGACACGACTGAAGCGACTTAGCAGCAGCAGCAGCATACACATACATATTCTATTCTATTTTATGTCTACAGTAAAACATTGACTGTGAGAGCATGGTCTGGATGCATTTGAAGAGACTTCTATTTTTAAGCTTCTTAGAAAAATTACTTTTGTTCTTTGGGAATCATCTTAAAGGATTTATTACAGTAATTTTATTATGGAGAGTTAAAATATATCCTGGGATGATTTCACACTTGATAAAACATAGTACCAAAATAGATTTAGATATTTTCCTCAATATAAATAACCTCCCCCAAGTCCCAGATGTTTTGCCTTTTTCTCCTTTCTCCACACCCACCATGAAGGATTGCATTTTTTACAAATAAATTAACTGTGTACAAGCAAGTTTGCCCTATTTTAATCCCAGTCCCTGGGCCAAAACTCCTTTAAAATATAAATTGCCCTAGGATCTTTGGCTTTTTCTTTCATATCAAAGACTTTTTTCTAAAACCATGTCAATAATCATGCTGAGTGAACTGCATTATACTCTGTTCATTGCCTACAGAAAAAGAAAGGATTTAGTTGATATTGTCTGGCTTTGGCTTCATGACTAGAGATACTCTGAACTAGTCCAGGGCTAGATGCTAGACTGAACATGATGGGCATATTCCTGCATTTGATCACAATCTTCTGCTATTCTCCTTCCTTCCCCTCCTCCTCTTCCATTTCCTCCCTCCTTCCTTCTCTTCTGTTTCTTCTTCTCCTTCTTCTTATTTTTTTGAATCATCATTGAATATGGTGGCAGATGGCATGTCTCTAAGTGAAATCAAAGGCATATGGCAGTCTGTTTCCAATAGTGCCATGCCACCTAAGTTGAAGAATTTATCGTTCAAAAAAAAAAAAAAATGATGTAGCCTGTGACACCATGCTTTGAATATAGTTACAATGAGTACTCAATTCCCAAACACCATGCATTTTGTTTCTAAAACATTGTAATCAAATCCTTTCTTGATGGTAGTGAGCAGTCAAGTTTAGAAATGTGAAAACTGGCTCTTAGATGGATCAGACAATTTTAAGAAAGAAACTAAAAAGGAAACTTCTAAAGAAGTCATTTTAATAGCTTAAGAGAGAATTTGGATCTTTCAAAAACAGTGTTATCTATTTAAGAGAACAAATAGACTCATTTAAAATGTAAAACCTTTTTACCATTTCCTTTCTTTTTCTGTTTGTTCATTAAATTATATGCAGGGATCAGAATCCAGGGGTTAAAAAATTTCTTAAGTTATTTGTATGTACATGTTAAATCTATATAAGTAATTCATCTCAGAGTATTAATGGTTAAATAGAACAACAGTCAAAAATCGAAGAACAGTTTTTTTTTTCATCTTTTAACTGTTCATTGTATAATATAAAACTACAAAAATAAGACTGTTCATTTCCATATACATTTAATCTGTCCAGTTGTTTAGATGACAGCTAAAACCTACATGTGAATGCAACCATCTGGGTTCCTATGTACAATCTATAATATTGCACAGAAAAGGCACAGCTCTCAAATCTGTTGGGGAAAGGTTACACCTTTTTGATGAAGCCCTCCTCAAAATACCATGCACCGAACACATCACTATGTACATATTTTTCCAAATCTTCATTGCTGGCTCACACGGACTGCACTTCTCTTCCAAGCTTGTTATCCACCCCCCGAAAAGTCCATAATTTGTATGGGCTTAGTTTGCAATAGTATTTGATCCTGGCTAATTTTCAAGAACCATTTAGACTCACACTTAGAAGCCCTGAAAACAATTTAAGAACACAACTTCTACTCTGTATTTTTTCCACATTTAACACAACAAGCCTATGTGTTGCTGGAAGACTAGAATCAGACTCGCTGTTAACGCACACCGTAATATCTCTCTGGAGTCCATGTTGTTGCACGTGGGAAATCAGCGCCATGCACAGGGACAGCCGCTATGAACCCTGGGATAGTCCTGGGCTGAGCTCCCAGGAGAGTGAAGGTGGTGGGGCAGAGAGAGACAGCAACAAGAGCTCAGAGACCCTCCATTTGTGTAAGTATCTCCTGATTTAAATCTAAGCAGTATGTATGCCTGAGTAATTCAGCGTTGCTGTTTGCTATATTATTAAGTAAAAGAGTTGCAATTTTCCTTCCTCTGAAAATACGATTTTTTTTTCCTTCCTTTTAACGGTATTATTGTTTACTAACAAGTCCTATGGCTTTTGTAAAGCAAGTCTCTGAACTCAAGCTGTTACATCATGACCAATCCCTGCCAGACAATGTGATAATCATCTCTTTTCCTCTGGTTCAAATTTGACAAATCTACCAGAAACTACTGGATCTTATTAAGATTATCCCTTCTTTTCCCTCTCAGATTTTTCCTCTTTTATGAAGTACTATGCATTTATTTACTATGATTTTTTATATTTACCTTAATGCATCACAGTTGTGATACTAAAACAGAAAAGATGACCTGATGGACATTGTATGTAGGGTTGCCTCTCCCAATATTGAACTGGTGTTTATTTATATCTCTTCCCATTTGCTGTTTGTTGTATCATTTAGATATGCAAATGGTTTCTTTTTTTAAAAAAAAAGGGGGGGGGACAACAACAGCTTTATTTAGGATAAAATGCTTATTACTCTGAAATTTCATAACTACTGAAAACAACCTAGCTCAGTAATCTAGTCAGTTTCTGTTGCCCAAATTTTGGGAGGTAGAGGATTAGTCTTCCTTTGTCAACTAGAATTATTCATATTGACATTCTGTCTTGTTATGATAAATCCTGATGCACATGGTTGGAGTGTATGTGATTGTACATTTTAAGAACTAAATTAAAAAATGGTTGTTTGAAACCTATTAATATTCTCATAGCATCACGGTCAAAGGTACATAATCTGAAGCTAATTGCTTGGGTTAATTTATAGGTCCTCCATTTATCGGCTTTGAGGCTTTAGGCAAGTTTCTTGACCTCTTGTGCCTTAGTTTCATCACTTATACAGTGGGAAGAACAACATACTTTCTAAAAGAATTAATGCAGCATTTAAATACTTAGAAAAGTGCCTAACATGAAAGTGAAAGTGAAATCTCTCAGTCGTGTCCGACTCTTTGCGACCCCATGGACTGTAGCCTACCAGGCTCCTCTGTCCAAGGGATTTTCCAGGCAATAGTACTGGAGTGGATTGCCATTTCCTTCTCCAAGGGATCTTCCTAACATGAAGTAAACACTAAATAAAAGTCAGTGGTTTACTTTTTCAATACAGCCCAGAAGGCAGAAAAATGTGATTCAAGATTTATAGCTTATTATCCCATTATATTTTGTTGCCCCTGTAATAAATTTGCCAAATTTGGGGCAAATCATTAAGCTCTCTGCACCTTACTTTTCTCATCTGCACAGTGAGGATAATTATAGTAACTAGATGTATTGTTGTGCATATTAGAAATGAAGCATGTAAAACTTCTAGCTTTGTCCTTGGCAGAGTATGCGGTAAATACAAGTTAGTAGTTGTTGTTACTCATATTTGCTAAGCTCAATTCTCTCTAATGAACAGGGAACGGAGAACTGAAATATACATGTGAAAATATTCTTTCTGTACTTCTATAGAAAACAAACTCATGAAGGACATATTTGGAAAAATTCAGAAATGTGAAGCAACTGATTAAGCTAATGTTGTACCTCTTTATCAATCTGTCCTGGCGAAGCAGGAGGAAGCTCAGGCCAAATTCCTTAGCTCAAGATTCAGACCGGTGCCAAGGGAGCCATCATCCCTGATGTGGGCTAAGAGCAGTTAATGTTGATTCACATATGGTTTTCTTTTTACTAAATGAGATTATTCGTTCAAAACTGCTGTGTTCCCAAGGTCAATGAGAACTTTGATCTTCTGCAGGTGTGCCTGTTCACAGGGAGGTAGGATTCAGATGGTTTAACATAGTGAATTTCAGGCCTTGACTTCGAAGAAAATAAAATTAACATGCTTGCTCTTGATTTTCAAATTAAAAGAATTTAAAGGCATAAATATACATTTTTTATTAGCATCATTCAGGAAACATTCAGGAAAAGTGAAATTCTGAGTTGATCAGTTGTGCCTGATTCTTTACGACTCCATGGACTATAACCCACCAGGTTCCTCTGTCCGTGGAATTCTCCAGGTAAGAATACTGGAGTGGGTTGCCATTCCTTTCTCCAGGGGATCTTCCCAACCCAGGGATCGAACCTGGGTCTCCTGCATTGTGGGCAGATTCTTTACCGTCTGAGCCACAGGTAAGCCCCAAATCTACTTATGTGGGCCTCACCAAGTCTTAGTTGCAGCATGTGGAATCTAGTTCCCTGACCAAAGATCAAACCCAGGTCCCCTCATTGGGAGTGCATAGTCTTAGCCACTGGATCACCAGGAAGTCCCTTCTGTCTTGAAGACTTATTTTTAATAGTCTTCTTATTCAGTTATTGTTGTTCAGTCACTAAGTCATGTCTGACTCTTTATGACCCTATGAACTGCAGCATGCCAGGCTTTCCTGTCCTTCATTATCCTCTGGACTTGGCTCAAATTCATGTCTATTGAGTTGGTAATGCCATCCAACCATCTCATCCTTTGTCCCCCACTTTTCCTCCTGCCTCAATCTTTTTCAGCATCAGGATCTTTTCCAATTCTTAGAACTTAGGATCCTGGCATCAGGTGGCCTAAGTTTTAATTAAGACAATTTAGTTACATTGAGCTAAAATGAGCAACAGTCATAAAATTTTATGTGTACATCATTAGTTAAAAGTTTTAGTAATTTTAAAATAAAACCTTGAAGTTGACTTTTGTTACCCCCTCTCCTCTTCCCCCAGAAAACAAGAAAAGGAAAACACAGTCACATAGACATGTACATGTACAACTAAAGAAAGTCTTTTTCTCTCTCTCAATTTTTTTTTTTTTTTGTATTTTCTACCCTATTTTTCTCAAAACAGTGGATCTTGTTTAGTTTTCTAAATAGGTCATGATAGTGCCAAGGGGAAGATGATTGTCAAAGTGCTGTGAACATCTATCAAGTCATCATAAAAAAACCTAATTTTTGATAACTCATTATATCCACTAAGGATATTAATCAAAGTGAAATTTTTAAAAAAAGAGTGAAATTCAAAGATATTAAATTTACAAAATAATTTTGCTTTTCAAGATGGTCATTATGATTTGTTAATTCTGGACTCAGTACAGTTCAGTCACTCAGTCGTGTCCAACTCTTTGCATTCCCATGAACTGCAGCACACCAGGCTTCCCAGTCCACCACCAACTCCTGGAGTTTACTCAAACTCATGTCCAATGAGTCGGTGATACCATCCAACCATCTCATCCTCTGTTGTCCCCTTCTCCTCCTGCCTTCAATATTTCCCAGCATCAAGTCTTTTCAAATGAGTCACTTCTTCACATCAGGTGGCCAAAGTATTGGAGTTTCAGCTTCAGCTTCAGTCCTTCCAATGAATATCCAGGACTGATTTCCTTTAGGATGGACTGGTTGGATCTCCTTGCAGTTCAAGGAACTCTCAAGAGTCTTCTCCAACACCACAGTTCAAAAGCATCAATTCTTTGGCTCTTAGCTTTCTTTATAGTCCAACTCTCACATCCATACATGACTACTGGAAAAACCATAGCTTTGACTGGATAGACTATGTTGGCAAAGTAAGGTCTCTGCTTTTTAATATACAGTGTCTATCTTGGTCATAATTTTTCTTCCAAGAAGCAAGCGTCTTTTAATTTCATGGCTGCAATCACTATCTGCATTGATTTTGGAGCCCCCAAAATAGTCTGTCACTGTTTCCACTGTTTCCCCATCTATTTGCCATGAAGTGATGGGACCAGATGCCACAATCTTAGGTTTCTGAATGTTGAGTTTTAAGCCAACTTAAAACTTGTCATTAAGTATCACCACACAAGTCTAGACAGTGTCTAGATTTTAAGTAGCTTTCATTAAAATGTGGTCTAGGGAGCACATCAGAATCATCAGGGTCCCTTGTTGAAAACACAAGTTCTGAGTCCCCACCTCTTCACCAGTGATCTGTTTGCGAAGCCCCAGGAAACTGTGTATATTTAGCAGAACTGCAGATAATTCTTGTGCACACAGATGTTTGAGATGCAATGGGTTAGCATTTGTTGCGGAGAAGGCAATGGCACCCCACTCCAGTACTCTTGCCTGGAAAATCCTATGGATGGAGGAGCCTGGTGGGCTGCAGTCCATGGGATCGCCAAGAGTCGGACATGACTGAGCGACTTCCCTTTCACTTTTCACTTTCATGCATTGAAGGAAATGGCAACCCACTCCAGTGTTCTTGCCTGGAGAATCCCAGGGACGGGGGAGTCTGGTGGGCTGCTGTCTCTGGGGTCGCACAGAATCGGACACGACTGAAGCGACTTAGCAGCAGCAGCAGCATTTGTTGCTTCCACCTTCATAATTCCCTAACTACAACTGAAAGCTAGGTGTCAATTAGGGTGGAGACTTACCAGCACAGTAGATCTCATCACTGGCTACACATTAGAATAACCTGGAAAGCTTTCTAAAAGTATCAGTGCCTGGACCCATACCTGAGGGGGTTAAGAACAATGCCTATGATATTTCAATACAATATCTAGTAATTAAATGTGCAGTGGCTTGTTCTGTCCTCTTTTTAAGACTTGACTAAGATTTTAACCTTCAAATAAAACTTTTGAACCTTCACTAGAAGTTCCACAAAGGTCATATTTTAGAGTGTACCTATTTTCTCAAATAATAGTGCTGGCACAGAAGAGTAGTTAATATTCTTTGTGTCAAAGAAATGGGACTGGAAAGAAGAAAATAAGGGGATAATGAGTGCAGGATGAATCAATTTTGTAAACATAGCAGTAGCCTGTAGTAGTACTGGTGTTAGTTTCTCAGTTGTGTCTGACTCTTTGTGATCCCATGGACTGTAGCCCTCCAGACTCCTCTGTCCATGGGATTTCCCAGGCAAGAATACTGGAGTGGGTAGCCATGCCCTCCTCCAGCGGGGATCTTCCTGACCCAGGGATCCAACCGGGTTCTCCTACATTGCAGGTGGATTCTTTACTGTCTGAGCACCAGGGAAGCCCCAGTGGTGGCCTGCTGCTGCTGCTGCTAAGTCGTTTCAGTCGTGTCCGACTCTGTGCGACCCCATAGACGGCAGCCCACCAGGCTTCCACGTCCCTGGGATTCTCCAGGCAAGAACACTGGAGTGGGTTGCCATTTCCTTCTCCAATGCAAGAAAGTGAAAAGTGAAAGTGAAGTCGCTCAGTCATGCCCAACTCTAATGACCCCACGGACTGCAGCCTACCAGGCTCCTCCGTCCACGGGATTTTCCAGGCAAAAGTACTGGAGTGGGGTGCCATTGCCTTCTCCGACAGTGGTGGCCTGGAGGGGTTTAAACAATATCAAGTCAAAGAAAGGGAAGCTGACTCACTGGTCAGAGACCTGGAAGTTGAGAGGGTGTGATGAGCTTGAAAGCTGAGAATCAGCGCTGGTTTTTCTTGCCCAGGGACAATGGAAGAGGTTGTGACCACTACCGGCAAGACCAGTGGGGAAGCATTAATGCCATGAGGGGCAGCTACACTGTGCATGCCAGTCACCTGGGCTTGTTTAGGGCTGTGGGGGGAGATGGAATTTACAACTGCCTGTAAGCATACATAGGCCACTATTCCAGCTATCTTACTAAATATCCTTCACATAGCAATCTAATATGTAAATCCTCTTTCTTAATAAAAAACAAACAAAACCTGTTATCCTAACTAGCAATGGCCAATTATAGGGATTTAAGCAAATGTGTGTGTGTGTGGTGTTTTAATTTTAAAAGGTCTCTTTCCTCAGTTTCTCCAAATGTTGCTTTGCCTTTTGTTTCTTGTTGCTTAATCTGTAAGAAGCTGTTAAAAGTTCCTAACAAGGCAATCTGTAGACTACGGTTGTCCCTGAGTGCTTCATCTAGGAGGTATTAGCTCTCAGAATTGAAGGTTCTGTGGACAAGGAGTTGGCTAACCAGCAGATTTTAGCGAGAAACAGAGCTGAGATGACTGAGTCTTAATAAAGTAGACATAAGAATGGTTGGAGGACTTCCCTAGTGATACAGCGGATAGGAATTTGGCTGCCAATGCAGGAGACACAGGTTCGATCCCTAGTCCATGAAGATTCCGTGTACAGTGGAGCAGCAAAGTCTATACACCACAGTTCCTGAGCCTGATATCCAGAGCCCGTGAGCCGCAACCAACGAGCCCGTGTGCTGCAGCTCTTGAAGCCCGCTTGCTCTGATATCCAGAGCCTGTGCTCTGCAACACAAGAAGCCACTGCAATGAGGAGACTTTGCACCACAAGTAGAGAGTAGCCCCTGCTCTCTGCAGCTAGAGAAAGCCCTCGCGAAGCAGCAAGGACTCAGTGCAGCCAAAAAAAGGATGCTTTATAGTTGGAGTTGTTGTTTAGCATGTGGTGCAGAACTAAGAAAACTTTTTTGAGAATTTAGGCACAGAACTAAATATCTGGTGCTAGGTTCAGTTTTAGGATGGATTACTTATTATTTTTTTGGCTACAGGATTATTTTATGATAGTGGATTTTATGACTGCCCTGATGCAAGTTGTGAATTGGAAAGTAGGGAATATGATTCAAGTATTAAGCAATGAAAGAAAATAGACTTTTTTCATTGTTATTCAAATAGGGTAGAAGAAAAGGCATTACCTAGAGACATATATGCAGTCAAAAAGTAATATTATATGTATACATGTCATAAAGTTATATTGGAAAAGAACTGCAAAATGGCTCCAGAGATTCTTAGTCAGAATTAACAGAGAAGATGAAGAAAAATATTTCAGTCTTAATGTCTGTGTGTGTACACATATATGTGTGTATGTATGCTGTATACATTGTGAGCTTGAATTTTTGATAGAAACAGGTAAATTCATTCTCATAAAAATTACTCCAGTTGAGCTTGAGACTAGAACAGCAAAGAATAGGGATTTTTTTCAAAATAAACTAAAACTGCAAGAAAGAATTCTATTTTCCTGAATACAACTACCATTATGATCACTTGTTTTACTTTCTTTGGTCTCAATTCAAAAGCGACCATCACTTGGACATGTTCATCAGTGGAAAGTAAGGACAAGTAATTAGAAGTAAATTTGCCTTTTTAACTTATTCTGTATGAGGCATTCTGAAATATAGTATTTCAGCCTGAACCTTATAAGACAAATAAGTCTACTTTGGATATTTGTCATATTAAAATATTTAATCACAATGTATAACTTTGTGTAAACTCTAAAGGAAGAGCTGTGACTGATCTAGAATTTGGAACTTTTAGATTATACTTAACTTTTTATTAAAGGTTCAAAACAAAAGAGCTGGTAACTTGAAACTGACACATTGTAAATTAACCATATTTCCATTTTTACAGAAGGAGCTGGCATTTTAGCACAATGTGCATAAAACCTTGCCTGCTGTCTCTCTCCCCCCACCCCACTCCCTGGTACTCCCTGAGTTCCTGTGCACAGTACTTCTTGTGGCTCCGCCTCTTGGTGTGTCACATAGCTGTCCCTTCTCCTCAATGGGAAGGAAACCTTGATCAAGCTCCATTTTAAGAAGGAAGATGGAAACTACAGCCAAGTTACCTATTTCCACAGAAAAACGTGAGCAAAGATCTTACAGTTTTCAAATAGAAAGAGGTGATCCCTTGGTCAGGGAACGGGTATTTAACAGCATGCCATCTGTATTTGTTACAGGTGAAAATCAAATGGAAGTCTGGCTTCTCTCCTCCCCTGATTACTCTTCTTTAATCTTGACTCTAAACACTAGTTGCCTCTGAAGGAAACATTACCTTGAGAAGGACTGCTTTCTTCTTTTTAAAATTTTTTTCTTTTTAAAGCAGGACTTGGCATCTGGACACCTCAAACTGTCAGGTATATCCCATGTATAACTACAGCTGTTCTCTCTGATAACTGGAGAAATAAAGAGCAAGAAACAGCTAGACACTTGGAGTCAGCAAGAGACAAAGCACTCACATTGCAGTTGTAATATATTTTTTAAAGTTTATGGTATTCATGGGAAAATTCCAAATATGTCATTTTCAGTAGCCCTATGCTTACCAACAGGAGAAGGCGATGGCACCCCACTCCAGTACTATTCCTGGAAGATCCCATGGATGGAGGAGCCTGGTAGGCTGCAGTCCATGGGGTCTCGAAGAATCAGACACGACTGAGTGACTTCAATTTCACTTTTCACTTTCATGTATTGGATAAGGAAATGGCAACCCACTCCAGTGTTTTTGCCTGGAGAATCCCAGGGATGGGGGAGCCTGGTGGGCTGCCGTCTATAGGGTCGCACATAGTTGGACACGACTGAAGTGACTTAGCAGCAACAGCAGCAGCAAGCTTACCAACAAGAGCAATGTTTAGAAACATAAACTAGGAAAGAGGAAACAGTGATGATTGCCATAGTTTTTTAAGATTTACCCTAAAGTCAGTCTAACTGGTAGATGACTGAAAACTTGAATATGTTCTATAGTTAATCTGCATCATATAGTTCTTTCTATGATCACTTTCTCTGTCATAAGAGATTTGTATCTAAAACTTTTCCAATGCAACTATACTATTTTTATAGTGTAGAGTTTCTCAAAATATAATTCTACTAGTAAGTTTTCATTGCTTTGGGTCCAGGTCTGTATATACTTAAAAATTTATGGTTTAGAAAATTAGATTAAGTTCTGCCAAAAAAAAAAAGTCAAAGTATTTTTTTAATAACATGAGTCCAGTTTCTATGGCTCAATCATGATATACACCTAGATGTCATTAAGCCTGAATGTATTATTACAGTTAATCTAGGCTAAGATATCATTGCCATAACATCATGAGCAAACAGATGGTTGATTTAGCCGACTGTCTTAAAGCAATACTGTGTTAATCAATACGATTACTACTAGTAATTTTTAGATCTAGTAGATTACTAGTGGTAATAGTAGTAGATTACTACTAGTAGATTACTAGTAGATTTTTAGATTCAGTTTACACAATGGCAAAGTATTTTACTTAAGATCATATTTCATAATGTTTAAAACATATATTCATTACATTAGAATATAAATATTAAATTTAACTCTGTTTTAATTATAAAATATGAAATAAATCTTAAAAAGCTATTGGAAGTCATTAGAAGTATGGATCTGAATGCACCCCAGTTACATTGTTTACGATGTAAATATTTAGTTGTTCAATCGTTTCTGAGAGCCTTTTATATATGAGGCACTGTTTTCAAAAAGTTTACATTCTAGTGAGAGTGACAAGGAATAAATCTAAGTGTAGGTGTAGCTATTATTAAGAAAACTAAAGTAAGATGGGGAAAAGACTGATGAACAGGAGACTGTATTGAAAACCTCTGTTGGAAAACCTCTTAGATAAGGTCAGATTGTTAAGCAAATATCTGAATAAAGTGAGAGATTAAGACATGCAACTAACTTGGCAAGAGTATTCCAAGTTAACTTGAAATAAAAGGTAGATATTAATAAATTACTATAAATATTTGCTTATTCAAAAAATGTTTATTGAATACCTTCTGAGTCCTAGGGATTGGGCTCAGCAGAAAGATTAAGGGGTGGATAAGATACAGTGAGTGTCATAAAGATGCTCAAGAAAAAACATAAAAAATTAATTGTAGCAGAAATGCTAATTACCATGATTAGGGCTGTTCATAGGGCATTTAGCTACAATTTCTATATTTTAATTTGATTATACTATTAACAATGGTATGACTATAACCTCTAATTTGTCTTTAAAAGTTGAAAGTGAAAGTCTCTCAGTTGAGTCTGACTCTTTGTGACCCCATAGACTATACAGTTCATGGAATTCTCCAGGCCAGAATACTGGAGCGGGTAGCCTTTCCCTTCTCCAGGAGATCTTCCCAACCCAGGGGTCAATTCCAGGTCTCCTGCATTGCAGGTGGATTCTTTACCAGCTGAGCCACACTGTCTTTAATGAAGACCTATTTAATATGGTCATATAATTAGATATATTGGGTAAATTCTGGCTCAGGTATTGCATTGACCAGGACTTTTCCTGTTACAATAATAGAAAACCAACTCTGGTTTAAACAAAAGGGATATTTGTTCAGTTCAGTTCAGTTGCTCAGTCGTGTCCGACTCTTTGCAACCCCATGAATCGCAGCATGCCAGGCCTCCCTGTCCATTACCGACTCCCGGAGTTCACTCAGACTCACGTCCATCAAGTCAGTGATGCCATCCAGCCATCTCATCCTCTGTCATCCCCTTCTCCTCCTGCCCCCAATCCCTCCCAGCATCAGGGCCTTTTCCAATGAGTCAACTCTTAGCATGAGGTGGCCAAAGCATTGGAGTTTCAGCTTCAGCATGAACACCCAGGACTGATCTCCTTTAGGATGGACTGGTTGGATCTCCTTGCAGTCCAAGGGACTCTCAAGAGTCTTCTCCAACACCACAGTTCAAAAGCATCAATTCTTCGGCTCTCAGCTTTCTTTATAGTCCAATTCTCACATCCATACATAACCAGTGGAAAAACCATAGCCTAGACTAGATGGACCTTTGTTGGCAAAGTAATGTCTCTGCTTTTTAATATGCTATCTGCTGCTGCTGCTAAGTCGCTTCCATCGTGTTCGACTCTGTGCGACCCCATAGACGGCCTCCTACCAGGCTCCTCTGTCCCTGGGATTCTCTAGGCAAGAACACTGGAGTGGGTTGCCATTTCCTTCTCCAATGCATGAAAGTGAGAAGTGAAAGTGAAGTCACTCAGTCGTGTCCGACTCTTAGCAGTCTCATGGACTGAAGCCTACCAGGCTCCTCCGTCCATGGGATTTTCCAGGCAAGAGTACTGGAGTGGGGTGCCATTGCCTTCTCCGAATATGCTATCTAGGTTGGTCATAAGTTTTCTTCCAAGGAGTAAGCGTCTTTTAATTTCATGGCTGCAGTTACCATCTGCAGTGAGTTTGGAGCCCCAAAAAATAAACTCTCACACTGTTTCCACTGTTTCCCCATCTATTTCCCATGAAGTGATGGGACCAGATGCCATGATCTTCACTTTCTGAATGTTGAGCTTTAAGCCAACTTTTTCACTCTCCACTTTCACTTTCATCAAGAGGCTTATTAGTTCCTCTTCACTTTCTGCCATAAGGGTGGTGTCATCTGCATATCTGAGATTATTGATATTTCTCCCGGCAATCTTGATTCCAGCTTGTGCTTCTTCCAGCCCAGCGTTTCTCATGATGTACTCTGCATAGAAGTTAAATAAGCAGGTTGACAATATACAGCCTTGACGTATTCCTTTTCCTATTTGGAACCAGTCTGTTGTTCCATGTCCAGT
>NW_011494945.1:1417797-1430397 GCF_000754665.1 Bison bison bison | reverse complement strand
TCTGAGATTATTGATATTTCTCCCGGCAATCTTGATTCCAGCTTGTGCTTCTTCCAGCCCAGCGTTTCTCATGATGTACTCTGCATAGAAGTTAAATAAGCAGGTTGACAATATACAGCCTTGACGTATTCCTTTTCCTATTTGGAACCAGTCTGTTGTTCCATGTCCAGTTCTAACTGTTGCTTCCTGACTTGCATATAGGTTTCTCAAGAGGCAGGTCAGGTAGTCTGGTATTCCCATCTCTTTCAGAATTTTCCACAGTTTATTGTGATCCACACAGTCAAAGGCTTTGGCATAGTCAATAAAGCAGAAATAGATGTTTTTCTGGAACTCTCTTGCTTTTCTGATGGTCCAGTGGATGTTGGCAATTTGATCTCTGATTCTTCTGCGTTTTCTAAAACCAGCTTGAACATCTGGAAGTTCATGGTTCACATATTGGTGAAGCCTGGCTTGGAGAATTTTGAGCATTTCTTTACTAGCGTGTGAGATGAGTGCCAGAGAACACAATGGCACCCCACTCCAGTACTCTTGCCTGGAAAATCCCATGGACGGAGGAGCCTGGTAGGCTTCAGTCCATGGGGTCGCTAAGAGTCGGGCACGACTGAGCAACTTCACTTTCACTTCTCACTTTCATGCATTGGAGAAGGAAATGGCAACCCACTCCAGTGTCTTGCCTGGAGAATCCCAGGGACAGAGGAGCCTAGTGGGCTGCCGTCTATGGGGTCGCACAGAGTCGGACACAACTGAGGCGACTTAACAGCAGCAGCAACAGCAGAGATGAGTGCAGTTGTGTATTAATTGAAAACCAACTCTGGTTTAAACAAAAGGGATATTTGTTAGCTTTTGTTATTGGCTGGTCCAAGAATTGGCATTAGCTTCAGCTATACCTGGGTTCAGAAGACACCATATGATTTACTTTCTTTCCATCTATCAGCTTTGCTTTTCTCAATACTGGTGTCACTCACCAGCAGGCTGTGTTTGTGTAATGACAAAGAACACCCCTGGTACCCTAAATACATGTGACTCACTCACTCACTGTCATGAAAGCAGAGAGATAATTTCTCTCCCAGCATCCACAGCCTTTGCGCTGGCCCCTGATCCTATAAGAACCATATGGTTACTCCTAGACCAATAACTGTATCCATCCTATCTGTTTTAGTGACTCACTCACACTTGAGAGCTAGGTCAGCAAAAAGCTGGGCCATATGAGTGACAGATCTACCAGAATCCTATAGGGTGGAACAGACAGTAGAAAAATACTTCTTTTACTACCAGAAGAAAGGGAAAGAGTACTATGCTGGCCAAGACAAAACTATTCTACTAGAGATAGATTAATTCTGTGCCTTTGGTCAAATCATATCCCCTCTGTGAGTCCCAGTTTCAACATCCATAAAAGTATCAATTTCAGGGTGTCAAGTCAGTAGTACAGTATAACAAGGTTAAGGTAGTATATGTAACAAGGTTAAGCACAAAGACACAAGTGCTTAATAAATAACTATATCATCATTATTACTTATAATAAACAAACATGATATATGGCAAATTTCAGGTACTGGAAACCAAAGTATCGAAAAAGATGAAGGATAAATTCTTTGAAAATAAAACAGAGTCACAAGGCCAGCCAGAGTTTGAACACCACATGCTCCACTTAATGGTTCCAGAACCTGGAGGCAGAATCCATCATCTTTGGAAATAAGGAGCCAGTTAGTTGCATAATGTAGCTCAGAATGAAATTTATACCTAAAAGATCAGAAGCCTAACTTCTTGTTGCTACTTTTCAAATATACTAAGAAAACGGACATTTTAGTGACTTAAAAAGAAGGAAGATTTTCTCAGAAACCTTCAATTCAATTCCCAATAAATTAAGGTGATAATTTAAATTGTAACAATATACACTTCTCTTCTGGGGTTTATTAAGTTATTTTCATTTTGAATGAAATATAAATATGGCATGTGAAGTGCAAACCCCTGGAGAAGGGAATGGCTACCCACTCCAGTATTATTTTCCTGGAGAATTCCATGGACAGAGGAGCCTGGCAGGCAACAAACAACTGGACACGACTGAGGGATTAACATGTTTTCATGTTTCCTGAATTTATTCTTGGACAGACAGGACTACTCACCATTGTTTTAGGTCAGGAGTTGCAAACCATAGACCCTAGACCAAAGTTGACCCTCTTTCTTTGTTTGTATGGGACTCAAACTAAGAATGATTTTACATTTCAAGTGGCCCTCTTTGGAAAAAGTTTGCTGACTCTGGTTTCAAGATAATCTTTTCCCTGAGAACTTTATTCTTTTTTTTTTCCCACAGTTACTGTTTAGATCTTGGAAAGCAGCATGGTTTATATCTCCTGTGCTATTCTAGGCAGTTGATACCAAAGGATGTCTCTGAATGGGGGACAAATTTTTGTCCTAGATGTATTTTCTATGTGTTTCATTCATTTGACTACTCAATTTGTTTCTTCCACAATACGTTTAAGGAATTCTGTGTGTGCCTGCTCTCTCCTAACTTTTGAAGATGAGCATCTTCACCAGTAGAGAAGGAAATGTCATCCCACTCCAGTATTCTTGCCAGGAGAATTCTATGGACAGAGGAGCCTGATAGGCTATATTGTAGTCCATGGGGTCACAAAGCGTCAGACACAACTGAACAACTAACCACCCCCGCCAAAACACACACGTATTCACCAGAGCTCCTGATACTGAATCCCATCCTTTGATTCTCTCCTTCTTATCACAGTTCATGTGCACCGATGCATTCTGCCACATGACTAACTTTGCTGCTGCTGCTAAGTCACTTCAGTCATGTCCGACTCTGTGCGACCCCATAAACGGCAGCCCACCAGGCTTCCCGTTCCTGGGATTCTCCAGGCAAGAACACTGGAGTGGGTTGCCATTTTCTTCTCCAATGCATGAAAGTGAAGTTGCTCAGTCGTGTCTGACTCTCAGCGACCTCATGGACTGCAGCCTACCAGGCTCCTCCGTCCATGGGAGGAGTTTCCAGGCAAGAGTACTGGAGTGGGGTGCCATTGCCTTCTCTGTGACTAACTTTAGACTTCCTCAAATATATACATTAGGCCCCCATTACTTGCATGAATTTTACAGACAAGGAGCTTATCCCTCAGCAGATCTTCAAGGAATTTATCACAAATTAGGATAAACAAAGAGTCAGAGCTACTGTGTTATTTTGAGTCCCCCAAGAAGCAAACACATACATTTGATCACAGGAAATGTAGGATGGTACTGGGAGAGCTTTCAGGTCATAATGCAGATCTTGCCCCTGTATGAGAGAAGGAAGGAGGCAAGGTTGGATAGGAAAGGTTGTAGAGTACAGTGTAGTTCTAAAAAAGTTTAGGCAAAGTCTCTGTGTCTTTCCTGGGCCAAAGGCCCCCACCTGGGGAGTTTGTATCTTTCAAAAAGGAGCCTGCTTAGTATCTCTGCTGCACTCAATCATTGCCAGGGAGCAGCTGGTGAAGGCATGGGCTCAACCGGCCCAGTGGTGGACTCAAGAGAGCTGCAGCTGGGTCCCCTGGTCAGTAAAGCTTCTGTGGCTGGAGTTCTGCAAGGCACATTCTCATGTCTGCTACAGCCACTCTGAGTGGTAAAAAAAAAGCATGCCATTAAGGACTAGGGAAAAAACAAAGCAGATCTAGGTTATAGAAGGGCTTCCCTGGTAGCTTAGCTGGTAAAGAATCTGCCTGCAATGCAGGAGACCCCAGTTCAATTCCTGGGTCAGGAAGATCCCCTGGAAAAGGGATAGGCTACCCACCCCAGTATTCTTGGGCTTCCCTGGTGGCTCAGATGGTAAAGGACCCACCTGCAATGGGGGAGACCTGGGTTTGATTCCTGAGTTGGTAAGATCCCCTGGAAAAGGAAATGGCAACTCACTCCAGTATTCTTGCCTGGAAATTCCATGGACAGACAAGCCTGGCGTGCTGCAGCCCATGGGGTTTCAGGGTGGCAAAAGAGTTGGATGTGATTTAGCAACTAAGCAACAGGGATTGATTCTACCTGAAAAGCTAACTGCTGGGAAAGAAAGAATGGAGATACGATGGCCATGCAAGACAGTCAGTGGGAGTCTGGCATGGGCCGAAGAATTCTGGCTAACACATGTATAGAAAAACTTTCCTTTCTATCCTATAGCTAGAGAGTAGGGCAGGTGAGCAGTCTATTGCCTGCATATGGATGTCCAAGATCAACTTACAATTTTCTTCTCATAGGTGTTTTTCATTTTAACTTGTCTCCAAGCCAGTTTGAGATTCTGCAAATAATTTGTCCTGAAGACCACCACACAATGGAGAGAAGGATGAGCATGGCTGAACTGCAGCTTGGAGTGGGACCCTTTTTTTTTTTTAAAGCATTTGCTACAGGTACATGGTACCTGTCCATTTCCAGATCTGGTCAAGACAGCCTGAAGAACGATGTCTCATCTTATTAAAGAGAATGTCCTTCAATGTGCTAGTCCTTCAATTTGTTCATTTTCCTTTAATGTGTTAATTAAGGGTAGGAAAGTGAGAGAAGTGCTTTTTTAAAAGGATTATACATGTGAGATTTTGAACTTTTGTGTTTCTCATTTTAAACATTTCTAAGGAAGTTTGACTCTGACTTGGACTGTAGCCAACCAGGCTCCTCTGTCCATGGGATTCTCCAGGCAAGAATACTGGAGTAGGTTGCCGTTTCCTTCTCCAGGGGATTTTCCCAACCCAGGGATCGAACCTGGGTCTCCCGCATTGCAGACAGACATTTTACCCTCTGAGCCACCAGGGAAACCCTTTGCAGTGTAAATGAAAGTATCTGATATTCTCTCAGCTTTGGCTTTCTTTGTGTGTGTGTGTGTTTATACTCCACTTTCCCCAAGGCATAGGCAGTTTAGCTGATGTGCCCACTGGTTATTTGAAACCAACTTAGCATGTAATAAAGGTGAAGAGTGTTCTTTCATCTACTTTCCAAAGGCTGAAGAGTGTTGACCACATATAGATGATGCTATTTAGTCTTTTATAACTCTTTAAAAACTATGAAGATAAAGCTAGATTTCTCTCCTTCTCATTTCCTGACTTCTTTCCACAACTCTAGGCTCATCTAAGGGATATGTATTTTCTCATTTTTCTGATGAACCATTGGTGGGCTTTCCTTTTGTGTATGTGTAGTGGAGCAGCAATTTGGATTTATTAAGAAATGAATGAGAAAAGAAAAATAAGCTCTGTTAATTTAAAGGCTGTGGATACTTTCTTTCCCAGCGTTAATTTCTTGGCATTTTGGAGGACAGGAACTATATCTCTTGGTGGGATGCGTGATACATAGATGACCTCCATTTTCATCTCTTTTTTTCCCTCCTCTTTGGTCTTTTGATACATGGAGATGGTTTTAGAAACATTTTTCAACTGCTTTCTTCCAGGAGAGTATGTCTTCAGTTTATTGACGTTCCTATCCATTAGATTCAAAGAACAAGTTTGTAGCTCTGTGTTTCTTTTAAGAGGGAAAGAAATTGAGTCTTTAAAAAGAACTAATAAAATATAGTTTCTTAGAAAAAAATCCAACTTTTAAAATAGCTGTTGTTCTATTTTAGCTTTAGGACAATAAGACTGTAAGTGTCTATGTTTCTATGATTATAGAAAATATTTTTATTACCTAGCTTAACATTAAAATTATTTTGATATCTAGCACATGTGATATTTGAAGTTGTTTGTGCCAGCTTATTGACTAGAAAAGAAAATTCCAGTTCTAACTAGTGAGAACTTTTATGAGAGAAGAAAATTCCAAAGCTCACACAACGAATAATTTCATATTCTACTATATTATACATGATGTCTATCGTTGCAAAAAAGTTATGTATCAATAATAAAATATTAAGAGATGATTTTAATTTTCATTGCTTTTTAATTAATTTCTATTGCTTGTTTATATTTTTATAATGTAATCCTTATCATAAACATTAGCAAATGTATATTGATTATTTACAATGTGCATCAAGACATAACATCCATGTAATAAATAGACTTTTCAATTCAAACATGACAGTTGATTTTAGAGGTTTTCTTTAAAAAACTGTTCATGTTATTTTTACTCATTTTTGTCTTTCTTAGCATGAGTTTTGATGTGATATTAAATAGTGGTAATGTTGGTAAAGGATTTAAGTAAGAAAACTTATAGGAGCCCAGGAACCTGGGCATGAAAGAGGTGGATTGGAGAGATACACTGTACTGCTGGTTGGAAGCCTGGTTGCCATATGCTGTCCAGCTTTCCTTTACTGTCTGTCAACATATGCTGTTTTGATTTTTGTCTTTTGTCAACAGAAGCGGGAGACATAATAAAGAAATAAGATCATTTACTATTTAAGACGTCTTCTTTTCTTTCTGGTTTTGGCAATGAACTGAAAAGACCAGTTTAAAAATATTATGATCCGATTTTGAAAAATAACATACCTCTGTTTTTGTATCTGTAGACAAAGATCTGTTAACAATGCTTGCCTTTGTGGAGCAAGTTTATGGAGAATTTTTGCTTATTATTTTAGTCTATTAAAGTCTGTTAAACAAATTTCATGTATGACTTTTGTAATCTAAAAATGTTAAGGAATTTTATGGGTAGCAGTGAAATTGAAATGTATTTTGGAAGCATTAATTTTTGTTATTTTAGCTTTAAGCTTAACTATTTTGACTAAAATGACTCTAGGTTCTATTACAAATGGTCTACAAGTTATATATTTCAGAAATTACTTATAAATTGGTTAGAAATATAATTTATCCTTTAAACCAGGATACTTTTGAAAGTGAAGGAGAATCTTAATTTAATACTACTGTGGTGACAGGCCTTGCTAGGGACTGTCCCAGGTAAGCCAGGACATATAGCAACTAAAAATAACATATTAATAAAATAGATATAAAAAACCTATTGAAGAATATAATTTAGAAAAGAATCTATTTTGAAGAATATAGTTTAATACAGAATTGTTCTGGTGTTTAATCCAAAGAGCATTTCAGATTTCATGTTAATATTTGAAGGTGGCATATGAGAAATGTGTAACTAGGCTAGTCAGAATAATTTAGTATTCGGTGTAATGTGGGTGGGTCCATTTCAATGAGCTACAAAGGGTTCCTAACTGAGATTCCCAAAGGGCTTATTATGTGGCTGTTTCTACTACATCATCAAGGACCTCCTAATAGCACCAAAAGGGAGGATCCAAGGTGGTACTGGGTGTGACTTTCCTACTAGAATGCAATTGTATTTTATTAATGCATGCTGTATATCT
The DNA here is from genome assembly GCF_000754665.1 of Bison bison bison. Taxonomy (NCBI): domain Eukaryota; kingdom Metazoa; phylum Chordata; class Mammalia; order Artiodactyla; family Bovidae; genus Bison; species Bison bison. The sequence continues at coordinate 1,423,151 of NW_011494945.1, read as the reverse complement.
ATACTACTATTTCTCTACCAAAATTTTACTAAGATAGTTTATCTGTGCAGAAAATTTTCACAATCCATTAAAACCGAGGAAGGGAGATAAAAAAGTGATTGTGGTGAAGGTGAAGTTTAACTAAATTCTGGGATAACTTTTAAAGAAAATGATAATATATTGTATTCAAAAAGGCATTTCTTACTCATTATTCCTTGCTGTTAAGTAGTTCTATTTATCATGTATTAAAAGAGACAAGGCAATTTCCCACTGAATGTGGTAAAATCAAAAGGCTATAAAAAAAATAGTTTAGTGTTGAAGCACCCTACTGGGTTTGCTTATGTGTTTGTATAATCTGTCTTCAATATCATTTCTCAAACAATAGCCCACTGCGTTGGAAACATGGAAACCATCCTAAGCTCTAAAGACATATTTTTAAGATGGTAAATGTTATTTTCTATCTCACCAACTGCTGGGATCTGATTGGTCATTAGCCCATTTCAGGGGAAGCTTCAAGAGCTAATCAGGGGTGTTATCAGCTATGATTTTATTGCCACTGCACAGAAAACTTAGCAATAAAGAAAACTGTAAATTCAGGATTTATCCTTTGTAGGGGTGTGCCTCATGCTTGGAAGATTAATGAAGAATTCCTGGTCCATTGTTTATTAAAGATACCACTATTCTATAGCATTTTAATTGTAAATCTACTCTTTGACATCCTAACTAATGGTTCCTGTTAAATTAATAAAAGCAACATATTAAATTTAAATCTCAGATAAGGTAAAGATTGCTGTTTTAATATCCCATCCATATCCTTTATCTTTCTACAGGGGCTTTCAGGCCAATAGTTTTAATAACATGCATGAATGAAGATGCTCTTTTTTAACTCAAATGGTGGCAAAGAGTTTTTCCTTTATATTAGCAGGCAATCAATTCCAATAGCTTTTTAATGCTTTCTTAAAGAATCAATTTTAAAGCAGATGCTCTTCAGGGGACCCTCTTAAACTTCTTCACAGCCGGTCTCCTAATTTTCTATTACAATGCAATCTAAAGCAGCTACAAAAATAATGCAGATAATGTTTGCTGGGTAATGATTTCCAATTTCCCCATTCCATGTACCCTGTTATTAGGAGGATCATCTTGGTTGTGTAAATTAATTTTCAATTCACTTCAGGGGAACATTACAATGATTTATTCAATGCCGGTGTTGAAGAAAGTGTTGGGAGGATTTTAGCAATCTGAGAAACAAAATCAATTTGTTCTGATTATCACCATGTTAAAGGGAAAAAAGGGGAGAAACAAAAAAGTCAGTAGAATGTGTGTCAGATTTTTGCAAGCACTTGGAACTATGATTTGATGCTGTGTTTCACTCTGTAATACATAAATTTAGCAAACGAATGGTATTTGGTGATTTATCTCAACTTGGAGATTAAGTTTGAAATAGTCAGGAATATTCTTCCATTTGATATTTCAGGTAAATGCCTTCAAGGCAAGATAGCACTCATTCATATTTCCTTGGAAGAAAGAAGTAACATAATAGCTTATAATCAAGGAAGAATAGATTTCCTAAGCACAATGTTATTAGCCACTAGTTTGGTACAAAACTTAAAACAGGAACTATCAAAGCAATGTCTCATAACTGTAAGTACAACTTTTATTTATCATAATTTATTGAGTACACATTTTACCAAGATTGTATATGAACAATGGTCTTTGTACTATTCCCCAAAAGTCATCCTTTGTAAAGGTTTTACTGACCTTTTACCTTAGTGAACTTGTATGTCTTGGTCACCAGAGGCAAATTTCACTGTGTCCAGGTGTGAATGCAAACTGATGCCCTGTTCACTTTGCCAGATCACTTATCTTCATTCAACAGATATTCATGTGTAGGTTGTGCCATGCACTGTACTTGGAGCAAGGAAGATGCTGGAAATAAAAGCAGACTGCTTTAAATATGACACTGCAACCTGTGACAAGATATATGAAAAATGGCTCATAGTAATCTTTTAAATAATCTTAAGTTTAATGACTTAAAGAATCAATTTAAAATTTAACCAGGTCAGAAAGGCTGGGGCTAGGTTTCCCCAGGAAAGGTCAGAGTTGTGGATTCCTGACCTGAAGGATAAGTGCTGACCAGGGTGACTAGGGCCAGAACACCATTTTAAGACAAGAGGTAGGACCAGATTTGTTACCCGAAAAGCCCAGGCTGCATTGTGGCCAACATCTTGTGGAGTAAGTGGGGTGGTGGTAGGGGCTTGAATGGCTGTGAGAATCCACAGGACGTTGCTGCCATCCAGAAGGAGATAAGGCATGCCCGGGTGCATGTACAGTCTTTCCAAACCTCTGCCCATCCATCTGTGGGTAGCCAGGATGGATGTTCCTTTCTTGACTTCACTGTAGCAGGTGATGAAGGCACAGGTCTGTATGGACTGAAGTGAAGTAGGTTTGGTTGGATTCCTGAAACTAGGTGCCTTCAGGAAAAAGCTTGTAGACCAGCAATAGTCTACAGTCTGTACATTGGTGTAGACTGGCAGGAATAGATTTAGAATCCTTGACAGAGCAGCAGAGAGTCATAGAAACATCCAGAAGCATGAGCTTAGCCCTTGAAATTAAATCTGTTTCTTTTTTTGAGTGTTAAGTCCATATATATTATTTGGGGATGTTATTGAAAAATGTTCTTGTTTCAACAGAGTGTGGTGCGGTGCATTCATGCTCAGTCATGTCCAACTCTTTGTGACCCCATGGACTGTAGCCCGCCAGACTGCTCCTTCCATGGGATTATCCTGGCAAGAATACTGGACTGGGTTATCATTTCCTTCTCCAAGGTATCTTCCTGACCCAGAGATCAAACCCATGTCTCTTGTGGCTCCTGTACCGGAAGGTGGATTCTTTACCACTGAGCCACCTGGGAAGCCTTCAGTAGAATGTTTTTATTAAGAGCACACACATGTACTGCCTTGGGCTTGTTCTGTTTACAAGCCAGAGCTGTTTGTCTCTCTAGCAGAGAATGGTCTAGTGAAGCTATTATGCCCATTATAGTCCATGCTCAACCCGATGTGTGTGCAAAGCCTGGTCTGTCACCTACTGTCTCTATGACTCAGGAAGCTACCTAATTTTAGAGTCTCAGTTTCTTCATCTGTAGGTTGAGGGCACTCAGGATCCACTCCGATTAGCTTGCAAAAGAGTAGGTGAGATGGCGCTTGTGAATCTCCAAGCAGAACCTTTGCCCTGTAAGCTAGCAGTTGGTTCAGGGTATACAGTCCCTAAGGTTTAGGTTAAGCAGGGTTAAATGACACAGTCTGGATAGTAACATGCCACTCAGAATGGAGGGGTCACAGGGAGCCACAAACCAGGGCAGTGGCAAAGCAAGTTTACTGAAGTTCTAGAGTAAGGGACATGCGATGACTGTTGGAGAGCTGAGTGGCCCCAGCTTTCCCTGGTTTAGAGGGAGCTTATGGCAGGAACTCTGAGGTTTCAGCTTCCTTTATAATAGCTCAGTGCAGGCAAGCTTTATGAGTCCTGTGCTCAGGATTCATAGGGCCCAGAGTTTCACCTGACTAGCTCTCTCAAAAAGTCCTGCCTGTAGAACTTCAAGAGAACATGAATATCTGAGGTTCTGCTACTGGAATCTGGAATCCTGAGTGCTAGTCTCACTTCTACGAGCTGGGTAGGGGCCTGGGTTATAGTGATCTTGAATGAGTTCTCTCTTCTCCATTTTCAAACATATTTAGACCTGCTGATGTTTCTGATATTGGATTAATGTTAGAGTCAATGACCTCAGAGAAGTTAAGCACAAAGACACATTATTTGTTATGTATAGAAATGTAGACTTTCACATCACCACTTTTAGGTTTTTTAATAGTCATAAAACAAGGATAGGAGTAGGTTAGGCTTTCTGTGAGATTGAAACATGAGCTCAATGGAGATAATGTAGGAACTCAAGATTTCCTCTTTAGACTGATTTTAACATTATTTACATTCTCTCAATAATACTGAGATAAGTGAAGAATTGATGTATATATATGTGCCTACTACGTTGGGCTGTTCAAAGAGAAGAGGAAATATTTTTAATGTTTTAAATTTTTTAAAATATTAAATGCTGTTGTGGCAGGTAGGACAAATGTATATTTAAAAACTGAATTTAGGAGAGCTAGTTGTATAGATTTTTTAAATGTCAGTACTCCCCCCGTCCCCATGCATTCCAAAATCCATTCAAAGCTTGTCAAAAGGGAAGAACCTATTGTGATTTCAAAGGACGTGCAAAGTACATTTATTAACTCTTGATTCTTTTTGAGTTTTAGGAATAAACTGACAGCTTGAGTTAGAAGTAATCATATCTAAATATTCTATGTGTGGGAGATGCATTATAATTTTTCAAAGCTACATGAAAGTGAAATCTGTCTGCTGGTTTATTAATGAATCATGAGAAAATGGATACGTGAATTTGTCACCAAATTTATAGGATAAGTTTTGATTGGTCTGATGTAAAAATTTAAGCCATGCAGCATTTACGAAATTCACCTACAGGGGCTCTGAAGACAATCTCAAGGAGAGAGATAATTAAGATGGATATTTTTCAGTAAATAGGAAGAATATGTGGGAGATCATCTGACTTTTAAACTAGGCTATGACATGCCTGAAATTCTTTTTTGAAGGGAACTGGAGGCACCTCAGGTAAAGAGAAATTCAACTTTGGAGGTTAAAAGCAGAGTTAAATCAAGGTCCATTTCCTGCTTCCTGGGAAAGACATTTGAAGACATATGGATGGGGAAAACAATCAGTGGTGCTAACAAATAACAGGACAGATGCTCAGACTTTCAGGTATTTGTTTGCATTTGAGCTATTTCTCACATGGGCAACTTTGTTTCTTACTCAAGGGCAAATTGTAGAATTGTAGCAAGAATTTTTTAAAAATATATTTTAATTAAACAAGATTGATGAGTTTCCTAAGAAAAGTTGGGAAGCTTAGCTTGGGAAGCTCAGCTTATAAAAAATATAAAAGCCTCTTATAAATGAATTATCCAAACCAGAAATAATAATTGAAATAAATTTAAACTAAATGTCTTAGAAATAAACTAATATTAATTGGGGGTGGGGGAAAGGTAGAAATAAAGCAATATAGAATATATGAACAAGACCTTTCTCCTTTTTTCTTCCTTCTTAAAAATTTCTCTTTTTAAATTGAATATGAAAATGGGATAATGGAGAATAAAAGTCAGAATAAAAATCTATCAAGAGTAGTTAATAAATATATATATTTATTAATATATATTAGGTATTTATATATATATCTGAAAACTGATATGAATTGGTTATTTTGAACATGTCCTAAATGTTTTCCTGAACTTCAACAAAAACAAAGTAAATATGATATT
>NW_011494945.1:1416838-1417697 GCF_000754665.1 Bison bison bison | reverse complement strand
GATTCACATTGTCTCAAAAAGTGAACTTTTCCCTGGCATTGCATTCTAAAAGTGTGTGTGTGTGTGTGTGTGTGTGTAGGATGTCAAATAACAAATATAACAATAATAATTGAAGCATTATGTAACACTATCATGTGCCAGGCAATATTGTAAGCTGCATACACTTTATATATAACCCTCACAATAATCCAGTGAAGTAGGTGGTACTATTATTTGCATTTTAAAGAGGGAAAAACTGAAGCACAGAGAGATTAAGTAACTTGCTCAAACTTACCCAGTACATAAACGGGGGAGCCAGGATTTGAGCACAAGCCATGTGACTTCAGAGTCAGTATTCTTAATTATTATACTATACTGCTTGTATATGCACACCTAGCATGTATGTATATATGTGTGTATCCGTGTATTTATACAAGGTTATATAGATATAGATAGCCACAGATATATAAAATAGTAAATCAATAATTTTGGATTGTCTCGACTATTCAGGGTTCCACATCCCTTTTCTAAGGTCACTTCTGCATGGTACTGAATCTGGGAATGATATTTATCATAATTCTTTGTTCTAAGTTGTTTCAGCTTCAGTTCAGTTCAGTTCAGTCGCTCAGTTGTGTCCGACTCTTTGTGACCCCATGAATCACAGCATGCCAGGCCTCCCTGTCCATCACCAATTCCCGGAGTTTACCCAAATAGATGTCCATCGAGTCGGTGATGCCATCTAGCCATCTCATCCTCTGTCATCCCCTTCTCCTCCTGCCCCCAATCCCTCCCAGCATCAGGGTCTTTTCCAATGAGTCAACTCTTCGCATGAGGTGGCCACAGTACTGGAGGTTCAGCTTTAGAATCATTCCTTCTAAAG
>NW_011494945.1:1416580-1416738 GCF_000754665.1 Bison bison bison | reverse complement strand
CACATCCATACATGACCACTGGAAAAACCATAGCCTTGACTAGATGGACCTTTGTTGGCAAAGTAATGTCTCTGCTTTTGAATACGCTATCTAGGTTGGTCATAACTTTCCTTCCAAGGAGTAAGCGTCTTTTAATTTCATGGTTGCAATCACCATCT
>NW_011494945.1:1415104-1416480 GCF_000754665.1 Bison bison bison | reverse complement strand
GCATCACCATCTGCAGTGATTTTGGAGCCCCCAAAAATAAAGTCTGACACTGTTTCCACTGTTTCCCCATCTATTTCCCATGAAATCATGGGACTGGATAACATGATCTTAGTTTTCTGAATGTTGAACTTTAAACCAACGTTTTCATTCTCCTCTTTCACTTTCATCAAGAGGCTTTTTAGTTCCTCTTCACTTTCTGCCATAAGGGTGGTGTCATCTGCCTATCTGAGGTTATTGATATTTCTCCTGGCAATCTTGATTCCAGCTTGTGCTTCTTCCAGCCCAGCGTTTCTCATGATGTACTCTGCATAGAAGTTAAATAAGCAGGGTGACAATATGCAGCCTTGATGTACTCCTTTTCCTATTTGGAACCAGTCTGTTGTTCCATGTCCAGTTCTAACTGTTGCTTTCTGACCTGCATACAGTTTTCTCAAGAGGCAGGTCAGGTGGTCTGGTATTCCCATCTCTCAGAATTTTCCACAGTTTATTGTGATCCACACAGTCAAAGGCTTTGGCATAGTCGATAAAGCAGAAATAGATGTCTTTCTGGAGCTCTTTTGCTTTTTCCATGATCCAGCAGATGTTGGCAATTTGATCTCTGGTTCATCTGCCTTTTCTAAAACCAGCTTGAACAACTGGAAGTTCACGGTTCATGTATTGCTGAAGCCTGGCTTGGAGAATTTTGAGCATTACTTTACTAGTGTGTGAGATGAGTGCAATTGTGCGGTAGTTTGAGCATTCTTTGGCATTGCCTTTCTTTGGGATTGGAATGAAAACTGACCTTTTCCAGTCCTGTGGCCACTGCTGAGTTTTCTGCATTTGCTGGCATATTGAGTGCAGCACTTTCATAGCATCATCTTTCAGGATTTGAAAGAGCTCAACTGGAGTTCCATCCGGAGAAGGCAATGGCACCCCACTCCAGTACTCTTGCCTGGAAAATCCCATGGACGGAGGATCCTAGAAGGCTGCAGTCCATGGGATCGCTGAGGGTTGGACAGGACTGAGCGACTTCACTTTCACTTTTCACTTTCATGCACTGGAGAAGGAAATGGCAACCCACTCCAGGGTTCTTGCCTGGAGAATCCCAAGGACGGAGGAGCCTGGTAGGCTACCATCTATAGGATCACACAGAGTCGGACACGACTGAAGCGACTTTGCAGCAGCAGCAGCAGGAGTTCCATCACCTCCACTAGCTTTGTTCGTAGTGATGCTTTCTAAGGCCCACTTGACTTCACATTCCAGGATGTCTGGCTCTAGGTGAGTGATCACACCATCGTGATTATCTGGATTGTGAAGATCTTTTTTGTACAGTTCTTCTGTGTATTCTTGCCACCTCTTCTTAATATCTCCTGCTTCTGTTAGGTCCATATCATTTC
>NW_011494945.1:1401960-1415004 GCF_000754665.1 Bison bison bison | reverse complement strand
TCACACCATCGTGATTATCTGGATTGTGAAGATCTTTTTTGTACAGTTCTTCTGTGTATTCTTGCCACCTCTTCTTAATATCTCCTGCTTCTGTTAGGTCCATATCATTTCTGTCCTTTATCGAGCCCATCTTTGCATCAAATGTTCCCTTGGTATCTCTAATTTTCTTGAAGAGATCTCTAGTCTTTCCCATTCTATTGTTTTCCTCTATTTCCTTGCATTGATCACTGAGGAAGACTTTCTTTCTCTCCTTGCTATTCTTTGGAAGTCTGTATTCAGATGCTTATATCTTTCCTTTTTTCCTTTGCTTTTTGCTTCTCTTCTTTTCACAGCTATTTGTAAGGCCTCCTCAGACAGCCGTTTTGTTTTTTTGCATTTCTTTTCCATGGGGATGGACTTGATCCCTGTCTCCTGTACAATGTCACGAACCTCCGTCCATAGTTCTTCAGGCACTCTGTCTATCAGATCTAGTCCCTTAAATCTATTTCTCACTTCTACTGTATAATCATAAAGGATTTGATTTAGGTCATACCTGAATGGTCTAGTGGTTTTCCCTACTTTCTTCAATTTAAGTTGGCAATAAGGAGTTCATGATCTGAGCACAGTCAGCTCCTGGTCTTGTTTTTGTTGACTGTATAGAGCTTCTCCATGTTTGGCTGCAAAGAATATAATCAATCTGATTTCAGTGTTGACCATCTGGTGATGTCCATGTGTGGAGTCTTCTCTTGTGTTGTTGGAAGAAGGTGTTTCAGCTTAGAGTTTGCCAAAGAGAGGCACTTGGTGAGACTGATGGTGGGGGCAGAAGAAGCCAGTTTTTCCCTGCACATGCGGTTGTAGCCAGATGCATGAACAGTCCTGACATGTCATGGAGGCTTCCCAACAAGTTCTTGAGAAGCACCCACTTACCATAGGCTGAAATAGTTGAAGCACACTTTCCAGAGAATTTTGAGAAGTGCAAAAGCTTCTGTGAGCTATTAAGAACTAACTGCCTCTGACTTAGGAATTTGTGGAGACTTTGCTGAACTTCTTCTCTATAGATTTTTCGAATTTTTTAAAGCCTTGAATTCCTGTATTAAATATGTGGTATCTAGAATGCATAGAGTGGATGTAGCTCTCCTGGTCATGACCTTCATGCAATAAAATAGTAAAATGGTAAAATAGTCTGGCATTGTGTTGAACGCTATGGCTGTTGAGGTAGACACATTTAGTTTAGTTTTTCAATTCTACTACCAACCAGCAAAGCTGTTCAATATACCTGAATTCTTATTTGTCTCTTTGTAAGATATGGATTTTAACAGTAACTTTTTTCAGTTCAGTTCAGTTCAGTCACTCAGTCATGTCCAACTGTTCATGACCCCTTTGTTAGTAGTATTTTAATAGAAATATATCTTTTAGGTAGTTATGAATATTAAAAAAAAGGAAAGCAGTTAGCATAGTCCTAGATTTCAGCAACAGTTATTGGGATTTACTATGGTTTAGCTCAGAAATATTATTCAAATTTTATTATATCATTTTTCTATAAATCTTGGCATTTAACATTAAATTTAAACTGTACAAGTTAAATGGAAACTAAGATAATATGGTGTACTCTGGTTTCATTAAGAATATTTTCCTGAAATAAGAAAACAATGTAGGCTTATTGTGATAAGTTAAAATATAAATATGTATAATGTCTCAAATGAAGTTTATACCACCATTGAATAACTGTATTTATAGTTCTATACTTTTTTTAAACACAGATATGTGCTTATAAACATATGAACAAAAAATCAAATTATATTTGCTTTCCCACATATTTTATCTTAACGATAAATCTTTGCAGATCTATATATAGAGAAAGCTACCTTAGTCTTTTTAATGGCTCTATGGTATTCTACTATATTGCACTCTGTGCTGTGTGTTTAGTCGCTTGGTCATGTCCAACTCTTTGCGACCTCATGGATTGTAGCCTGCCAGGCTTCTGTGTCCATGGAGATTCTCCAGGCAAGAATACTGGAATAGGTTGCCATGCCCTCCTCCAGGGGATCTTCCTAACACAGGGATTGAACTCTGGTCTGCCACATTGCAGATATTCTTTACTGTCTAAGCCACCAGAGAAGCCACTATATTGCTATATCATACTTAATTAATCTTATATGTATGAGTATTTATTTCTAATTTATCTGCAGTATTAAAATGTTTCAGTTAGCATCCATTCAATTTTGTGTAAAGTCTAATCATTTTCTTAGAATGAATTCTTAAATGTGCAGTTTTTAAGTCAAATCAAATATGCATTTTCAATTTTTGTTGATATTGTTAAATGCCCAAGAGAAAGTTTGAGTAAGTTTTTACTTCCAACAAGAAAACATGAAAGTGTTTGTTTCTGTAAACTCATGATAAGCGTCTGGTGGATGATGATAACAGTATTGTGTTTACAGTATCCAGGATTCATGGATAATTAAAATGTTACTTATCCCATTTGTATCAAACATCCATTGTCTTAAGTGGGTCTTTGGCAAAGGCTGGAAGGAAGTCAGGTCTGAGGAAAATTCTCTGATGAGTGCCCTAAAGGCCAGGACACTGTGTTGTTGAATTAAGGAAAACTGTGTTCTTAAGATGCCAGCTGCACAGACCACAGACCCATGCTCCTGTGAATAGGTAAGAGCTTGATCTGAATTTCTGCTCAGCTTCAGGATTCTTCCAACTGAATGGAGGTGGGCTGTGGGGATGATGAGAATAGCCCATTTAAAAATAATCATTGTCTTGTAAGAAGTTGAATGTGTATTTAGCTGAGATCTTTAGATTCTCTGCCAGATACTTCATGAAGAAGTGACTTGGGACTGCTGATATACCTCTGTTATGGAAACAAAAATGAACAATTTAAAACATCTCAGTAAAAATGTGAGATTTTGAAGGAGTAAAATCTCATTGCTTACCTAAATAGGTGGAAAATCTTCTAACTACTGGAATGGGTAGAGCTCTTGGGTGGGGCCATTTCATTTTAGTTTAAGCTGTTGTGAAACCATTGATTAACTGCAACAGGAGAAAACAGGCTCAGTATCTTTATAAGGCAATTTTATTAAAGCAAAATGGGAACACTGACCCAGAGAAAGGTAATAGTTTCCTTCTTAACTGTGACTATAGAGAAGGCCCCCACTTCATCAAGACCTGCATCTACTAATTTAATATAAATTAAAAGTGTAACAGGGTTTCAGGGCTGCTTTAGGCCATTTGAAATTGAAAATTAATTTGTCAAAAAAACAATTTCTTCTCCTCTAGTTTTGAGAGTAATACTACGTGCAGCCTAGTCCATGATCCCTGGTTCATAAGTGGTCTGAGAAATCTGGGGTAGATGGAATGAAGGTTTTCTTATTAATTTAACACAGTGAGACTTGGTCATTTTTTTGTCTCTACACTTTAACTGATTCTCTGTGTATCCAATTCAGACAAAAATGTAGTCAAAATCTAATGAAAGAATTCTGGGATTGGAAGTAGGCAATTTTGCAATACTAGGCAAAATATTCCTAGTATACTGCTGTTAATCTGACTTTCCTATCTCTCCACTGAAGTTGTTTTGAAGGCTGTGGGTGTCAGAAAAGGACTATTGGAATAGGTTTTGCAAGAAGAATCTTGTCAATTTTAATTAGAACATTTTGAAAAATGTTACATGCTAGCAATGGATATTTAAAGAGACTATACCTTTTTAGAAAAGGAAGAACAATTAAAGCTGATTTGTGTAGAGTTCTAAATAAAAAGACATTCAAAGTAAAGTTGTTTCTTCATTTTTTATAAACTGGCCTTAAGCAGTTGTTTTCAAGTGGATGCTTAAGATAATAATTACAAATACATACTCACTTTGACTGAATTCTTTGGATCAGATATTTGGCATCAAGAAAAATATTAGTAAGGAAAGCAATAATAATAGCTTAACTTTATATAGGCCTTTACAATTTTGTAGAATTTTACACACATCAATGATTAACTATTGACAAAAATCTAGTATACAATTTAGACAGATGGGAAATGAGCTGCATTTGAAGGGAATTAGTAAAGGATATATAGAGGGTGGAGAATTAGAAAGTGTCTTTCTTTCTCAGTGGAACCAAAACCAGTTGGGTTCTTTTCTAGAATCATGATTCCAACACTATTCTGATGTAGAAGCAAAACCACAGGCTTTAGAAGAATATTTAACTTACCACATTTTCTGAAGACACTAGGAAGTTTCCCTCAGTTATTTCTCATTGTACATGCTGATTGACTACAAACCCCACTGGTGGTAAATATCTAGATGTTGCTGTGCCTGTGTTTTAAAATTTTTATTTGTTACTGTCTTTTTTGACAGGACATAGCTACAGAAGAAGAGAAGAGAAAAATCTAGTTTGAAGATAGTATATGTACCAATCCATCTCACCCATTAAGTATTGATAATTTTACATTACAATTTTAAAACAACAAGGAATTATTGCTCCAGTACCAGCCAGTCTGAAACAGAAGCAAGTCTGTTTTCCTTCCCCTGTGGTTAGCACAGAGTGTCTGGACAAATAGAAGATTAAATTCTTAAAATATGCACCCAAATGAGGCTGAGGCTGGGTGTGTTTTCATATTGTTCTACAACCAAACACAGTTAATTCACTGGGGTGGCTTAACTTATTCTGACTCTTCTTGATAAACATGTGCACTGTATATAACATTTGCACAGGTTCTTACCAAGTTTCATGGAAAATGATTTTTTGTAAAATAAAGAACTTAATTCACATCTCAGTGCTGATGTTGTAGAAAGCAGAATCATTCAATGAAAAAGGTCAGAACACCTTGATCATATATCTGTTTCACCCTTTAACATTAGTGCGACCTCGGCAAAGTCGCCTCATTCATCTGACCTCCAGGTACCTCATCCCTGAAATATGACTGATACTAGTTCTTGATTGACCTACAGAATGTGGTCAATCAAGAAGGCTCAAATGTGAGGCTCAAATGAAATTATGAATGTGTTCAAATGCCCTATAAAGCTCATTTTCTGTTAATACTTTAATATTAACTCCATAAAAATTTTATAGTTTTATATTATCTGTTTGCAGATGCATGTATGTGTGCTAAGTTGCTTCAGTTGTGTCTGACTCTTTGCAACCCAGTGGACTGTAGCCTGCCAGGCTCCTCTGTCCATGGGATTCTCCAGGCAAGAATACTGGAGTGGGTTGCCATACCCTCCTCCAGGGGATCTTCCTGAGCCAGGGATCGAACTCACATCTCTTGCATCTCCTACATTGGCAGGTGGGTTCTTTACCACTTGTGCTGCCTGGGAAGCCCATTTGCATATACATGGTCACAGATATTTTGAGTGTAAAGTACTAAAAAGATCAGTGCCAGAGTATCTGTATGCTTTATCCTCAAGAGGTAATAACCTGCCTGTTTAAAATTAAATAACATTTATAAAATAAAATACATGTAAACATATACACAATTATAAAGTCATTTAAGTTTGTATATGTGTTAGATACATATATAAAACATATTATATACAAAATTAAATGAGTTGTTAAAACTTAACTTTTATCTACTTTTTAAGTGTTTTTTTCTTAAAATCTGATTTTAATTCACCTTCTTCTATTTCTTTCTCCTCCCTTTGCTTTGTTGTGTCATGCTTATAAAATAATTGGTTAAGTAATCTTGCTGTCTCTGTCTATTTCAAAAAACATACTATTTTATACTTTTGTTTTTATTTTAATAGATGTAAATTGGTAATATTGGTGGAGGACCAAGAAAGAGCATTTTCAAGCACCTTCCATGTGAGAGACTCCTGGAGGTAGGTAATAAATAAATACATGCCAAGAATTCTAAGCATGAAATATTCAAGATTTTCCAAGAGAAAAAACTTAGATAAAATTTAGGTCTCATTCATCCGAATAGTCTCTTTGATCAAAACAATTTTGATTACTTTCTTTTAATTTCCTTGCTTCAATTTGCTCATTGGTTTTGTCTGTATCTCCACACAGTTAATAAATGTGCTGATATTTCTGGCTATCTTCACAATCAATTATGCATTGATCAACTGATTGACCATGTAGCAATCTGATTTGGTTGTAAGACAGCTACAAACACTGGATTGACTGTTAAAATTGTTAGCTGTACAGACCTGGCATCAGAGAAGGACTTTTGAAATATGTATAAAATGCCTCACATTCTCAAATGGTCATCTAAATGTCAAACCTGTGTTCAAAATAAAGTTGAATTTGAGTGATTCTTGTTCTTACAGATTGTACATTAAAAGTAAAGGTTCATGTGGAACATAATGTAAGGTTCTCATATAAATAAGAAACTGCTAGACTAAAAATGAGGCATTAGTAAATATTGCTGTCCTTCAATGCTGAAGATGATGTTGACTCTTGCAATTATGTTGTTTTTATTCAATTTTAAAATTTTGGTTAAATTATCATAATACTTAAGTTCTATTCTGTATCATTATTAATGTTTCCTCTTTTGTGACTTTGTGCTACTGAGAATTTAGAGAATTTATTTGTTATGAATTGGGCACTATGCAGCCTCAATTTCTGCCAACAGAGATTGTTTTGTCTGTAAGGCTAAAATATTTTTACCTGCTCCTTTAAGAAAAGGGCTTCCTTGGTGGCTTAGATGGTAAAGAATCTGCCTGCAGTGAGGAGACCTGGGTTCTATCCCTGGATCAGGAAGATCCCCTGGAGAAGGAAATGGCTACCCATTCCAGTATTTTTACCTAGAGAATCCCACGGACGGAGGAGCCTAGTAAGCTATAGTCCATGGGGTCCTGAAAAACTCAGACAGGACTGAGCAACGAACACTTTCACTTTAAGAAACTGTTTGCTGACCCTTGCCAGAGTTACCACCCCATCCAGTGAGAGTTCAAGGCTCTTTTCCACTCACAATAACAGCTGTCCCTCCTTCCCACCTAGAGATCTGACTCTGCTTCAGATCAGGGATGATCTTCCCAGGCTCTGGAGGGTAGAGCTCAGGGTGGGATGAGCAAAGAAGTCAAAATGCCAGGTATTCACAGAATGAACTTTGGATTCTGTTGGGAGTTTGGCTTCTGTCTTATGTCATTGTCATACAGGGATCCAAAGCCTTCTCTCTTTTGAGAATTATATCTTTTTTCTAACTTCCTCAGATAGCCCATTGGTAATCAGGATGGATTCCACAGCCAGGTACTGGAGTGCTTACTGCTCTAGGTGCTGAAATTATCTTTCATGGTTTCATCATACTATTAACGTGGAAAGATACTAGACTTAATGCATGTTTAGGGAAAAGGAGCAAATATAAATACCTGACACATCTTCAGGTAGGCGAGGGACTCACACTGAGTTTTTGTGACTCATCTGGGGTCTGTTCTAGCTCACTGAAGCTTAGGATTCCTTTCCAAGTTTTGAGGCCAAACTCCAGTAATAAAATGCATCTATTTGTTGGCCTTTTCAAATAGTCTTTTCCATCTGTAGTGCCAGTAGCCTTTTGTCTGTCAAGCATTCAATATTCTCAGCCAACTTTCTCTTTAACAAATAAGTGATGACATTATTATTATTGTTATTGTTGCTGTTACAGTCCCTGCTCTCCAGTGATTCCCAGTCTGGTGATAAAAAACATGAATGCAAACAGCTAACCTTAATGAAATGTAGTAAGTGAGGAACTGCTTCACCAGAGAAGGTAAAATTCTCAGTGGTGTGATGGAGTTGGATCTTACTAGCTCTGTCATTAAACATTCAGGGATCTTGACAGCTGGTTGCTAAACCTTTTGCACCTTAAAATTGGCCATGGTGGGAATATCAACCCTATGGAAATTGGTGACTACTTCAAATCAGGACCTTTTTTCTTTTTTCTCAGAGAACTGATTTACTAAGACGACATGGCATTTAAGCTGAAAAAAGAGGAGGATGTGGAGTCATTGCAAGAAGGAGGGACAAAACAGTATGATTAACATATAATATATATAAAATATCAGTAATATTTGATATTGAAAAAGATTTATTCTTTTTTGACATGTAACGTCAATTCCACTATATTTCTTAAAATATGAAAATTGTATTTTGATCAATTGGAATCAAATTCTAATCCTTTTCTATCCTTAATTTGCCACAGACTGATAGGTTAAGTACAGAACAATTATACCAAAGAAGTTCTCACACTGTTAAGAAAGTTCTAGGACCCACAACAGATTTCCCAACCTGGGGATCTGGCAAAGAGACTGAGAACTTCCAGAAAATTTGACTTTGGAGGCCAGTGGATTTTGATTACAGAACTTACAGAGGACTGGGGAAACAGACTCTTGGAGGGCACAAACAAAACCTTGTGTGCGCCAGGACCCAGGAGAAAGGAGCAGCGACCCCACAAGACACTGACCCAGACTTGCCTGTGAGTGTCCAGGAGTCTCCAGTGGAGGCGTGGGTTGGTGGTGGCCTGCTGCAGGGTTGGACGTACTGAGTGTGGCAGTGCATGCCACAATAGTTGAAATTCATTGAATTTCAACTGAAATTCAATTCAGTTTCAATGAATTTCATTGAAATTCAATTCGTTGAATAGTTGAGGTTCATTATATAAAATATTGACTTGATTAAAAAGGAATTAGCTTTATTGAGTTGGAATTACTTTAGGGAAAAGAAAGGAAAATGAGAGGGGAACTTGGGGTGATTCCCAGTGTTTCTGGGTGGAGATTTATTACTGGGTAAGCGGTGCTCTCCTGTGTGCCCATCTAGAAAACTGTAGTCAAGTCCCGCCTCACAGTGGCATCTTATGTAGCTTAATGGCCCTTTCTGACACCAAACTGATTCAGTGGCAGTGACCTCAAACACACATCAGTGGTCACACAGTCACTGAAATCAGAGGGCTTTGGCTTTACCTGGAACATAGTTTACTCACTTAAAGAATAAAACTGTTTAAAATAAAAATTTTGCTCTATGAGAGACAGCATGAGATAATAGAATTTGGGTATTTGGAGGGTGAAGGTCACATAACCATAGCAGCTGTGTGGTCCCAGGTAGGTTATTTAACCTTTCTGAGATCCTTTTATTCATCAGAAAAACAATTCTTATTTCAGAAAGTCACAATGAGGATTAATGAAATAATAAAACTACAGTGACAATCATGGCCTCTAGTAGACAGCAGGTCATAATCAGTAGTATGCTGCAGCTGGCCCTTATCAGCTAATAAGGACTGATTGATAGATTATCAAAAATTTTGAGAGCCAGTTGTTCAACACAGTCATTTGAAAACTATATATATATACTTATATAAATAAGTTATATTAAAAACAAATATAGTACGTATATACTCATAACATCACTTTCTAATCAGTTCATTACATTTTATTATTATTTATAATCTGAGCCTATTTGACTCTATTGCATCTGTAGGATGAAAACACTATATGATGGTGTTTCACTGTGCATGTCTTCCCAACCCTGAATTCAGTGAATACATGGTGATAACTTGAAACCATAGTGGGAATATTTTCACCTCAGATATTGGCAAATTCTACAAATCAGATTTTTCCCCCCCTGAAGACAGCTGGTTGTTAAACATTACCCCACTCAAGTACTGTTGCCCGGAAAATCCCACGGATGGAGGAGCCTGGTAGGCTGCAGTCCATGGGATCGCTAAGAGTCAGACACAACTGAGCGACTTCACTTTCACTTTCCACTTTAATGCATTGGAGAAGGAAATGGCAACCCACTCCAGTGTTCTTGCCTGGAGAATGCCATGGACGGAGAAGCCTGGTGGGCTTCAGTCCATGGGGTCGCACAGAGTCGGATACGACTGAAGCAACTTAGCAGCAGCAGCAGGTAACAAAAAACATTAGTTTCTTTCCCCTTAATGTATGTAAATGTGTAAATCACATATGGCATATAAAATGTGTTAATGAAACATGAGTTTTCATTGCTCCTTTTTTTTGGCTATGCCACAAGACATGTGGGATCTTAGTTCTCCAACCAGGAATCAAACCTGTCCCCCCAGTGGAAGCATGGAGTCTTAACCACTGGACCTAGGAAAGTCCCTCCATTGTTTTTAATTGGGTGTCAGAAGGCAGTGGCACCCCACTCCAGTACTCTTGCCTGGAAAATCCCATGAACGGAGGAGCCTGGTGGGCTGTGGTCCATGGGGTCGCTAAGAGTAGAACATGACTGAGCGACTTCACTTTCACTTTTCACTTTCATGCACGGGAGAAGGAAATGGCAACCCACTCCAGTGTTCTTGCCTGGAGAATCCCAGGGACGGGGGAGCCTGGTGGGCTGTCATCTGTGGGGTCGCACAGAGTTGGACACAACTGAAGTGACTTAGCAGCAGCAGCAGCAGCTGACTCTTAGAAGTAGAAGGAACCTTAGATATAATCTCATTCAATTCCCTTGGTAGACCACAGGCAAAGTGACCCACCCATGGTCATGACTAATTAAGGACAACCCCAAAGACTTGCTTGCATCTAATCGAAGATTTCCAAGTTCTCTCTTCCTTCCTTCAAAGCTAAACTAAGTAACCCCACCTGCAGGCTCTGTGACTAACTGTGACATTGAGCAGGAGGAACTTAGGAGCACCAGCTTGATGCCTGGAGTTTAGCCTAAATCCCACTTAACTCCTTGTCCAGCTCTGTCCTGTGCTCCAGTTTAGGTAACTCAGCTTGGGCCTTATTTTGGGGTCTCAGTTTATACCTTGGATTCCTGTCAGCTCTGCCAAGGGTATCCCATTTGCTCCTTCTGTAGGAGGGACCTTGAGCTTCTACAGTTAGGCCTCTGCCTTGTCCATGCCAGGCAAAGTTGCTCTGTAGGGACAGAAAACCTGCCTGGAGCAGATCCTTGCTCCTTGCTTTTACCCAACATGAGTGGATCTGATTGCCTTTGCACCTGCATCCACTGCTGCCAGACCTTTCCTTATATCACTGGTGTTAACTCATCCTCTTTGACAAGACCAAGGGCATGGTCACAATATTGTATACTCAAACTACTAGTGCCCGGATTTGGCCTGCTGACCTGGGCTTCCTCCTCGCAGACCCTGTCCCTGTGAGCAAGTCTGCCTCTGGGTCATGTACCCTCCTAGTCTCTGTTTTTCTGTAGTTAGGTGAACCAGGTAGATCCAGTCACAAAATATGATTAAAGTATAACTGCAAAGGAAAATTAACTCTATCAGACATTTAACATACTATAAAGCCTCTATACCTAAAACAGTATGGTACTGACTCCTTGGAGAAGTGGGCCGTTCCAGAATTGAGGCAAGGAAGATACAATATGAGCCCACAACGTCTTGGGATCTTATTTAGTGGGAAACACCAGCATCTTTTTCACTAAGATGAGGCACAGGGACATTTCTCCCAAACCATCAAAGACCACATAGAACATGGTCCTCTTGCTCTATGAAGTATTCCAGAGAAAAAGTCCACAAATAAAGGCCAAGAGATTAAATCTGACTGTTTGCCACTTATTATTAATTGGAACCCCTAAAATTTAATTGGAACATAGTCACTCCCACTTGTTTCCTTATTGTTTATGGCTGCTTTATGGCAAAGTTGAGTACACGCAGCCACCTGTATCCATGGGTGCAGAATGCATGGATACAGGCTGGGGTACAATTGGCCCATGCCATTTTATATAAAGGACTTGAACATCCTTTGATTTTGGTCTTTGTGGGGATCTTGAAACAAATTCCCTGAGATACTGAAGTATGATTGTAGTGGCAACACAGAGACCATAGGGACCACATTGCCTAAAATATTTGCTACCATTTACTACCAACTCATTATAGAAAAAATGTACTGACACCTGTTCTAAAATATGGAATGGGAAGCAAAACTTTCTGATTTTTTTTTAATATGAGACAAGTTTGACACTAATATAGAAACCAGTTAAAGATAGTACAAGCAAAGAGTATTAAAGATCAATCACTCATGAACACTGATGCAAAATACTAAGTAGAATACAGCAAACAAAATATTTCTCTATAAGTTAATTGACATTGTTTTGAGCAGAGCTTTAGTAATTTGGTCAAGTGCCACATACACCCATGTTATCACTGCTGGTGGTGGTTTGGGTTTTCAAGGTCAATGTGCTTCGTGTTGGGAATATGAATACAAACGAAGTCTAACTGAAGCAAAGCAAGATGGTAGGAGGGGTGAAATCACATTTAGAATCAAACCCCATATCTTCCAGAGACACTCAGAGGGCTCAAACAAAACCTGTGCACACAAGGAGACCCCACAGAAACTGAGCCAGACCTGCCTTTGAGTGTTTGAGTGTCTCCTGTGGAGGTACGGGTCAGCAGTGGCCTCAGCAGACCTGGGTGTGGCATAAGCCCTCTTGGAGGAGGTGGCCATTAACCTGCCATAGAGCCACCAGAACCTACACAGTACTGAGGAAACAGACTCTTGGAGGGAATAAACAAAACCCTGTGTGCACCAGGACCCAGGACAGGGAGCAGTGACCCCACAAGAGACTGACCCGGACTTGCCTGTGAGTGTCCAGGATTCTCCAGAGCAGGTGTGGATTGGTGGTGGCCTGATCTCCAGGGTCAGGGGCAATGAGTGTGCAGTGCATGCATGGGACCTTTTGAAGGAGGTCACCATCATCTTCATTACCTCCTCCATAGTTTGGTCTCAGGTCAAAGAACAGGGAGAGAACACAGCCCCGCCAAGCAACAGAAAATTGGGCTAAAGATTTACTGAGCATGGCAAGGAACTAAAGAGACTCTTGATGAAAGTGAAAGAGGAGAGTGAAAAAGTTGGCTTAAAGCTCAATATTCAGAAGATGAAGATCATGGCATCTGGTCCCATTACTTCATGGCAAATAGTTAGCGAAACAGTGGAAACAGTGTCAGACTTTATTTTTCTGGGCTCCAAAATCACTGCAGATGGTGATTGCAGCCAACTGAACTGAACTGAACTGAACTACTCCTTGGAAGGAAAGTTATGACCAACCTAAATAGCATATTGAAAAGCAGAGACATTACTTTGCCAACAAAGGTCCATCTAGTCAAGGCTATGGTTTTTCCAGCGGTCATGTATGGATGTGAGAGTTGGACTGTGAAGAAAGCTGAGTGCCGAAGAATTGATGCTTTTGAACTGTG
>NW_011494945.1:1378862-1401833 GCF_000754665.1 Bison bison bison | reverse complement strand
CATGATGCTGGGAGGGATTGGGGGCAGGAGGAGAAGGGGACGACAGAGGATGAGATGGTTGGATGGCATCACAGACTCGATGGACATGAGTTTGAGTTGGTGATGGACAGGGAGGCCTGGCATGCTGTGATTCATGGGGTCACAGAGAGTTGGACATGACTGAGTGACTGACTGGAACTGGAATTTGAGCATGGCCCTGCCCATCAGAGCAAGATCCAGTTTCCCCTATATTCAGTCTCTCCCATCAGGAAGCTTCCAGAAGCCTCTTATCCTTATCCCTCAGAGGGCTGATAGAATGAAAACCACAATGACAGAAAACTAATCAAACTGATCACATGGACCACAGCCTTATCTAACTCAGTGAAACTATGAGCCATGCCATGTAGGGCCGCCCAAGATGGACAGGTCACAATGGAGAGTTCTGACAAAATGTAGTCCACTGGAGAAGGGAATGGCAAACCACTTCAGTATTCTTGCCTTGAGAACCCTATGAACAATATGAAAAGGCAAAAAGATGACACTGAAAGATGAACTCCCCCGGTCTGTAGGTGCCCAATATGTTACTGGAGAAGAGTGGAAAAGTAACTCCAGACAGAATGAAGAAATGGAACCAAAGCATAAACAATGCCCAGTTGTGGATGTGACTGGTGATGGAAGTAAAGTCTGATTCTGTAAAGAACAATATTCTGTAAAGAACAAAGCATAGGAACTTGGAATGTTGCATCCATGAATCAAGGTAAATTAGAAGTGGTCAAACAGGTGATGGCAAGAGTGAACATCAACATTTTAGGAATCAGTGAACTAAAATCGACCTGAATGGGTGAATTTAATTCAGATGACCATTATATCTACTACTGTGGGCAAGAATCCCTTGGAAGAAATGGAGTAGCCCTCATAGTCAAAAAAGAGACCGAAATGCAGTACTTGGGTGCAATCTCAAAAACAACAGAATGATCTTTGTTTGTTTCAAAGGCAAGCCATTAAGTATCACAGTAATCCAGGTCTATGCCCCAACCAGTAATGCCAAAGAAGCTGAACAGTTCCATGAGGACCTACAAGACCTACTAGAACTAACACCCAAAAAAGATGTCCTTTTCATCATAGGGGACTGGAATGCAAAAGTAGGAAGTCAAGAGATACCTGGAGTAATAGGCAAATTTGGCCTTGGAGTACAAAATGAAGCAGGGCAAAGGCTAACAGAGTTTTGTCAAGAGAACACACTGGTCATAGCAAACACCCTCTTCCAACAACACAAGAGAAGACTCTACACATAATCAGATTGATTATATCCTTTGCAGCTGCCAAAGATGGAGAAGCTCTAAACAGTCAGCAAAAACAAGACCGGGAGCTGACTGTGGCTCAGATCATGAACTCTGTATTGCCAAATTCAGACATAAATTGAAGAAAGTAGGGAAACCACTAGACAATTCAGGTGTGACCTGAATCAAATCCCTTACAATTTTACAGTGGAAGTGACAAATAGATTCAAGGGATTAGATCTGATAGAGTGCTTGAAGAACTGTGGAGGGAGGTTCATGATATCATACAGGAGGCAGTGATCAAAACCATCCCCAAGAAAAAGGAATGCAAAAAGGCAAAATGGTTGTCTGAGGAGGCCTTTCAAATAGCTGAGAAAAGAAGAGAAGTGAAAGGCAAAAGAGAAAAGGAAAGATATACCCAATAGAATGCAAAGTTCCAAAGAATAGCAAGGAGAGATAAGAAAGCCTTTCTCAGTTATCATTGCAAAGAAATAGAGGAAAATAATAGAATGGGAAAGACTAGAGATCTCTTCAGAAAAATTAGAGATACCAGGGAAAAAAAAAATTCATGCAAAGATGGGCATAATAAAGGACAGAAATGATATGGACCTAACAGAAGCAGAAGATATTAAGAAAAGGTGGCAAGAATACACAAAAGAAGTATACAAAAAAGATCTTCATGACCCAATAACCATGATGGTGTGATCACTCACCTAGAACCAGACATCCTGGAATGTGAAACCAAGTAGGCCTTAGGAAGAATCACTACAAAAAAGGGTAGTGGAGATGACAGAATTACAGTTGAGCTATTTTGAATCCTAAAAGATGATGCTGTGAAAGTGCTGCACTCAATATGTCAGCAAATTTGTAAAACTCAACAGTAGCCACAGAACTGGAAAAGGTCAGTTTTCCTTCCAATCCCAAAGAAGGGCAACGTCCAAGAATGCTCAAACTACCGCACAATTGCACTCATCTCACACGCTAGCAAAGTAATGCTCAAAATGCTCCAAGCCAGGCTTTAATAGTATGTGAGCCATGAACGTCCAGATGTTCAAGCTGGATTTAGAAAAGACTGAGGAACCAGAGTTCCAATTACCAACATCTGTTGGATCATCGAAAAAGCAAGAGTTATAAAAACATCTGGTTTATTGACTATGCCAAAGCCTTTGTGTGGATCACAATAAACTGTGGAAGATTGTTCAAGAGACGGGAATACCAGACCACCTTACCTGCCTCCTGAGAAATCTGTGTGCAGGTCAGGAAGCAACAGTTAGAACTGGACATGGAACAACAGACTGGTTCCATATTGGGAAAGGAGTACATCAAGGCTGTATATTGTCACCCTGCTTTTTATGCAAAGTACATCATGGGAGATGCTGGACTGGATGAAGCATAACCTGGAATCAAGATTGCCAGGAGAAATATCAATAACCTCAGATGTGCAGATCGCACCACCCTTATTGCAGAAAGTGAAGAAGAACTAAAGAGCCTCTTGATGAAAGAGAAAGAGGAGAGTGAAAAAGCTGGCTTAAAACTCAGCATTCAAAAAACTAAGATAATGGCATCCAGTCCCATCTCTTCATGGCAAATAGATGGAGAGACAATGGAAATAGTAACAGAGTTTATTTTGGGGGGCTCCAAAATCACTGTAGATGATGACTGCAGCCATGAAATTAAAGACACTTGCTCCTTGGAAGAAAAACTTTAACAAACCTAGACATCATACTAAAAAGCAGAGACATTACTTTGCTAACAAAGGTCCATCTAGTCAAAGCTATGGTGTTTCCAGTAGTCATGTATGGATGTGAGAATTGGACCATAAAGAAAGCTGAGCTCTGAAGAATTGATGCTTTTGAACTGTGGTTTTGGAGAAGACTCTTGAGAGTGTATTGGACTGCAAGGAGATCCAGCTAGTCAATCCTAAAGGAAATCAGTCCTGAATATTCATTGGAAGGACTGATGCTGAAGCTGAAACTCCAGTACTTTGGCCATCTGATGGCAAAAACTGACTCATTGGAAAACACTCTGATGCTGGGAAAGATTGAAGGTGGGTGAAGAAGGGGTCAACAGAGGATGAGATGGTTTGATGGCATCACTGACTTGATGGACATGAGTGAGCAAGCTCCGGGAGTTGTTGATGAACAGGGAAGCCTGGTGTGCTGCCATCCATGGGATCACAATGAGTTGGACATGATTGAGCGACTGAACTGAACTGATAGTCAAGTTTCTCACCAGAATTATCATTTGTAATTTTTCTTTTATTATTTTTCAGATTTTATTTATATTTCACAGGATATGTACTAGATAGCCTGCTCTGTTTTCCATTGTTATTTAGTGTTATTCAGGATTGTGGAAGTTTAATGTCAGCCTGACTTTTATCCAATTGTAGGCAAACCACCCTTCTTCTTTTATATTTTTTAATATTCATATAATATTCTACAATTCCAGATTTCCACAGTTTCCAGAATAGGTCTTATTTATTATTTTAGCGTGATTATTAAATCTTTAAATCTGGATTTCTTTTGACCTGTAGGCAAATTTTTCTGCATTCTACTATTCCTTTAGTTATGTCAGAAAGGACTTTCTTCCATGTCTATAAATTTCCCTGTTACTTTCACATCTGTTCTTTACGTTTGACTTGTCTTCTCAAATCTGCTATCTTTATTACCGGTTTGATCTGGTCACATTCCTTTTTATCATCTCTAATGGGAATTCCAGTTTTGCTTTTGCTCTGGGGTTTCATGCATTCCCTCATTATTTTACTCAGAATTCTCTGTATCTCTGCCTTTATCTGATACTCTTTAGTTTTCTCTCTCTTATTCCTTCTTACATGTTTTTAAAGACATCAAGCATAGTTTACTAAATGTTTCCTTTTCTTTTCTGCTTGTTCATTCTTACACAGATGGAGACTCATCCAGATCTGGCCTTTCCTAAAAGATGTTTTCTTACTTTCATTAGCCTGGGCTGCTCTTCTTCCAGTTATAGCCACTGCCATGTTTTGGCTCTAGAACCAAAGGCGGATTGATATGCATGGATCTTAGGAGGTTTGTTTGTAAGAATGACTAGTTCAGAAAGAATAGACTTAGTAGTTCTTTCCTTGAGAGGAAAGGCATCTCAGCCAGTGTTTGCCAACATACATCTCTGATGGCTTTAGGGTAGATGACCCTGAATGGCTATGTGGGCAGACTCTGGCTGGCTTAACAAATGATTCTTTGACAAAAACAGTCACATGTGTTTCTGCTCTGAATAATTTTTGTGGCCAGAGTGTCAGGCAAATGAGGGAGGGTTAATCGAAGCCTTTTCCTACCCCTGATTTGGACTTATCCTTGTTGCTTCGTATGTGTTTCTGAATCATATGTTATGTCTTAGTATTTCTCAACAGTGGTGCCATTAGCGATTTTGGACTAGATGATTCATTGCTGTGGGGGCTGTCCTGTGTGTTGTAGTGTGGTCAGCAGTTTCCCTGGTCTCTATCAGTAGATATAAGTAGCCATACCCTGCCCAAATTATGATCATCAAAAATGTCTCCAGTTGTTGCTAAATACTTGGTGGGAAGCAAAATTGCCTTCCCTCCTTCCCGTTGAAAACCAAGAATATACTTCTAAACCCATACTAAATGCTCTGTATTTTAGGAAGTTTTCTCCAAAACTGAATGATGTTCTTTTATTTGAAATTTTTTGAACTTCTGCCAGACTTTTTCTCGGTCTTTATAGGCATTTAGTAGAATGTTGAATGGAATTGTAGAGGAATTATTGCTTTTGCTGCTTCATTTCTTTATTCACTGAGTAATCTGCTGAATATTCATGAAGTACATAATCTATGCCACAGTCTCTGCTGAGTCATGGAACAACAAACTGAATAAGACATTCTCCCTGCCAATTCTTAACTTTAGGGATTTCTTCTAAGATTTATACAAATAATTATATTTATCTGCTTGAAATGTCTTATTCTTTTGGCTTCCTCTGGTTCTCTTCCTACATCTTGAGGAATTGAGGACTTGTCAGTTCGTTTAAAACGTTCAACGTCACTTACAAATCTCTAAAGGAGGGGTAAAACATGAGGTATTCCTTAATCTTACTTGATTCTGGAGCCCTGTTTTCTCCAGAGTATCTCATGAGATTAGTCCAAGTTATAGACTTTGCAAACTACTCATTTACAAATTTCTCTATTATCTCAGAACAGATGACACGGATGCTTTCCAAGTTAATATCCTCAGCCCTGATATTTTACAGAGTCCCAGAATCAAATACTCAACTCCTCCCGGGTATCTCCAGATTATAGTCCCACAAATACCTCACCCTCAGTACTTCTTCCAAGGCATCTATGACATCCAAAATAGAGAGTAAACTTTCTCATTTTTCTCTGTAACTTTAACACTGTTCTGTCTTCACCTTCATTCAGTGTGGGTTGCTCATCTGTTACAATTCTGTCTCCCCTGCTAGACCGAAAACCCAGATACAGGGTCCAGGCCTCTTCTTCACTCTTTTTCCAGAATCTGAAACAGAATGGAAGCTCAGGATATTTTTTGTATTATTATTAAATTTAAAATACAAAAACCCTGGAGAAAAAAAAAAGTAATACCTTTGATACTTCTCAAACAATGTTTTAATGCTTTTTTTTTTTTTGCTTATTTCTCTACATACTTAAATTGAGGCTCAGGGATAGATCTGAAAGCTCTAGGAAGCTAAGGTGAGATACTGGAGTGGAAAATGGGCAGAGAAATAGGGCAATTAGATTTGCTAAAGACAGACCAGACAGACTTAATAATACTAGATAGTGCTAGCAGTGTCTTTGAAAAAAAAAAAAAAATGTGTCTTTTGTTTTTATTTTTGTGTTTTGCCAGTCCTGAGGATTTCACAGTTTGGCTTGGGTCCATTGTGATGATTAAACATTTGTTTCTTAGAAAGCAAATTGGTTCTTTTGTTCTGTGTTGCTCACTTCAAGATTAAATCAGGGGATTTGGAAGGATGTACTAAAGTTTCATCTGGTTTCTTGGGAACAATATACTACTAGATAATCATTCCTTTATAACAGCTCAAGAAAGTAATAGTTGTTTTTTTTTTTCTTAATTAAAACTCCGTATACACTTCTGATTAAATTCACACCAGAGGAAACATCATGACTGGGTTTTGGGGAGCCCACCAAATCTTCCTGCCTCAATTCTTTGCTGAGTCCGGAAATGTCATTTCTCTCTCTTTCTTTTTCAGAGGGGTATGTTATGGGTCCATTTATCTTTGCATGCAGGTGCAGTGAGACAGAGATGAGAATGAGAATCTGCCAAGCACTAGGAAACAATATTAAATGAGCACCTTGAGGAAATTGCAAAGTAGTTTCTACTTTATCAGGATTTTCAATTCCAGGTATCTTACTTTGGAACTTTTGTATTACTTTGATATCACTTATAAAATGTTCCATTTCTGAAACTGCTAGATCCACAGAAATTAGTAGCCTTTTTGGGGCAACGTATAAAAGGAAGACCATAGATTACAATTTGCTGACTGTAAAAATAAATAGGTTGATTTTTTTTTTTTCTCAGCTATCAATATAGCTTTGTTCATCAAGAAAAAGTCAGTGTTAGATCTTTCTTCTTTGAGTCTGTGTGAATAAAAAACAAACTTCAGAGAATCAAACCCCATAGCATAGTTATTATGTTATTTGATCCTTTCTGTGTCTATAGTAGATTCTTCCCTGGTGGCTCAGACGGTAAAGAGTCTGCCTGCAATGAAGGAGACCTGGGTTCAATCCCTGGGTCTGCAAGATCCCCCGGAGAAGGAAATGGCAACCCACTCCAGTATTCTTGCCTGAAAAATCCCACGGACGGAGGAGCTTGGCAGGCTACAGTCCATGGGATCACAAAGAGTTGGAACATTATTCCAAGTTCAGGTACTACAATCAACAAAATATGTTTTTCTTTGTATTGATTTAGACACTGGGGGTCACTTTGCACTATACAAGACATGATTTGACTAAATTAGGCCTATATTCACAATGTAAAGTAGTGCTTTTTAATAGAGTTATCTAATAAAGCTAAATATACATTGAAACGTAAGTCAATGGTTATGTTTATTTAAAGTAGATGGGATAAGGATGACGATTTATACACAAATGAGGTGCTACTAAAAAAGAGTGATAACTTGGCACACTCACTTCCACATTCACCATCTGTACTCTGATGGGGATGCAAAAGCACAGGACAGCACTTTTCTTATATAAACATGATACGTATGGGTATGTCACACAAATTGTTTAAAACACACATTAGCACATTCAACAGTTCTTTTTCCCAAAAGTGAATTTTAGAGATTTTGGGCAAAGTTTTAGGAAATTAAAGGAAAATGTTTGTGAGTTAATATACATAAAACTCTTCAAAAAGGAATAGGTACAGAGTAAGCTCTCTGCATTTACTATTATTGTTTATAGAATACTTACTGTCAAGTTAAGGATGTATATATTAGTTGTGTGCATGCTTAGATGTTTCAGTCATGTCCAACTCTTTGCAACCCTATGGACAGTACCCCACCAGGCTCCTCTGTCCATGGAATTTCTCAGGCTAGAATGCTGGAGGGGGTTGCCATGCCCTCATCCAAGTGATCTTCCTGACCCAGGGATTGAACCAAGGTCTCTTACATATCCTGTGCTGGCAGATGGGTTCTTTACCACTAGCGCCACTTGGGAAGCCCTATTATGCATAAGAGGCCATCATACTGTAAGATGTAAGATGGACAAATACAGTAGACACAGTGGGTTTATTTTTTCCCCCAAAAGTAGCTTGCATATCAGTGGTAAAGAAATGTACAAACACCGCGTGGTAAAAACGTGGTGACATCAGGAGCTCAGAGAATGGAGAGATTCTTGTGGCCCGAGGCAAGGTATATAGTGATTCATTACATTGCAAGAAGATTGGAGGAGATAGTAAGCATTTCAGGAAGGGAAAGAAAAAAAGAAATGGAGATAGGACTACATAAAATATTTATAGCCTGGATGCACTGGAGCCTGGACTAAGAGGATGAGATTAGAAAAGAACACCAGAATCACAGATTTGGACTTCATTTAGTTATTGACATTTTCTGAGTAGTAATAAGCCAGGATGATATTTGTGTTTTGGAAAGTTAACATGACAGTTATGTATTCAGTTAACATGTCCAGTTATATATACTTTCCATATTGGAGTAAATGCCTTCATTTATAAAAATGTTATTTCAGCTTCTTAAGATTATGGTCAATTTTTAATTAATACTAACTTTATTTCTATGGCTAAAATAATTAACTAAATAATGGTATATGAAAGAGATAGCCATTTTAAGGTTCTAATAATTTAGTAAATATTTTGCAACCTGGTACTAGAACTTGGGTTTTGGATGAGGGTGACAATAATTCAGTTATGAGCTTTGCAACTCACTCATGTGAATCTGAAAAAGTTATTTAACTCTATGAACCATCCATTTCTCATATATAAAATGCTGAATAGTAAAGCTTTCCTCATTGATTTGTTATGAGGATGAAATAACATATTTTAAAATGTCCAGACATTATCTACCACATGTAATAATTATGCAGTTCATGTTAAGTGCAATTAATGTCTGTAAACTAAGTGTAAAAAAGTAGAAAGCAGATCTTATTGTATCTATTACAGGGTTCAGAACACAATGCACTTTTATTTTTCTAGCTTCAAGACCCTTACAATCTATTTTTTTCCTACTATCTCACTGATTTCTGTTTTAAAACCTCATTTATTTGTTTTTTCTCTTCTTTTTCTGTTGGTAGTATCCAGAGGTCAAATTTTGGATTTCTTTATCTCACAATTTCTCTTGAAGACCTTATCCAGTCCTATGACTTTAAATATTATCTGTGTACTGATTATTTTTGTGCTAATGTCAAGGATATATTCTCAAATTCTGTGATAATTACCCCTCCAAAAGACTGAGCTCAACTCCACTTCCTGAGTCTAGAGTGTGGATTGTACACAGTGACTCTCTTCTAGTACCACTAAGTGATGGAATGTCACTTTTGAGATAAGGGTTTTCATCTTGGGTTCTCTCTCTCTATTTCTTCCTTTCTTTTCCTCTTTCAGTCATCCATTGCTATGTGAAGACGTGCCCTAGGAAGCCCTATATAGAGGTCCACATAGTAAGGAACTGAAGCCTCCTACCAACAGCCACAGGAGTAAACTTGGATGCAGAGTCTCCAGCCTCAATGAAGTCTTCAGAGAGACTGCATATAGCCTCAGTGACAACTTGACTACAACCTCATGAAGAACTGTGAGCAAGAATTACTAAATAAGCCATGTCTGAATTTCTAACATTCAGAAACTGTGTGCTGCTGCTGCTGCTAAGTCACTTCAGTCATGTCCAGCTCTGTGCGACCCCATAGACGGCAGCCCACCAGGCTCCCCTGTCCCTGGGATTCTCCTGGCAAGAACACTGGAGTGGGTTGCCATTTCCTTCTCCAATGCATGAAAGTGAAAAGTGAAAGTGAAGTCACTCAGTCATGTCTGACTCTTAGCGACCTCATGGACTGCAGCCTACCAGGCTCCTCCGTCCACGGCATTTTCCAAGCAAAAGTACTGGAGTGGGGTGCCATTGAAACTGTGTGAGATTATTATTATTATTATTTTGCTTTCAGTGCACTTCAGTTCAGTTCAGCTGTTCAGTCATATCCGACTCTTTGCGACCCCATGAACTGCAGCACACCAGGCTTCCCTGTCCATCACCAACTCCCAGAGTTTACTCATGTCCATTGAGTTGGTGATGCAGTCCAACCATCTCATCCTTTGTTGTCCCCTTCTCCTCTGCCCTCAATCTTTCCCATCATCAGGGTCTTTTCAAATGAATCGGCTCTTCGCATCAGGTGGCCAAAGTACTGGAGTTTCAGCTTCAACATCAGTCCTTCCAATGAACACCCAGGACTGATCTTCTTTAGGATATTTTGCTTTAGGATGCTAAATTTGGGGATAATTTGTTACATAGCAATAGATAACTAATGCAACCCCTGAATTTATCTCCAATCAGACCTCTACTTTGAACTCCAGACTTGTATATCCAACTGCCTACTTGCTATCTCTACCTAAATGTCTCCTAACAGACATCTTGAACTCAACATGTTTAAAACTAAACTCCTGCTCTTTGCTCTCATCCCTCCAAGTTCAACATAGCTTTCTGGCACCAGTTGCTATGTTTCTCAGGCTCGTTATTAAGTCTTAGCAAAATACTTGACTTCTGTCTTTTATACTCCTTCCGCAATCTACTAGGGAATTCTTTGACTCTACTTAAAAACTATATCCTGAGTTGATCACTTCTGACCAACTCACTACTACCATTCTGGGACTGCTGCTGCTGTTGCTGCTAAGTTGCTGCAGTCATGTCCAA
This sequence comes from Bison bison bison, assembly GCF_000754665.1. NCBI lineage: Eukaryota > Metazoa > Chordata > Mammalia > Artiodactyla > Bovidae > Bison > Bison bison. The sequence continues at coordinate 1,391,209 of NW_011494945.1, read as the reverse complement.
CTCTGTGCGACCCCATAGACGGCAGCCCACCAGGCTCCCCCGTCCCTGGGATTCTCCATGCAAGAACACTGGAGTGGGTTGCCATTGCCTTCTCCAACACATGAAAGTGAAAAGTGAAAGGGAAGTCACTCAGTCATGTCCGACTCTTCGCAGCCGCATGGACTGCAGCCTACCAGGCTCCTCCGTCCATAGGATTTTCCAGGCAAGAGTACTGGAGTGGGGTGCCAATGCCTTCTCAGATTCTAGGACTAGTTAACCTCATTTCATTGCAAGAAACTCCCTATTGTCTTTCAGTTTCTATCCTTGTCTCCCTCCCAGTCCCAATAACTCCCTCCCAATAACTCCCAGTGTATATTCTCAACACAGAAGACAGTTATCCTTTAAAAATGTATCCTTATCCTTTAAACACTTGAGTCAAATTTCCAGCTTAGATAGTAGTGGAGTGGCTTGTACTGGACTAACCTTACTGCAGATAGAAATTATTAACCCTGGATAGAATATTTTTTTAAAAAGCAGTTAAATCCCTCTCAGCGCCTGCCTATTCTGGATTAGCACTGGTGCATAATCCAAAGTAGGCGGACGCTGAGAGGGATTTAACGTTTGAAAAGAAGGTTACCATACTGCGTAACAGCCACATTTACAAGGCTGTTCTCCTCAGGGCAATACCCAATTAATGTGTGGTGGCAATACCCAATTAATGTGTGGTGCAGTTGGATAAAACTAAGCGGGAGCCACTGTTACACTGACTTGTAATTTTATGAGAGGTAGAAACTATCAGAGTGACTGGAAATTAACAGGAGAGAACCCAGAAAAGAAGTGACAGGGTTGATTTCAAAACTCCCAGCAAACCTGTGGACAATTTCCTGAAATTCATATATAGAAAGCATTACATTAAGAAGTCCAGACGAAATCAATAGCATGATGGCTGAATAAGTTAAACATGGGTTTTAGCTTCTTGATCCTTTTACTGAGTCCTGCCAAGTAAAAGGGCTCTTATAAATACCTCAGACTTTCCACTGAAACTCAGGAAATTCCCCATATTAGATACAAATACTATTTTCCCCCGATTGCCCCAAGTGCTGAGAGCAACATGGAAACAAATATGTCCCGACAAAATATAAAACAAACACTTCAAGAATTCAATGTGATGATCAGCCAGTAATTTAACTATTAGAAAATGTAATCATCACTTCTCATAGGAATAAAACAGAATTTGGAGCTTCAATTCACAACAAATGTGCAATAAAAATTTTATTAGATATAGGAAAATATGAGTTATTGTCAAGGATGAAAGCAATCAATATCAATAGACCACTGATAATTAGTCAACACTTAACAGTAAAAGACATTTAAGTATCTATGATAAGGACTTAATTTAAAAGGTGGTCATAATGAGAGTGAACAGCTGGAAATTATTGGCAAAGAAATAAAAGCTGTAAAAAATCAAGAAGAATTTCTAGAAATGAAAAATTTAGCATCTGAAATAAAAGGGTTCTGTTGTTGAATTTAGTAGAAGATTGGAGTTAGCAGATTAAACGTTTTGACAAGAAGAATAAAAGCTCTCTTGAGATGTTCATATTCTAATCCCTGGAACCTAGGAGCCTATAAATATCTTACTGCGATATTATGATTTATAATATATATTTATATATTTGAACTTTGTCCCGGTTTCTGACTCAGAGCTCCTAAGAGTCTTGGAATTTCCTAAATGATAAGAGTGATAAGTGTGAAATGGATATCTTTCATTATTCATAACAAACCCCTTTCTAGCACACCTGAGTTTATATCACTGAGGTGAACTTAGAAAAGTCCCTTGGTAACCTAAGGATGGGGGCTGGTTACCAGGGGAACCAACCTTGATAAGAGAGTTGAAACTTTTGGTCCTAGGGTCTGACCTTAAAACTCAACATTCAGAAAACTAAGATCATGGCGTCTGGTCCCATCACTTCATAGCAAATAGATGGGGAAACAGTGGAAACAGTGTCAGACTTTATTTTGGGGGTCTCCAAAATCACTGCAGATGGTGATTGCGGCCATGAAATTAAAAGATGCTTGCTCCTTGAAAGAAAAGTTATGACCAACCTAGACAGCATATTAAAAAGCAGAGATATACTTTGCTAATAAAGGTCCATCTAGTCAAAGCTATGGCTTTTCCAGTAGTCATGTATAGATGTGAGAGTTGAACTATAAAGAAGGCTAAGCACTGAAGAATTGATACTTTTGAACTGTGGTGTTGGAGAAGACTCTTGAGAGTCCCTTGGACTGCAAGGAGATCCAACCAGTCCATCCTAAAGGAGATCAGTCCTGGGTGTTCATTGGAAGGACTGATGCTAAAGCTGAAACTCCAGTACTTTGGCCACCTGATGCAAAGAACTGACTCATTTGAAAAGACCCTGATGCTGTAAAAGACTGAAGGTGGGAGGAGAAGGAGACGACAGAGGATGAGATGGTTGGATGACATCACCAACTCAATGAAGATGAGTTTGAGTAAACTCTGGGAGTTGGTGATGGACAGGGAGGGCTTGTGTGCTGCAGTCCATGGGATCACAGAGTCAGACACAACTGAGTGACTGAACTGAATTGAACTGAGGGTCTGACCTCTTGGGAGGGGATAAGGGCTAGAGACTGAGTTAATCTCCCAACAGTCAATGATTTAAGTCATCATGCATACATGATGGAAGCTCTGGAAAAATCCACAAGGATGAGGTCCAGAGAATCTTCAGGTAAGTAAACTCGTGAAAGTTCTAGGAGAGTGGTATGCCCAGAGAAGACATGGAAGCTCCTTGATCCTTTCCCGCATACCTTGCCTGAGGCATCTCTTCCACCTGGCTGAGTTATATTTTTTATAATATGTTTTTAAAATAAAATTTTGTAATCTAGTAAGTAAAACATATTCCTGAGTTTTTTGAGCCACTCTAGCAAACTAATCAAGCCTGAGGTCCTGGGAACCTTTGGACTGTAGTTAGCTGGTCAGAACCATAGGTAACAAGAAATCTGCACTTGCAGTTGGCATTTGAAATGGCGGGGGGCATTCTTGGAGGACTGAGCCCTTATGGAATCTGATACTATCTCCAGGCAGGTAATGTCGGAATTGAGTTAAATTGTAGGACACCTGGCTAATGTCACAGAATTGCTTGGTGCGTAGAAGCTCCAAGGGGGGCACCCCTCACCCTCCCAACATATTTGGTGACCACAAGTATTGAGTGTGAGTAATATTAAAGAAGTCGCACAGGAGGAAGTGAGTTTCTCCTTTACAGTAACTTTTCATGTCAAAAGGATTTTTGCACGTGGAATTACAACTACAAACTTCAAAACAGACATCCTGAATTATCTACATGGTCCCCATGTAACTGTATGCGCCTTTAAAAGTGGAAGTAGGTCATAGACTTGAGAAAATGGAAGAAGACAGGAAAGATTTGAAATGTGAGAGACACATCACCAAATTTTGATGGATTTGAAGATTGAGAAAGGAGATCACATGCTAAGGCAGGTAGGGAACCTGTAAAGCTGGGAATGACCCTCAGCTGACAGTTTGCCAAAAGACAGGGACCTCAGTTTTAGAAACATAAGGAACTGAACTCTGTTCATAACTTACATGGATTTACCTAGAGCTTCCATAAAAGGATACAGCTTTGCTGACATGTTGATTGCAGCCTGGTGAAACCCATGTCAGATATTAGACCTACAGAATAGACCTGTAGGATAATACATGTATGTGAGTCTAAACCTCTAAATTTGTGGTAATTTGTTATGGCACCAATTGAAAACTAACGCAAGAGGGTCAATAATAAGCTTCAAAATAGATAAATGTATAAAAAAAGAAGGGGACAGATAATTATTTTTTCTAGCATTGGCCAAAAATTCCCCAAATTTGTTCAACAAGATAAACTTAAAGGACCAAAAAGCTTCAATAACTCCTTATATGCACATGCTAAAATCATAAATCTTTTAGAAGAAAGTACAGGAGAATATTTTTGTGACCTGAGAACATAGGTAAGGATTTCTTAAGACAAAAATACACTAAACATGAAAGAAAATAATCATAAATTACACTTCATCCAAATGAATGTATTTTGCTTATTAAAATACACAAATAAGAGGGAAAAGTCAAATTATGGACTGAGAGAATATATTTACAATACATAAATCCAACAAAGAAATTACATCCAGGATATTTAAAGAATTCCTTCAGGCCTTAAGAAGCTAAATAACCCTTTAAAAAAGAGTAAAGAAATTAAATAGATATCTCACAAAGGAAGATACATGATGGTGAAAAGTATATGAGAAGGTGCTGACATGACAAATTATTAGGGAAATTCAAATTAAATCACAATGATTTACATTATACACCAACCAAAAAAATCTGTAGCCCACCAGGCTCCTCTCTTCATGGAATTCTCCAGGAAAGAATACTGGAGTGGGTTCCCATTTCCTTTTCCAAAGGATCTTCCTGACCCCGGGATCGAAACCAGGTCTCCTAGCATTGCAGGTGGAGTCTTTATCATCTGAGCCACCAAAATATGGGTGGCACCCACTAATCTGGTCTAAAGTTCTAATTTTACAGTTAAGGAAACTTTTACAAAGAAAGGTAAAATTTCTTTGCCGAGATTATGCAACTGGTAATTTAAACTCTATGAAATTGACATTTTTTGTAGGTTAAAAAATTAATAATGGTGACTTCACATAGTTAAAAAGAATAATAGTATGCTTGGTCTTCACACATCTAAGGATGGGTCTTTCTAGTTGGCCATGCTTTTTGCTGGATATAGAAAACAAAATACTTTCTGAAAGATTCTCCAATGATAGATACTCTGTTAAATTGCAGCATTTTCTTGATAGCCACGACCCTCACATATGGTCACACTCATGGTGCAAGGCACACTCACTGTTCATGTATTCCACAATGCAAGTGGTAGCATCATCACATTCTGTGTTGGAAAAAAAAATATTACATCCATACTTTCTCAAGCTTGTTTCTTTTCCTTGATATTTGACATTAATATTCATTAATTATTGCTATCCCCAATTACTTATACTGAATAACCCTCTAAATCTTTTCAAATTCCTTTCTGTTTGATATTTCTCATTTTTACAGTCCTAGTGACCTGCTTGTCCTGCTTGTCGCTTTCCTGTTTGTAGCTATTTTCTTGCATAGCTCTCTATCCCTCTCTGCCTTCTCCTTCATGAGACTAATGCCATCTGCTCTTATGCTCTTCTCTCCATGATCAATGTCATCAAAGTGAACCCTATCCAGCCTTAATGTAAATTTATAAATTAATTTGTTTATATAAAGTAATTCTTATCTGAAGTACATAAGCAGAAACAAAAAGCAAGAATGTGATCTCTAGGTGCTCATTTTTTTTCTTAAGTATTTCTGAATATGTAGATAGTTGGATGTGATTTGAATTATATTTTAAAGGCTATTTGATTTTTATATGTGTGTATATGGCTGAACTGATATGTTGTTCCATTACAGTTTTCTAGAAGCAGCATAGGGGAGAAGAAAACTAGGAAAACAGAGTATATACCAGAAGGAAAGTTACAGATAGGATCTAAACATGTATTTAGAAGAAGGCTGATTAACTTCATTATGTGGAAGAAAGATCAGCAAACATGCAGAGATGTTTAGTCATACTAGCAACAGTCTCCCACTGTGGCTAGGATGCCAACAATAGCTTTAGCTGAGAGCATCTTTCATTCAGAAAACACTACTACTAATTCTGACATGCATTCCAATATGTAACTTTATCATAGGTGTATAAGTCTTATTTTGGGGGAAAAAACTAAAAAAACAATATTGGGTAAAAATGTGATCTATTTTTTTTTTATTTCTGTTTTAAGTTAAACTGCTAGAATTTACCAGAAAAAATAGGACCAATTTGATGTTTTATCGATTTAGAAATATCATACTTTCTCAGACTTTACATGCTATGCTTTGATGGCCTGGATGCTGGGTGCTATATTTCAGCACAAAGCCTTAATAACACTCTTGGGGGTAGAAGGTTATTGCTATTTGTTTGTTTATCATTTTTTCCTGACTAGAAAGTCAATATAGATATGTGCATTTTGTTGCAGGTTACCAACTACAGGCTGAAAATAGTTTTGTAAGACAGAGTTTGTTTATTTTTCTTCTTTCTTCCTTCCATCAAGATCCAGCATAGATAACAAACATTTGAAAAGAAAATAACTGGGGAAAGAAAATAACCATGAAGCTTTTTTTTTTTTTTTTAATATATATAAAAGGTTGAAAAAATCCCCCTTGTGATTTTTTATGGAACTTAATGGTAACTTTTGTTTAAATTCATGGATTTATTAGAAATTACTAACTGGGTGTTCAGATCCAGTGCTTTATTTTTATAAGAATTTTATCTACATTCCATTCACTCATGAAAAACACATTTTCCTAACTCATCTACTTTAACAGTAGGACTAAAAATGCCTTAGGATAGGAAAGTGAGAACTGAGAAGGGCTCTGCCTAAAAGGAGATTTCGGTTGGCATACTGTTCAGAAAGACATAGATTAAGATGGCCAGACATCCAGATTGTCTTTTCCAATTGTAATTCAATTCACTTTAACAAATAGTTTTCTAATGGTCTAAAAATTATAAGACATTGGATTGGATTGGGCAGGAAATAAACATATGGGATATCCTTCTTCCCCTAAGTAGTTTACTTTGGTTGGGTTTGGGGGAGGCAATAAACCTTGTGCATATGTAGCTGTTGTAGGAAGCAGGAGTAAGTGGGTTTTGTTAAGGAGCTATCAGTATGGTGCTATAATGCAACAAGCCCAAATAAATGTCATTCATTTAGGATTGAGGGCGTTATTAAGCCTTTAAGGAGGGAGCTATTTTTGAAATAAACATTGGAAGAAAAAAGTTTTTAAAAGCAGAGAAATGCATGTCAGAAGGAGGGAAAATCATGAACCAAATGCAGTTTTAATTTGCCAGCAAGTAGTAGTAGTGTTAGTTGCTCAGTCGTGTCCGACTCTTTGCGACCCCATGGACTATATAGCCCACCAGGTTCCTCTGTCCATGGGATTCTCCAGGCAAGAATACTGGAGTGCGTTGTCATTCCCTTCTCCAGTGCCAGCAAGTAGGGGGATTATAAAGGGTTTTGACAGAGATTGGATTGTGTTTTAGGCAATGACTTTTAAGATGAAGTTCAAACAAACACTTCAGCAGATGACATAGAATTCCATGGGTATTTCTTTATTTGGTGAAATGTAATAAAGTCTTCGGAGAAGGCAATGGCACCCCACTCCAGTACTCTTGCCTGGAAAATCCCATGGGCAGAGGAGTCTGGTAGGCTGCAGTCCATGGGGTCTCTAAGAGTCGGACAAGACTGAGTGACTTCAACTTCACTTTTCACTTTCATGCACTGGAGAAGGAAATGGCAACCCACTCCAGTGTTCTTGCCTGGAGAATCCCAGGGACGGGGGAGCCTGGTGGGCTGCCGTCTACAGGGTCGCACAGAGTCAGACACGACTGAGACAACTTAGCAGCAGCAGCAACAAGGTCTTAATATAAATCTCTTTATAATCTGGATTCAATCTATTTACCACTCCCCCTTCCCCATACACCAAGATTAAAAGTAGAACCTAGGGAAATTCTAAAATATAAAGGATGAACATAGAATTATAAGTTGAAAAAATGGCTGAGAAGAAACAACAGTATAAAAAAAATATGGAGGAAATAAACTAAGATAGAATGATGTAAGAACATATACTTTTCAGCTTAGAATAATCCTGACACCAAAGCTAGAAAAGGACAATAACAAATAAAATTGCCAGTCAATGTTCTTTATCAACACAGACTAAAAATTCTGAGTTGAGTCATATATAACTGGAAATCAGTTATATATAGAAAGAAAAATGACCAAGCAAAGTTTATTCCAGGAAAGAAAGGATGGTTTAAAGTTTGAAAATTGATCAGTATAATTCATCACATTAATAGTATATAATGGTCTCAATAGATGCAGAGAAATACTTGATAAAATTCAACACCCATTTATGATAAAAACTCTCAGCAAACCAGAAATTTAAGGTCACTTTCTTAATCCAACAAAGAATATCTGCAGTTCAGAAACTTGCTACAGCCATTTGAAAAGTATTTTCATGGAATGACTTGGGGCAGGGGGTAAAGCCTGTCTAAAAAGGAATGAGAATAAGAGCATTCAATGTGACTTATTTACAAGGCTTGGCTACAATGGGGAAAAGGGTGATAGTCCCAGGAAGATATTACAAAGGTGTTTTTTGGATTTTATTATTTTTGGTATTTTGAAAACTAGGGAAAATGAACTATTCATCATTATCTAAATAGAGAAACCAGAGATCAAATTGCCAACATCCACTGGATCATTGAAAAAGCAAGAGAGTACCAGAAAAAACATGTATTTCTGCTTTATTGAGTATGCCAAAGCCTTTGACTGTGTGGATCACAATAAACTGTGTAAAGTTCTGAAAGAGATGGGGATACCAGAACACCTGACCTGCCTCTTGAGAAACCTGTATGCAGGTCAGGAAGTAACAGTTATAACTGGACATGTTACTGGACATATAACAACAGACTGGTTCCAAATAGGGAAAGGAGTACGTCAAGGCTGTATATTGTCACCCTGCTTATTTAACTTCTATGCAGAGTACATCATGAGAAACGCTGGGCTGGAAGAAGCACAAGCTGGAATCAATATTGTCGGGAGAAATATCAATAACCTCAGATATGCAGATGACACTACCCTTATGGCAGAAAGTGAAGAACTAAAGAGCCTCTTGATGAAAGTGAAAGAGGAGAGTGAAAAAGTTGGACTTAAAGCTCAACATTCAGAAAACGAAGATCATGGCATCTGGTCCCATCACTTTATGGGAAATAGATGGGGAAACAGTGGAAACAGTGTCAGACTTTATTTCTTTGGGCTCCAAAGTCACTGCAGATGGTGATTGCAGCCATGAAATTAAAAGATGCTTACTCCTTGGAAGGAAAGTTAAGACTAACCTAGACAGCATATTAAAAAGCAGAGACATTACTTTGTTAACAAAGTTCCATCTAGTCAAAGCTATGGTTTTTCCAGTGTCATGTATGGATGTGAGAGTGGGACTATAAAGAAAGCTGAACACCGAAGAATTGATGCTTTTGAACTGTGTTGTTGGAGAAGACTCTTGAGAGTCCCTTGGACTGCAGGGACATCCAACCAGTCCATCCTAAAGGAAATCAGTCTTGGGTGTTCATTGGAAGGACTGATGTTAAAGCTGAAACTCCAGTACTTTGACCACCTCATGTGAAGAGCTGACTCACTGGAAAAGACCCTGATGCTGGGAGGGATTGAGGGCAGGAGCAGAAGGGGACAACGGAGGAGGAGATGGTTGGATGGCATCACCAACTCGATGGACATGGGGTTTGGTGGACCCCGGAAGTTCGTGATGGACAGGGATGCCTGGTGTGCTGCAGTTCAAGGGGTCACAAAGAGTCAGACACAACTGAGTGACTGAACTGAACTGAAATAGACCCATGAAGTTTTACTCACTGTGTTTTGCATATTGTGTATATCTAGAGAGTGAAAGTGAAAGTCACTTAGTTATGTCTGACTCTTTGCAACCCCATGGATTATACAGTCTATGGAATTCTCTAAGCCAGAATACTAGAGTGGGTAGCTGTTCCCTTCTCCAGGGGATCTTTCCAACCCAGGGATTGAACCCAGGTCTCCCACATTGCAGGCAGATTCTTTACCAGCTGAGCCACCAGAGAAGCCTGGTGTATATCTGGGGATTAACAGAAAAGAGATGCACACTTAAAGGATTTAACTGGAGAGAGCTAAATATTTGGACTCTTGAAAGATATACAGGGACTTGTGGTATTAGAATGTTTTACCACCCCTAGATCTAAAGTTGTAACAGTTAGAATTATGTAGTCCACCAAGATTAGTATTCTGAATTCTCTTTCTTCCCACCCTCTGTTATCTTCCAGGCATCTGCCATTGGCTGATCCTAACAGAAAACAAAGGGCAAGGAATCCTGGTTAATGTAGTCCATAGGAGTTACTATTGTAAGTCACATAGAGATGGGCAGGAAGAGATCTGAAGAGGCCAATGAAGACTAGTTAGCACATATATGTTCTAGTCTAACTGTTATGCCCTTCCCTACTTTTCTATCTTGCAAAATCCTCTTTTCTCTTTAAGGCTCAATCCATAAGAAACGTTCTATATGGACTCACAGTGCTTCCCAAGCAAGGACAGGTGATTTCTCTTCTATTTGTATTTATGCATCTGTTGCAAAGACTATTTATTAGTGCAAGTACATGACAGACACAGTCTTAACCTGTATTATTTATCTCATTTACCCAAATAATCTTTTAAGGTAGATAGAAAGCAATGGCAATCCATTCCAGTACTCTTGCCTGGAAAATCCCATGGACGGAGGAGCCTGGTGGGCTGCAGTCCATGGGGTCGCTAAGAGTCGGATACGACTGAGCATCTTCACTTTCACTTTTCACTTTCATGCATTGGAGAAGGACATAGCAACCCACTCCAGTGTTCTTTCCTGGAGAATCTCAGGGATGGGGCAGTCTCGTGGTCTGCCGTCTATGGGGTCACACAAAGTCAGACACGATTGAAACGACTTAGCAGCAGCAGCAGCAGCAGCAGCAGCATAGCCATTTAACCTCAAGGAATCCTAGGCTTAGCAGGCTAAATAACTTGTCCAAATGTACTTAGCTGGTGACTGGCAATTTGTTCATACTACCTCCATCACTCCGTGCTCCCATAATGCTTTGTGTGTAGATCAGATAAAGCATTTAGCACATTCTATTTTCTGAAATTCAAGCAAGAAAATCATACTTGTGGCAAATGATCACAGAATGTCAAGAGTCAAGCTGCTCATCCTGGTGCCTTTAATCACTAGTAATTGTTTGAGTTTCTGTAGGACGAGATCCTGGACAGGGTTAATATCTGGTATCTGTCCCAGTGACAAATGAAATGATAGCAGAGCATGGAGTCAGAGTTCTACTTTATTAGGCAGGTATACTTCTGTTGCAAATGATAAAATCCTCCTTAATGTAGTTTTTTTTTTTTTAATTAAGTTTATTTTATTTTTAAACTTTACATAATTGTACAGTTTTGCCAAATATCAAAATGAATCTGCCACAGGTATACATGTGTTCCCCATCCTGAACCCTCCTCCCTCCTCCCCCCCCATACCATCCCTCTGAATCGTCCCAGTGCACCAGCCCCAAGCATCCAGTATCGTGCATCGAACCTGGACTGGCATCTCGTTTCATACATGATATTTTACGTGTTTTACCCCAATGTTCATCGCAGCACTGTTTATAATAGCCAGGACATGGAAGCAACGTAGATGTCCATCAGCAGATGAATGGATAAGAAAGCTGTGGTACATATACACAATGGAGTATTACTCAGCCATTAAAAAGAATACATTTGAATCAATTCTAATGAGGTGGATGAAACTGGAGCCTATTATACAGAGTGAAGTAAGCCAGAAGGAAAAACACCAATACAGTATACTAACACATATATATGGAATTTAGAAAGATGGTAACAATAACCCTGTGTACGAGACACAAAAGAGACACTGATGTATAGAACAGTCCTTAATGTAGTTTAAGCAACAAAAGAAAATATATTCATCCATGTAGCTAGCAAGGCCAAAGTGAACCTGACTTCAGTTCAGTTCAGTTCAGTTCAGTCGCTCAGTCGTGAACCTGACTTAAATGTACATAAATAAATCTAAGGGCTCAAGGGTTCATACAATTTTTCAGGGTTTTTTCTCCTTGCCAATCTCTCTGTTTTACTTTTTTATCTTTTTCCTGACTATTGCTCAATTTTCTTCTGACAAGTTTTCTCTGCTGCCACTGGTAGCCTTTGCTTTAGATGGCCCCTCCTTAGTACATCTAGCTGTAAGAGAATGTCTTTCCAATATCCATTTATCAATTTAAGAAGGCATTTGTTTGGTCTTGCTTATTTGTTAAATGCTTACCCCAGGGTTAATCACTGTGATAGAGAAACTGGTCCCATTAACTGGTCATCATGTTTGAGATATAAGTCCACTGCTAAGGATGGGAAAGGAACTTACTGTAGGATGCTAGAAAAATAATGAGATTTAATGGGAAATGTGCTGGGTAGTCTACCCAAATAACTATCACAATCTTTTCCCAATCTTCTTGCCAAATCTATTTTCAAATTAAGTGTATTCTTCTTTCAAAACATGTTTTTGCTTTTTCTTTGTGTGCCAGTTCTATCATCAAGTGTTTTAGGACATAATTTGCTCAGTCATGTCTGACTCTTTGCAACCCCATGAACCACAGCACGCCAGGCCTCCCTGTCCATCACCAACTCCA
>NW_011494945.1:1376902-1378762 GCF_000754665.1 Bison bison bison | reverse complement strand
CATCTCATCCTCTGTCATCTCCTTCTCCTCCTGCCCTCAATCTTTCCCAGCATCAGGGTTTTTTCAAATGAGTCAGTTCTTCGCATCAGATGGCCAAAGTATTGGAGTTTCAGCTTCAACATCAGTCCTTCCAAGGAACACCCAGGGCTGATCTCCTTCAGAATGGACTGGTTGGATCTCTTTGCAATCCAAGGGACTCTCAAGAGTCTTCTCTAACACCACAGTTCAAAAGCATCAATTCTTTGGTGCTCAGCTTTCTTCACAGTCCAACTCTCACATCCATACATGACCACTGGAAAAACCATAGCCTTGACTAGATGGACCTTTGTTGGCAAAGTAATGTCTCTGCTTTTGAATATGCTATCTAGGTTGGTCATAACTTTCCTTCCAAGGAGTAAGTGTCTTTTAATTTCATGGCTGCAGTCACCATCTGCAGTGATTTTGGAGCCCCTCAAAATAAAGTCATCCACTGTTTCCACTAGCATGAGTCTAATTATTAAAAGTAGGATATTTTCACCCTTGTGAAAAATCTTTCTCACTATAGTTAGTTCAGCACAGTGAATCTGTATTGCAGTTTATCCATATTGTCAGACTCTTAACAGCACAAGAATAGCTTCATATTGAATGATGTTTTATAATGGTCTCTACTGTTTTTCAGGCTGACATAAGATGTATCTGACAACCCATTGACATGTATCTGACATGTATCCAAATTACTTTTATCCTCTGCCAGCTGTATCAATATTTCTTAAACTTTTGGGGTCAATAAGAATCTGATGAAAGCTGAGGACTCACTCCCTAGAAAAATGTACATATAAACATACCATGATTTTTTTTTATAGAATACTATGGAGTTCACTGGAGAAGGCAATGGCACTCCACTCCAGTATTCTTGCCTGGAAAATCCCATGGACGGAGGAGCCTGGTAGGCTGCAGTCCATGGGGTTGCTAAGAGTCGGGCACGACTGAGCGACTTCACTTTCACTTTTTACTTTCATGCATTGGAGAAGGAAATGGCAACCCACTTCAGTATTCTTGCCTGGAGAATCCCAGAGACAGAGGAGCCTAGTGGGCTGCCGTCTACAGGGTTGCACAGAGTTGGACACAACTGAAGTGACTTAGCAGCAGCAGCAGCATGGAGCTCACATATCTCTAAGATAGAGAATAGCTTTTGGTGTGAGGAAAACAAAGCAGACATATGCACATAGAGTTGGTACCTTGATGAGGAGTACACAGTGTTTTGTAAGCTTTGTTTTCAAGCCTTCAGAATGTTTAGACGTAAAGCATCGTCAGATTTACACTTTAATTATATTGCTTTGTCTAAAGATAAGAAATGAATTTAAGGTTATTGGAAAGATAGGTGCAAGAGAGATAAGTAAAGAAACTAGTATACATATAAAGGAGGTCAATCAGGCAGGACTTCCTAATTTATTATAAGTAGGGGTTGGGAGAAGGAGAATTCAAGGATGAACCTCAAGCTTCCAAATGGATTATGGTGACATTAACAGACTACCAAAATCACTGCAGATGGTGATTGCAGCCATGAAATTAAAAGACGCTTACTCCTTGGAAGGAAAGTTATGACCAACCTAGATAGCATATTCAAAAGCAGAGACATTACTTTGCCAACAAAGGTCCGTCTAGTCAAGGCTATGATTTTTCCAGTAGTCATGTATGGATATGAGGGTTGGACTGTGAAGAAAGCTGAGTGCTGAAGAATTGATGCTTTTGAACTGTGGTGTTGGAGAAGACTCTTGAGAGTCCCTTGGACTGCAAGGAGATCCAACCAGTCCATTCTAAAGAAGATCAGTCCTGGGTGTTCTTTGGAAGGACTGATGCTAAAGTTGAAACTCCAGTACT
>NW_011494945.1:1364359-1376802 GCF_000754665.1 Bison bison bison | reverse complement strand
GGGTGTTCTTTGGAAGGACTGATGCTAAAGTTGAAACTCCAGTACTTTGGCCACCTCATGCGAAGAGTTGACTCATTGGAAAAGACTCTGATGCTGGGAGGGATTGGGGCAGGAGGAGAAGGGGACAACAGAGGATGAGATGGCTGGATGGCATCACTGACTTGATGGACGCGAGTTTGAGTGAACTCTGGGAATTGGTGACGGACAGGGAGGCCTGGCGTGCTGCAGTTCATGGGGTTGCAAAGAGTCGGACATGACTGAGCGACTGAACTGAACTGAGACTAGAAATAGTAGAGGAGGAGCAATTTGGTGATTTATGGTGACCTCTGTCAAATCGCTGAAATTTAAGTTACATGAGTTAAGGTTAGATAGTTGGACATATATAGGATCTATGTTTATGATGACAATCTGGAATTCTTCTGCAGGATAGTGTTTCTAAACCTTAACACACAGAAGAGTCACTTAGAAAGTCTATGGAAACAGATTGCTGGGTCCTACTCTCAGAGTTTTTGATTCGGTAGGTCTGGGGTAAGGCTGGAAAATATTTTATCTTCTAATAGCCTCCCAGGTGATACTGGTGCTGTTCTGGATATCTGGAAGACCACACTGGAAAACACTGATGTAGAAGACCTTTGTTGTTTTCAGTTTCTATCCAACTTTTTATTTTCTTGTTACAGCATCCCTTTCAGTGCCGCCAACATCCTTTGGGAAATTGCTTCTCTCTTACTCCAGCCATTCTATTCTTGTTTTTCTGCCTATGTTCATTCATGTATGATTACACACGGAGAGATACATCTATATAGAAAACCACTTTCTTAGAAACAATAAAATGGTGGCTGTCAGGGGCTGGAGACAGGGTGGGATAGGCGATATTGGTCAAAGGGTGTGTGTGTGTGTTAGTCACTCATTCGTGTCCCACTCTTTTCGATCCCATGGACTGTAGCCCACCAGGCTCCTCTGTCCATGGGATTCTCTGGGCAAGAATACCAGAGTGGGCTGCCATTTCCTTCTCCAGGGGATCTTCCCATCTCAGGGGTTGAATCTGGGTTTCCTGCTTTGCAGGAAGATTCTTTCCTCTCTGAGCCACCAGGAAAGCCCTGGTCAAAGGGTAAAGCATTCAATTATGTAAGTTCTGAGGATCTAATGTACAGCTTGGTGACTTTAGTTTAACATAAGGTATTGTTTATGTCAAAGTTGCTAAGAGTAGATCTTATATCTTCTCACCACCAAGAAAAAGAAGTTGACTGTGCAAGATGATAGATGTGTTAATTATCTTCTTCATCTTGGTAATCATTCCACAATGTATATAATTCAAATAATCTCATTGTACACTTTAAATATATATGTTTATATTTGTCAATTACACCTCAATAAAGTTGGGGGAAAAAAGAAGAGAATGAAACCACCACACAGGAAAAGCTAGAAACAGAGAAGGAGAACAAAAGAGAAGAGAAAACAAAGTACAGAAAAGAATTTCCCATTCATCCCTCAAGCTGGGTCCAGCGCTTGCCTTCCCAATTACTTGAGCAATAAATTCTCTCTTTAAGTCAGCTAGAATGTGTTCCTGTAACTTTCTATGAGAAAGTCCCAATATATTTTCCTTTTATTTTTTTAAAAGACTTTTTGAGATTCCGATTCCCATTTGTGATATCTGGTTAGTAAAGCAAGTTGTAAATGTTCTTTGTTTAAAAAATTCAATAATGTTTGCTGCTGCTACTGCTAAGTCGCTTCAGTCGTGTCCAACTCTGTGTGACCCCATAGATGGCAGCCCACCAGGCTCTGCCGTCCCTGGGATTCTCCAGGCAAGAACACTGGAGTGGGTTGCCATTTCCTTCTCCAATGCATGCAAGTGAAAAGTGAAAGTGAAGTCGCTCAGTTGCGTCCGACTCGTAGCGACCCCATGGACTGCAGCCTACCAGGCTCCTCCATCCATGGGATTTTCTAGGCAAGAATACTGGAGTGGCTTGTCATTGCCTTCTCATGTTTATATTTTCCCAAATCAAATAAAATCAATATAATTCAAAGTCTATTTGCAAAGTTCAGTTTTTGTTCTTGTTCCTTCAACTTTAGCACAGACCACAGCTGGGTTATAAGGCATTTTACTGATTTGGTTACCTTAAAATAAACACCAATCTAAGTAGAATTAGCCATAGAATATGCACTGGCATGGGCTGTGTTGAATGGTTTCTACTCTGATGGTGGTGGTGTTATCATTACTGATTTAGAGGGACACAGTCAGGTTTCTGTCTTGTAATATTTTGCAAGCAGTTCTGCTTTCACAAGTTCAGTTGCTCTTACTATTTTTCTTTTATTATCATAAAATTAATAGGAAGGAGACCACCTGAGGCACATTAATTAATAGTTAAGAGAAAAATTTTGACCTATTTTCCTTCTTCATTCCTCCAACTGGATAGATAATATGTTTTCACTAATAAAACTGAGCCTGCTGCAATGTTGTATGTAATGTGAATTACCTTACTGTGGGGAGCCAGGAGAACTTAGTGTAACATGCAAAATCTCTGGAGAATACCAGATCTTGTTTTTGTTTCTCCTTGAATTCTCTCTCTGGTGTGCCTTGTGGTCTTTAGAGGGATTCTAAAGCATCTGGATATTGTGGAAAAGGAAAAAAAACCAGATTAGCAATGACTTGATGAAGTTTCTTTCACTTCTTATATTGCTAACTGTGCAAAATTGTTAATGTGTCTCTTTACTATTTCTGGTCTCTTCAATATCTTTGTGACAGTTGAAGAAGAAAGACAAATGCCCATGATTCATCTTGTTCAGATAGAATATTTCTAATATTAAAAGAAAAGTAGAATATTACCTTTTGATGAGGCCTACTGGTCCAGAGACAAACAGGACCTTAATAATCTATCATTATTGAATGAAGATAATAAATGACATTTCTCTTATTCTCAAGATATCATTTTAACAGAAACTTTGGAGGAAGGGGTTACTTTATATCCACAGGGGAGAAATTATTATTTTTTTTAATTGAGAGTTAGGTATAAACCCTGAAACTGTTATTCTCTAGTTATTTTATTAACTTACAGATGCATGAAGCTCTTCCAAGCCTATTTAATTTGTGCCTGTGACTTCTCTTTAAGAGCAAGGAGAGATAGTGCACATTTCTTGGATATAGCACAAACAGGATCTTATTTCATTTGTTAGTTGAGTAGAAGCTGAACAGAGCTTCTTTTGGAGAATATAAAACAGAGTTTCCCACTGAGCTAACCTCATTTTCTAGGATTGTACCATTGCCCTCACCATATGTCCGGCTGCATTATTATAAAGACATCCAACTGCTGAGGTTATTTCTGTTTCTAGTAAATAGATGCTAGTTATATTTCTTAAAATTGTCCTTATGCAAGTTAAATTTTCTTACGAAAGAATCATCAGAACTAATGTACACTGATTTTGATCATGGAAATTCAATTAGAGGAAATGACATATAAAAAAGAGAAGGATGGGGCAGTGGTTAGGGGTACTAGAGAGATAGATTGGAGTACAATATGAATGTTAGGCTAAGGGGTTTGGAATTAATTCCAGTACTGTGGAACTCCTTATAGTAGTTGGCGTGGGTCTCTGGATATCATTGCAGATTCAAACTAAAGCCATATGTGAAGGTTTTTTTTTTTGTGTGTGAGAACTTCTACTGCCAGCACCATTATCAAGCTTTGTGTCTGATGTGAGAGATGTGAGGGTGGAGAGGGGGCTGTCTCCTCTTTAGCCAAAGATTATTTCATTTCAGATCCTTTGTTTCCATTCAGATAGCCCCTCCATCCATCCTCCTGCCAGCCTCTGTCTGATATATGCAGTTATTGTAAGCCAACTTTCTCTTGCAGCAGGCTCCTACAATTTTCTCATAAACATAGTGCATGGAAGCAGCATAACCTGTTTTTGAAGCATTGTACACATGCAAAGTATACATCAAGAAAAAGACTAGTAATCAAGAGTTGCAGTTCTAGAGTCACAATGCACTGGGTCAATTCTATGTTCTGATCATTTACTTGCCATGTGACTCAGAAAATGACTTAACCTCCTTCAGTCTTTGTAAAATGAGGATAGTGTATGGATCTCATATGATTATTTCAAAGTGTTAATGCATTAGCACCTGTGAAGCACTGATAACCCTGCACAATACAAAGTAATGTCTCAATAGATGTCTGAAATATTTTTATAGGTTTTGACCTGATTAGAGTCCTAATCAGTTAACATGCTGCTGCTGCTAAGTTGTTTCAGTTGTGTCCGACTCTGTGCAACCCCATGGCCAGCAGCCCACCAGGCTCCCCTGTCCCTGGGATTCTCCAGGCAAAAATACTGGAGTTGGTTGCCATTTCCTTCTCCAATGCATGCAAGTGAAACGTGAAAGTGAAGTCGCTCAGTCATGTCCAATTCCTAGTGACCCCATGGACTGCAGCCTACAAGGCTCCTCTGTCCATGGGATTTTCCAGGCAAGAGTACTGGAGTTAATACGAGTGAATGGAAAAAGCAAGGGGTTTTTAGTCAAGTGAATGTGACTTCAAATCTTGGCTCTGCTGCTACCAGCTGTGTGAACTTGGGCCTCTTTGAGCCCACCTTCATATCAAAGAATTGCTCAGCAGGCAGACTCAGCCTCCAAGTAATAGAATGTCCTACTTGAAATGGCTTAACAAATAAGGAAAGAAGTTCTACCTTGTGTAACCTGCAGTCCAAGGGGATGGAGGTGCAGTGTGTCACTTAACTATTTTCTTACTACTCTTTGGCTTCAGCCTTTCTCTCCCTGTCAATTTTGTTCTCAGTCTGGCTCCTCTCATGGTCCCAAGTTGGTGGCTGGGGCAACTTGGGCAAGATGCTCCCTTTTCCTACCTAAAATGAGAAAGAGAGATTCTTAGCTAATCATGAAATACAAGTTCTTCCTTTTACCCTTCTGAATCATTTTAGGGCACATAGCCACCGTTAGACCAATCACAAGAGTCAGAAAATTAGCATAGAATAATTAGAATCTTCCTTTAGAACAGATGAAGATAGAAATCTGAAAAAAAATCAGAGTTCTATTTGGAGAAATGAAAGGGAAATGGATATTGCATGGGCAACTAGGTATGTTCATCACAATTTGTTTTTAATATTAAATAAGACAATATAATGTCATTTAATATTAAATCAGATAGCATAGTGTTATATTAAGTAAGATGCTATTTAATATTGAATAAGATAAGTAACATGTATATCATAGCACCCAACTGCAGTACCAAAATGCTAGTTCTTTTCTTTCTGTTGTAATTTTCTTATTCAATAACACTTCTTAAACTGAGGCTTTATCTGGCATTGATAAAGTTGGCATTTTCAACTGATTAGTTGAAAATAAGGAAGGTGGGGGAGCTGAAGGGAGAGACTTAAGAGGAGTTAGAACAAGTTACAAGATTATTATAGTACTTCAGGTAAGATGTAATAAATCCCAAACCATGGAGGAGACAAACTGGAAGATAGTGATAAATGTGAAAATATTATGAAGCTACAGTTCATAGGATTGGTGAATGACTGGTGATAGGAGATGGATGGTAGGAAAGGAGGTAGTTTTAAGATTTTGAATCTGGTTGCCAGGAAGAATGCCAGTATCTTTAATACAGAGAGAAGAGCTGGTTTAGGGGAAGCAGGATGACTTTGGTTCATGTTGTCTTAGGTCTTCAGAGGTCTGGCAGATATCCAAGCAGACAATTAATGAGATTATTAGTTTAGTGTGGAGGCTAGACCCTTTGGTTCATTCAGATAGGGGTGTTAGACAATGAAATTTCAGGAAGGATTGTGCACATCTAAATGAAATGATTAAGCAAAGGAGTTAAGGAATGGCTACATCTATAAATAGAAAGAGAATGATCAAAGAGAATGTCAAAAAACAGATATGACCCAATAATAGATGCTGCTGCTGCTGCTAAGGTGCTTCAGTTGTGTCCGACTCTGTGCGACCCCACAGACGGCAGCCCACCAGGCTCCGCCCTCCCTGTGATTCTCCAGGCAAGAACACTGGAGTGGGTTGCCATTTCCTTCTCCAATGCATGAAAGTGAAAAGTGAAAGTGAAGTCGCTCAGTCGTGTTCAACTCTATGCAACCCCATAGACAGCAGCCTACCAGGCTCCTCTATCCATGGGATAACTTATTTCAAATAAAGGGGTATTCAACAATGTTTAATGCACAGATGTTTCAGGAGTTTAAAAACAGAGAAAAGACACAGGACTCAGTGATTAGAAGGTCAATACTACCTTTGAATAAGCAAATTCAATAACATCAGTAATGAAAGTTCAGAAACTTGGGGTCATCAGAAAAAGACTACGGAAATAGCTGCTCTTTCAAAAACTTGGTGGTAAAGTGAGAGTCATGGGGTGGAAAGCACAAGATGCTACTGGATTGAGGGGTTATTTTTGTTTAAATTCAGAGAGAACTGAACAGATTTGTGGGAGAAGAAACAGAATCTGGATAAGAGAAAAGACTGAAGATGCAAGGAAAAGGGGCAACGATAGAAGAAAAAGAGGCAATGATAGAACGCCTCTCAAGTTTTAAGAACTTACCACGTGGCAGGCACTGTTAGGATTCCATTTTTCAAAGGCAGAACCTGGGTTTGTGTGATGTTAAATAACTTATGCAGGTTCTTACAATTAAAGGGGTAGAGCCATGCTAGGTGACTACGTGGGATTGCAAACTCCGTGCTCCCTGCTGCAATGTGATTTCAGCCCCTGGAGGAGGGTGGTTAGGGGCCATCCGAAGTACCAGTGAAGAGAGGCATTCACTTTGGCAAAGAGGAGAGGTAGTTCTTTTTCACATCTATTTTTTAAAATTTTTATTGGAGTCTAGTTGACTTAAAATTTTGTGTTATTTTCTTCTATATAACAAAGTGAATCAGTTCTACATATATATGTGTGTACATATATATATATATATATATGCTCTTCAAAATTCTTTTCCTGTATAGCTCATTACAAAAAGTTAAGAAGAGTTCCTGTACTATACAGCAGGTCCTTATTAGTTATTTTATATATAGTAGTGTAGGACAAAGAGAAAAAGAGAAAATGAAGGTGGGGAAGAATTTGAGATGGAGGAGGAGATTGAAAAGTGCAAGCAAAAGTTCCTTAACTTGCTCGTCAGAGCCCTGCCTTCAGAACACAGAGCCAGGAAGATTTCTTAGCTTTAAGAAAATAGGAACATTTCTAATAATCAATGCATAACTTGCCCTTTCACCACCTCTTCGGCCAAATTTAACAGTTGTTACTTATAAAGTTTCTCCTTTAGTACAGAATGAGTTAACATCATCAAAAAGAATTGTAAGAAAGGTATATAAATGGTAAATATAAAAGTTAAACACCTTAAAAATACTCATAGAGTGAGTGACTGAGCCCATGAATACTTAGAATTGGTAAACAGTTGTATATCATTTTACCAGTAGTATGAAGGGATATTATAATAATTGCTATTTTTTTAATACTTTATTTTACCTAATAAGCCTAGTTAGCTGGGCATTTTGGACCATTGCCTCAGGAAAGAGAAACACAGAAGAAAGCAGAGAAAATAGGGCATTAATTCTTAATTTTTGAAGTTTTGAGGCTAGGCCTCTGAAACTGAACAAAAAATTTGGATAATGCAAAATGATGAAAGTGACATAAAGAGCAATAAAATTCTGCCACAATTTGTCTGCCATTGGTATTGACAGACATCTGTGACATAAAGTGAGATGTGGAGGAAAGGTGGAAGGGAAACCAGGAGTGAGGAGATGCTGTGATCCCTGACAGGATCCGGGGGGAACCACAGCTGCCTGATGGAGATCTGAAGATTGAAGAGCAGAGTACACTTTTAATGGGTTCAACTCAGAGAGGAACTTCTGGCTTAGTGTATCTATAGAGTGTATGTAGACAGATGGATCCACAATTGCTTTTTTATTGTTTCTTGCATTTAATTGGAGTGTAAGAAAAATTGAGTGACCACTTTATGTGGGAAAGCCCCACAGAAAAGGAAAACAAGTTCCCCCCTCTCTGGGGGAACTTGGCTGGCTTTCTCCAGGCTCAGAATGAAGCAGGAAAGACAGAATGACTCCAAAAAGGACTTGTAGAAGTTCACTGAGAGAGAGAGAGCCAGTTCTGAAGCATGCCAAGAACAAGAGATGACTCAGGATTCTGACATGAATAGATGATGATGCAGAACAAAGCACCTACTTCCTACCCTGGATGGCTCAGTACTGAAAAAATGATTCCTATACCCCTCCCCACCAAATTCACCTTGTGGGTGTTGGTGAATAACCACAGTGACATACTCACTGTGAGAATACCCATATAGTAACAAGAGAGTCATTCTTTTCATAAGAATATGATTTGATGTTTACATTTCATAATTTCAAAGGGCTAGAAATAGAAAGGGAAAAAAGTCAAAGTGTTAGTTGTTCAGTCGTGTCCAACTCTTTGCAACCCCATGTACTGTAGCCCACCAGGCTCCTCTGTCCATGGAATTCTCCAGGCAAGAATACTGGAGAGGGTAGCCATTCTCTTCTCCATGGGATCTTCCTGACCCAGGGATCAAACCCAGGTCTCTTGCATTGCAGGCAGATTCTTTACCGCCTGAGCCAAAATATGTAGCATTTTACTTCAAATGTCTAGTGCTACCTTGAAAGTCAACAATATTATAACCCTTAGTAGCAAAGATGTTTCTAATGTATTAGTATTGCTTGACACACAAAGCTGTTCAGGAAATAGAAAATCCCTGGGTAGGTACATGGATGGATGAGCACATTTTTAAGTGCAAAATGAAAACAGGTTTAAAGTTCTCTAAAGTGATCTCCTCAAAAGTCAGGTGTAATCAAGATAAATGGAGAGAATATTTATTTCCTGCCATTTTGAATTATTTTTTCATTGTTTAAGTGAGTAATTATTTCTTAAGAGAATGTAAATTCTTGAGGGCAGAGTTCAGACAAACCAAAGAAGATCTTTATTCAAGCAGATCCTGAAGGCCAGAGGGATAAATATCCAACCCTGCCCAGTCAGCATTGACAGAAAGAAAGATACTGTTTAAAAGGATGAGAGTGAAATTTTAGAGCCAGAAAAGCAGTACAGGAAGTAGGTGCAAAGGCTTAGGGAACTCAGTGGTGCAAAGCTGCTGGAGAATCTCTTGTGGGGAATGCCAGCTGTAGAGTAGAGACATGGTACTACTGACAGTGACTACACCGCACATCTTGTTAGCACACCCATAATTCAAATGCAGAGGAGCTCAGGGTTACAGTTTTGAAAGGTTTACTTTAAAAGGAAATTTTTACTGGAATAAAGCAACTCAATTTTGCATATAATTTGATCTAGTGTGGTAGAAAGATCCCAGAATTTGGAGGTGGAAGGGCACTGTTTGAAGTCTGACCCAGGGAAAACCACCTCTTGACCTATTTCCTTACATGTAAAATGAAGTTCATTATACTTTTTCTACCTTGCAGCATTATGTAGATGACCAAATACAAGAATACATGAGAAAGTATTTTTGAGAGCTATCAAGTGTTATAAAATATTAGTTATTATAATTATTTTTGAAGTTGTAATTTTAAAACTATTAAACTCTCCTAGTTGCCTTAAAAATACAATGAAAATTACACAAAGTACAGAAAACTTTTCAGAAATCAATGATCTAATCACATGATTACATAATGCTTTTCTGCCTTTCCTTCTCTTTTTTTAGTTATTCCATTAATCAGAATCCTTTTATGAGTAGAGAGGCTGTGGAGAGAATCCCCAGACCCCTGGAGCTTGACCCACAGGCCATCAGAGTCAGGCCCCATTCATATTTTCAGATCCAGCTCCTCCCCCGTCCTGTTAAACAAGTAGCAACTTAGGTCCCAGAATGAAGTAGGCTAGTCATGCCTCCTTGCCTTTAGCACTTACTCTTTCTTCTTTTGGAATACACTTTTTTGGAATCATATTCATTTTGCAAGACCTACTCAGGCATCTCTGAAACTGGAAAATCATAGGTTAAATCAACTACACCTGTAACCTGCCTTCACCTCGCAAGGTCCTTTTAGCTGTTGCTCCAAAAAAACTTTGCTTATCCTCCAAACTGCAGGTAACCTAAACAGAGGGTAGTCAGGAACTTGGAGTCAGCTGTGTCTAGTTAGCCAGCTGTGTCTTGTTAGAACAGAACCACTTTAGGCTGGATAGGCCCCTCCCATCTTCCAACTGCGCATGTGTTAGCGCTGCTCAGTGACCTTTTGAGGTCAAAAGGCTGAAAGATCCGCCCTCTGAGTACAGTTGTTATGGACCAAGAATGCCGGAATGGGTTGCCATTTCCTTCTCCAAGGGATCTTCACTACCCAGGGATTGAATCTGCATCTCCTGCATTACAGTTTCTCTACTGCTAAGCCACCTGGGAAGCCCCAGTGAGTATGGTAAGTGACTCCATTTTTAAACAAGCATCTGGGAAGAAGCCCTTAGCTTTGTAATGCCTGCACAGAATGATAGTACCTTGGCTTTTTCTTATTTCCAATCACCTTTCTCTAAGCTTCTCGTGCTTCTCACACCTCAGACCACCCTGCTTCTTTTTCTCGTGAATATCCCCAGCATGCCCCTCACCTTCCTAGAGGTAGGCCTCAAACTTCAGTGGGTTGATGCAAACCTTGACTTGTTAGCGTTTGGCTTGCTGTGTGCCAGGCAGATGAACCCATTTCAATAATATATCCTCCTCAGCAAAGCTTTTCTGACAACCTTTATATTTTCCTGCTAACTGTGATGCCCACCTTCCTCTTGCTTATTCTTTGTGTCGGAAAAAGGAGGCCTCCTTTGGAAATCTTTCTCTGCTCTAGTAAGGGTCTGGGTCAGAGCTCCTCTGGAGTAGAGAGCGCATTTGGTAAGCTTTTCACCAGAATGTCAGCTCCAAGAGAAGTAAGACTGTTTTTATTCTTTGCCTTATCCTTGAAACCTAGAGCAATGCCCTGTATATAGTAGATGCGTACTAAATTCTTGTTGCTCAATAGATGCTCTTTTTAACAGGCTCTGGGGAAAACACTGCTAGTTGAAATTCTTGACTTAAATTAAAATTTGTTATTTTCTATTTTAAGAATTCAGAGTACTTCCATATGGTGGTAAAAATAAATATATTGACTTAAGTGGACTTGTGGACTTTCTTGCACTTTTTTGTCAAGGAAATAATATTCAAATTAATTGGGAATAAAAATGGGTGAATAAACGGATGAATAAAAATTTGTCCTGTGATTTTACCGTAAGGAATGATTATTACAGGTCCTCACTCCCATCGTGCATTGAAAGCCATAACAAGGGAGAATATGGATAGAACAAGAATTTTCTGTTATAGAAGTGAAATAAAACGGTAAAGAGGGAATCATCTTGATAATCCAAGTAAAAAAATCGTTTAGCCTTATTTAGAGGCATATTCCTAGAAAGAAATGTTTTGTGGTTTTGAATCACCATAGGCAATTTTGTTAACTTTTCACTTTCTTTTGTATTTATAAGTTTTAGCTTTGGGTTAATTGTAAAAATCCTCATGATTATTCTTTTAAGAAAAATGATTCTGTGTCTTATTTGGAGTTTGAAAAGTTTTGTTTTTTAGAGCTATGACCACGTGCCATGTTGTTGGCTGTAGAGTTGTTGGGACAGACTTGATCTGACTACAAGGCCTGATAAACCCTTTTATCAAGTGCTGGCAATTCAGTTAAATAGCACCTGCTACCTCTCAAAGAGACGCTGCTAAACCGAAATTAACGCTTATGTGACTCTTCCAAGCAACTAATTTCATCAACAAAATTAGATTTCTTGGATGGGTAATTGACACAATCTGGTAACTCAGAGACTTGTCATTAAAAATTAAAAATATAGGGAAACAATATGAACTCAGGTTCTGCCACCAATCCCCTGGCAGTGGAGCATCCAAAGCAAAACTATCTCAAAGAAAGGTCGATAGCAGAATAAAGATCAAAGGGGGGACCTTCACAGAGTTCACCGAGTCTCTCTGGTCTTAGTAGAAGATAACATTCTGATTATTTTTTTCTTATTGTAAAAATTGTTTTACATTTGGGAATGTATAATGTTTGCTTAGAAAATATTGAAAATGTTTTTAGCATTTCTAGAGAGCCAGTAATGAATTTAGCTTTACTTTAATAATAAATGAAAACTTTTTCCAAGTTCCTCAAAACTTCACTACCTGCAAAATTCCAGGAGGTAGTATGACTTTTTTTGTTTTTTGACCCCTCAATTTTTTCTCATAACAAGAATTATCTTTTCTCATGTGAAATTCTTAAGTATGATGAAAGATTTGTGCCGGAATAGTCAAGGAAAATCTTAAGTTCACAGGGAGAAAAGTTAGTGCTTTTTTATTCTGTGCCTGCCCTCATGTTTTTCTCCCATTTCAAGGTCTCTTCACCACACACCTTAAGTGTACCTAGCAACAACATGACTGCTTCTCAGAGTTGCTGCGTCACCCCCCCCCCACCCCCC
>NW_011494945.1:1363008-1364259 GCF_000754665.1 Bison bison bison | reverse complement strand
CAACCCCCGACTGATTTAGCCTTTTGGATATCCTCTTGCTTTTAATTTTGAAACCACTTATTTGGTATGTAATTTCATACTGCATTTAATTTTTTTTTAAGAAACTGATTTTGCTGTTTACTGTATATTTTCAGATTGCTCTCCAGCAATAGTGACTCAATTTGTGACATTAAACATGTATATTTGTTTGCCTGGCTCTCTACCAACATCAGTTCAGTTCAGTCGCTCAGTCATGTCCGACTCTTTGGTTTGTCAAAGGGAAACTCAAAGTTATGAACGTCTAGAAAAAGAAACAAAAAGTTGAGCTACAAAAGACTAGTTCTCAAATAGCATGATGCTGAGTCTTTAAAAAGAAAATACCTCATGAAATTAGGAAGATTTCTGAGTTCAGATCAATCTGTTCAAAGTAGAAAGCAGCAACTTTGTGACATGATTTTTATATTCACAAAGGTCAAAACACAGTTTCAGCATCTGCTTAGAAAAGAGGGACAGGCTTCTTTTTGCTGGGGAGTCCAGGTTATCTGAAATATTCAGCAAATGGTCATGACTGAGGAAAGGACCTCTGAACGTGAGACTATCTTGATAAAAACAACCAGAACTGAAGTAAACAGAGACTAAAAAAACCCAGAATACTCAAGAACTGTAGGCTAGTTACAAAAGGTATATGACATTGTGTGATGTGAATAACAAAAGGAAGGGAAAAAGGAACAGAAGGAATATTGGAAACAATAGTGACTGAGAATTCCCTCCAGATACCAAATTACAGATCTAGGAAACTTTGAACACCAAACAGAAAAAATGCCAAAAAGTTACAACTTGTCTTTCTGTATTTTGTTTGTAAGTAAAAAAAGAAAAAAATCACAAAACAAGCCAAAAGAAAAATACACCTTACTTATAGAGGAACAAAGATAAGAATTACAACTAACTTCTCCTCAGAAACCCTGTGTTGATCTCTTTAAAGGCATTATTAGTAATTAATTCAGTTGAAAACAAAATTTTGTGGTTTTCTAAGTCCCATCACTTCATGGGAAATAGATGGGGAAACAGTGGAAACAGTGTCTGACTTTATTTTTGGGGGCTCCAAAATCACTGCAGATGGTGATTGCAGCCATGAAATTAAAAGACGCTTACTCCTTGGAAGGAAAGTTATAACCAACCTAGATAGCATATTCAAAAGCAGAGACATTACTTTGCCAACAAAGGTCTGTCTAGTCAAGGCTATGGTTTTTCCAGTGGTCATGTATGGACTGT
>NW_011494945.1:1340803-1362908 GCF_000754665.1 Bison bison bison | reverse complement strand
TTGGACTGTGAAGAAGGCTGAGTGCCGAAGAATTGATGCTTTTGAACTGTGGTGTTGGAGAAGACTCTTGAGAGTCTCTTGGACTGCAAGGAGATCCATCCAGTCCATCCTAAAGGAGATCAGTCCTGAGTGTTCATTGGAAGGACTGATGTTGAAGCTGAAACTTCAATACTTTGGCCACCCGATGCAAAGAGCTGACTCATTTGAAAAGACCCTGATGCTTGGAAAGATTGAGGACAAGAGAAGGGGCTGACAGAGGATGAGATGGTTGGATGGCATCACCGACTCAATGGACATGTTTGGGTGGACTCCGGGAGTTTGTGATGGACAGGGAGGCCTGGCGTGCTGCAATTTATGGGGTTGCAAAGAATTGGACATGACTGAGCAACTGAACTGAATTTAGAGTTCTTTTTATCTTATAACCTACTAACTAAAGGCATTCATTAAATTCACAGGTCAGAATTTTTTAATTAATTTTTTATTTTGAGATAATTTTATATTCATGTAGAGTTGTAGGAACTAATACAGAAAGGTCCTGTGTACACTCTACCCAGTATCACCAATGGTAAAATCCTGCAAAACTATAATATACCAATGTCAATCTTATTTCTCTGATTTTACTCGTGTATGTATTTAGGTTCTGTGCAATTTTATCACATATGTGAGTCCATATATTCACCACCTTCAAGTTACTGAATAATTCTATTACAATAAGAATCTCTAATTGCTCTCCTTTGATGACTGTACTCCTTTCTTCCTTCATCCCCTTCAATCCATTCCTAATTTCTGATAACCTCTTGCTTCTTTACCCACCCCACACACCCCCAGTAATCAATCATGAATCTGTTCTTCAGTTGTATAATTTGTCTTTTCAAAACATCATATA
Organism: Bison bison bison; assembly: GCF_000754665.1. Lineage (NCBI taxonomy): Eukaryota > Metazoa > Chordata > Mammalia > Artiodactyla > Bovidae > Bison > Bison bison. Next base: position 1,362,022 of record NW_011494945.1, on the reverse strand, counting down.
AATGGAATGATATTCTGACCTTTGGGGATTGACTTTTTTCACTCAGCACCATTTCCTGCCAATTGATCCAAGTTGTGTGCCTCAGTAGTTCATTTCTTTTTATTACTGAGCACTGTTCCTTGGTATGGAGGTATGACACTTTGTCTAACCATTCATCTATTTAGGGGCATGGGAGGTGGTTCCAGTTTTTAGCTATTCTAAGTAAAGCTGCTATGAACTTTCATGTAAGATTTTTACATGAACGTAAGTTTTCCTTTTTCTAGGATAAATGCTGAAGAATGTATTGCTGGGTAGTCTGATAATTGCCTGTCAGTTATAAGAAACTGCCAACTATTTTCTGGAGTGGCTTTGCTCTTTTGTATTCGCACATGTAACATAGGAGCCGTCTAGTTTCTCAGCATCCTCTCCAGCATTTGATGTTGTCACTATTTCAGCCATTCTGACACTTGTAAGGGATATTACACTGGGGCTTTAATTTGTATTTGACTAATAATGGCACTGAACATCTTTCCATGTGCTTATTTGCCATCTGTTTATCCTCTTTGGTGAAATGTCTGTTTATATCTTTAGCCCATTTGGTGATTAGATTGCTTTTTATCCTGTGAGTTTTAGAGTTCTAGATACTAGGACAAGATATTAATGTTTTGGTGGATATGTGTTTTGCAAATATTTTCTTCCAGTCTATTGCTTGTCTTTTCATCATTTTAAGAGTGTATTTTTGAAAGGAAACATCTTAAATTTTGATGAAGTCTAATTTAGCAATTTTTTCTTTCATGGATTAAGTTTTGGTGTCAAATCTAAGAACTTCTTGCCTAGTCCTAAATCATGAACATTTTCTAATTTTTTTTCTAAAAATTTTATAGGCTTATACTTAAAAGTGATCCATTTTGAGTTAATTTTTGGGTTGTGAGGATTATGTCAGAGTTCATTTTTTGTTAATCTATATAGATAAAACTTTTTGCTTTCTCTTTTGTGTTGAAGCTATAGTAGTAATAATGAAAACATTTTAAAGAGCCAACACATTTAAAGCATAAATCTTTTCCTGAAAATACTGTAAATTGACATGCTTATCTTTCAGACAAAACCTGCTGAAGTCATCACCTCCCTTATATATTTACTGTCCTGGAATCAGGTTCTGTATATTGTAATTTGCATTATTGTTTTAAGATTGGTCCCAATCCAATCTCTAGATTGCCCCTGTGACAACTGTAACTAGTGAATTACAACTATAAGTAATTTAGTCTGCATTTATCCCCGTCAATACTCCTTATATCCAGGCCCAGTGGAAAATATTTTACTGGGTGAGCTGCCTAGATGGTACAGTGGTAAAGAACTCACCTGCCAATGCAGGAGACTTGGATTTGATCCCTGGGTTGGGAAGATCCCCTAGAGAAGGAAATGGCAATGCACTTCTTGTGGAGAATCCAATGGACAGAAGAGGCAGGTAAGCTACAGTTCAGGGGGTTGCAAAGAGTTGGACACGACTTAGCAACTGAACAACAGCTGCTGCTGCTAAGTCAATTCAGTCATGTCGGACTCTATGTGACCCCATAGACAGCAGCCACCAGGCTCCCCCGTCCCTGGGATTCTCCAGGCAAGAACATTGGAGTGGGTTGCCATTTTCTTCTTCAATCATGAAAGTGAAAAGTGAAAGTGAAGTTGCTCAGTCGTGTCTGACTCTTAGCGACCCCATGGACTGCAGCCTACCAGGCTCCTCCATCCATGGGATTTTCCAGGCAAAGTACTGGAGTGGGGTGCCATTGCCGTCTCTGGAACAACAGCAATTGTATTGAAATTATAATCTGCCACAAATTTTAATACTTAGGAGATTCTTAGATAACTTTCATTACTACCTTGCTTCCAAACTTCTTGAATTTATTAAATTTGTCTCATATTACTACTGCTTGCTGCTCCTTGGATGTGTATTAACAATCTCAATTCTCATTTTCCTTATGGCTCTGAAAAACTTAGAATTTGCCATTTTTGTTCTTGTCACTCTAACAGCTTCCCTATTGCCTAACTTCAAAAACTTACTGCACTATTCAAAGGGAATAAAAAAATTCAGCCTTCAGAAATGAATAGATTCACTCCCTAAGTGAAAGGTGAGAGTGAAGGATGCTCATAGTTCTTTTTGTTTGGTTGCTATTCTAGTTGTCTGCAGAAACCTCTTAGACTTTTATTTGAAACTTTGTCTTACCTTGTGTTTCAAAATAATGTTCTAGTTTAATGGATTATGAATAATGATCTTCTGGAAGATTTATGTAAAATATATCTATATTCCTGCCTAAATATATTGCCTTACTTATCCATTTGAAGTGGATACACTACTGGATCTGATTTTTTTAATAACAAAATTAAATACTTAATGTTTTTACATTGGTATTTAAAACTGGAAGTGTAGTAGTTTCCCATGCCTTTGGCAAAGTTGACCATAAATTGGGCCATACAAATTTAAAGGCAAATAAAACCCATTAAATGCCTCTCCATTCTTGACATACTTTGCCTGCAGTGTAATGCTATTCTCCCCTGAGCTCCATCACCTCTTCCTGAATGTATTAAAATATGACATTAGTGTTTTTCTCTCCTTGTTCCTTCATCAACTTTAATATCCAGCTTATCTTTTACTACTCTCGCATATAAGGACTTTGCTCCAGATGAGCTCACTGTCTCCACAAAGCTTTGTCTCACCTTCCTTTCATTCTTTTTCTGATTAGTCTACCCGACTGGAATGTATTCCTTTCTTCACTACAGTGCTTTCAGTCTTTAAGAGTAAAATATATCTTCTCAGAAAACTTTTCTGATCATCTTCCAAAGTCCATTCAGTTATCCTTCTGTCCAGCCATGTGTTCACGCATTAATCCAGTTCTTTATCCAGTAACCCAGCAAGTATCCACAGAGTCCATAGTTTTATGTGCTAGATGTTGTGATAAGCTTTTGAGTTAAAAAGACATATGTCAGATATGGTGTGAATATAGACATAATTTATCAAGGAAGTTGAGAGACACTCCACTTGGGTGGCTGCTTGAAGGATTAGGAATGTTTAATGACTGGAAAAGTGTAAGGAGAACATTGAGACAAAGGCAATATATGCAAAGTTGTGAATGTTGGTGAGAGAGAGTGAATCTGTGAGATTTTGTGCTACAAGAGCATGAAGTATAATGTGGAAAGAGGTAGGATATAAGGCTGAAGAAAGCTGAGCGCTGAAGCACTGATGCTTTTGAACTGTGGTGTTGGAGAAGACTCTTGAGAGTCCCTTGGACTGCAAGGAGATCCAGCTAGTCCATCCTAAAGGAGATTGGTCCTGGGTGTTCATTGGAAGGACTGATGCTAAAGCTGAAACTCCTATATTTTGGCCACCTCATGCAAAGAGTCGACTCATTGGAAAAGACCCTGATGCTGGGAGGAATTGGGGGCAGGAGGAGAAGGGGATGACAGAGGATGAGATGGCTGGATGGCATCACAGACTCGATGGACATGAGTTTGGGTAAACTCTGGGAGTTGTTGATGGACAGGGAGGCCTGGCGTGCTGCAATTCATGGGGTCACAAAGAGTCGGACACAACTGAGCGACTGAACTGAACTGAAGGCTGAAGGAGTCATGAACAGTGTATACCAATCCAAAGAATGTGAGACTTTGTGAAAAGGTTGTTTTATTTAAAAAAAAAAAAGTTTGATCATATTTAAGGTATATGACATCATTTGACACACATGTACGTAGTGAAGTGCTAACTTCAGTCCAGCTAACTGACGTATCTTATCCTAGCAAAGAACTGATAATCAAGCTAATTAGCATATCTTATCCTCATGCAGAGTTACACATTTTTTTGTGTGATGAGAACACCTGCAGTTTACTTTCTTAGAAAATTTCCAGTATTCAATACAGTATTATTAACTGTAGTCACATTTCTGTATATTAGATCTCTGGACTTTTTCATTCTACATAACTGCAACGTGGTACATTTTGGCCAACATCTCCTTGTTTTCCCTACCTCCCTGTCCCTGCTAACTACCATTCTACTCTCTTCTTCGATACATAAGACTTTTTAGGTTCCATGTATAAGTGAGATCATATAGCTTTTTTTCTTTGTCTGACTTACTTAGCATGATGTCTTCCAGGTTCATCATATTGTTTTAAAAGGAAGGAGTTTCTTTTTTAAGGCTGAATGATGTTCCATTGTATAGTATATATATCATGATTACTTTATACATTCATCTGTTGATGGATACCTAGGTTTTTCTGTACCTTGGCTATTGTGGATAATACCACAATGAATATGGGAGTGCAGATATTTCTTAAAGGTACTGAAGAAATATACTCAAGAGAGAGATTGGTATATACCCAAAATAGAGATCGCTGGATCATATGGTAGTTCTATTTGCAGTTTTTTGAGCAACTGTCATACTATTTTCCATAATGGCTGTACCAATTTACATTCGCACTAACAGTGTACAAGTGTTCCTTTTTCTCCACATCTTCGGTCACACTTTTTTTTAATAATAGGCTTTAAAAAAAATAATGTTTTTTTATTAATAACATTGTTTTTTTATATAATAGACACCCAAACAGGTGTAAAGTGATACCTTACTGTGGTTTTGATTTGTATTTTCCTGATGGTTAGTGATGCTGAGTAGCTTTTCACTTATCTGTTGGTCAGCTGTATATCTTCTCTGGAAAAATATTGGGTTTTTTTGATCTTGAGTTGTGTGAGTTCCTTATATAATTTGAATATATATAATAATATAAGAAGCCCTTTGTCCAACGTATGGCTTGCAAATATTTCCTCCCATTCCATAGGTTGCCTTTTTAGTTTGTTGATTGTTAATTTTGCTTCGTAGAGGCTTTTCCTTTTGTTGCTTGAGCTTTTGGTAGCATATCCTAAAAATAATTGCCAAGGTTAACGTCAAGGAAATTTTCCACTAAGCTTTCGTCTCTTTATGGTTTCAGGTGTTATTTTTAAGTCTTTAATTTATTTTGAGTTGATTTTTATGTATAGTAAAAGATGAGGATTCGATTCAGCTGGCTAAGACCTGGCTCAGCTGGAACTGTTACCCATCATACTATAAGCAGTCTCACTTTGGTTTGGACCTCTTTATTCATGGCACCTGGGTTTCAAGCATGACAGTCCCAAGACAGATTCCATAGGGCAAGCATTCCAAGAGACCAAAGCAGAAATAGAATTTCTTTTTTCTCTTTTTAAAATAACCTGAGGAAGCCACGTGGTCACTTCTTCTGTAGTATGCATAGTATACTGGTTGAAGCAGGCTCTGCCCTTCCAGGTTCCAGGGCATGGGGATTAACTCCACAGCTTGAGGAGGAGGAGTAAGTCACACTATAGAAAACAGAAGATGGCAGATTTGGGGAAATACAGTCTGCCTTGGTTGTTGTAGCTGCTGGCAGTTTGGGAGGGTTTTTAGTAAAAGCAGTGTCTTACAGGTGTCTATTCCTAGGAAAAGAAAATTTAAGGAAGTATTAATGGTTAGGAACACTGAGAGGTAATTTACAGAATACTCATACAACTAAGTGGAGATTACAGTACTGCAGCTTTGCACTTACACATTTTTAATTAATAGATTTTTTTTTCCTGAGCTCTTGACAACAGCATGAATTACCATTTGTTGCTAGTTTTTCAAATGATGAATTGAGTTGCTACAAATTTTCATTAAGGTTATTACTAATATCTCCTATTACTGCAAGTTTCTAAGTACTTCATTTATAACATCACTGGTGGTTCTTTACTTACATTGTATCAGAGTGGCTGGCTAGAAAGAAAGAACATTCAATATGGAATAGAGACAAATGGTGGCAGAAAAATGGATTCTGAATGTTGCTTGAAAAACCACAATTCCCTTCACTGAATTGAGAGTCTAGAATTGGCCACACTTACTCATCAGCTGTTCATATTTTATGTTTTTCCCTTCTGGCCCACTGAATAGAAAACAGTAAGACTATTACCCTTTTGGAATTTTCTGTTTAAACCAATCCCTTTTCTAAGGTGAATGAGATATACACAGACAAAGTCCTATAATTTTTTTGGTTTCTCTTTCTTTTTGCTCCTATACCAGTTATCAGAATAACATCATATTTTCTTAATTCTTTAGTTTTTTTTTTTTTTTTAAATAACCTTTGTTGACAAGTTCTTTTCGTATCATTACTAATCATGGGGAAATCTACTTAGCTTAATCAATAATCCATTTCTTAACTTGATTATTTGTGTGTAAAAAAATGGTTCCTGTATTTAAGGTAGTTTCCAATTTAGTTATGAAAATGAATCATATACAGACATCTATCATAGCAAAAGAAAAATGTGTACAATGGTTAACATTTATCAGAAATTCTTTTTTTAAATACTTTTCTAGACCTTTGAGGCTAATTTTGGGTGGTCGAAGTAAAGAATGGAATTATATTACATTTTAAAAATAAAATGAGATGAATTGTATCATTAACAATAAATTATATTTTATCAGCAACAGTACATTATACTTTAAAAATTATTTTTAAGTTTTCATGATAAAAGTAATGCATATTCATTGTAGAAAATTTGGAAGATAAGGGAAAAAAAACATAAAATTTGTCCATATTGTCCTGTTTCATGGGAAAGTATTCTCAACATTTTAGTGTATTTTCTTCTAGACCTACACGTACCTATGTGTGTTTTCTGTGCAAAAACATCAGAGTCGTAGTGCAGTGATGGTTGTGGTGGATTGTCAGTCAGCAGCTGATCTCACCTCCTTCCAGTGTGCTTTACTACAGAAGCCAGAAAGCAAAAAGAGTGTATTTTTCTAGATGCTCTTGTAGAAGAAATTCTGGACATAAGTAGGTTTTGGCAATGAGATGCTTCTTGTGAGTTTTGCAGGGGTTAAGTTGGGCAGTACTTTTCTTTCTTGTATTTTGCTCCTGCCATTAGGAAACACAGCTACTGGGATGACTTGTCTGTTTTTGCTGCAGTTGCGTTCCAGGGTCCACATGCTTGCTTCATGGGTGTCTTGGGGCAATTTAGTGATAGCAACAGCATCTAAAACCTTGAATGTCAGTGATTCTAGAGAATCTCTTGATTCTTCAACTTCCCAGTTGTGATGCTTATTTTAAGTCTGTAGTCAAACAAATTTGGCTCTTTTATTAATTAAAATGATTCAGTTATTGCAACAAATAAACAATAAAATTTCACTGTTTTAACACTTTCTTATGTTTTTAAAAAATTATTACTTTAAAAATTTTAAATTGAAGTGTAGTTGCTGTGCAATATTATATGTTACAGGTGTTTAATGTAGTGATTCAAACATCTTAAAGGTTATAGTTCATTTATAGTTAATCTAAAATATTAACCATATTTCCCACATCATCCAATATATCCTTGTAGTTTATTTTATACCTAATTTTTTTAACACACTTTAATAGTTTTCAAATAGTTCAGTGCCAGTATTCCTGGTTGGCTGACACTTTTCTTCCATTCTGTGGCTCTGGAATCCTCTAGTCTTCTCATCTTTTGTGTCCAAATAGCAGAAAGAAAAAGGATTTGTGGAAAAAGTACATTTTCCTCTTAAAATCTCTGGCCCTGGAATGACACACATCGCTTCTGACCGTATTCCATTGGTGAGGGCTATTAAGTGACCTGGCTTTATCTACGCTCAAGGAAGTTGGAAAATGTGGTCACTGGACAGTCGTTTCCTAGTAACAACTGTCCTGAAGGGACATGAAGTTTCTCCCTGCCACAGAGGCTTATTCTGAGTGTTGTTCTTAGACTACAGACCACGGAACCCATACCTGCATTTCTTGAAATGATTTTAAGACTCTATTTCCTTATATTGAAGTTCTTTTTACTTGAAGGTAGCTAGAATGATTTCTGTTTTCTGCCACCAAAGTATATGTTATTAGTTTTGCATTTTTTTAATCATCATATTTCATAAAAATCAATTTCTAATACCATTAAAATTTGCCTTTTGGCTCTCAAATGCTGCTTTCATGACTTCTATTTTATATCACAGGGACTTATAAGTCTAGGTTGGGTTTTTCTTTTATTATGAACATATTTTCTTCCTAGATTTAAATGTTTTATGGTAATTCAAAAATTTTGACAGAATGTGTTTAAATATCATTTACTCTGGAATATATTGACCATTTTTCTTCTGTCATCTCTGGACTTTTGTACTTCAGGAAACCTTATGCCAACCTTAAATATATTGGATTGTTTCTTTTTCAAAAGACTTAGATTCCTTTTGTGAGAACAGCTGTAACTTTGATGTTGATTTCTGTCATATTTATAATTCTTATTAAAAGAAACCTTCTGGAATAATGTTGCTTTTTAATTATATGTATGTACAATTTTATTAAGGATACAACCTAAATATTACATAATAGTGTTAATAAAATGGCCTCTAAAATCTGCTCCCAAACAGTAAGTTTTACTAGAAAGAATAGGCAGCTTTGTTAGAAACACTCTCATGTCCATGGTAGAGACCGTGTAAATAAACAATGAAACATCTTTACATTAGAAAGTGATATAACTCTTAAAAATAAAACACAGAAAAAAAAGCATAACAACTGAGACAACTCATAGTCATAGGAATCACTTTGAGATGCTTTGTTTAGGGATCAACTCAAGTTCCAGAGCAGCTGGACTCGTGTGCTACATTTTTGTAGAAAGAAATGAGGAAGAAAATGAATTTATATTAACATAAATGTAAAATACCTTTTGAGGCTTACTTTAAAAATTGACACCTTTGATTGTCCCTCTCTGGGTAAACTAGGTGGCTGAGGGCAGGATCTGGGGAGAGATTTCTGCATTGCATGCCCTTTTGTACCCCTTGAATATTGAACTATGTGTGAATATAAACTGCCCCTCCCCAAATAACAAATAAATCCTGTATGTTAACCCAGAGATTATATCATTCATTAAAGTCTTGATCTGTAATCCCTTCAGTAAAACTTTGTTTTACTAGAAGAAACATTTTACATGCATATGGAGAGCCTACACTGTATCAGATATTGGAAATGCTAACAAGAACTAGACAGTTCTACGTTCAAATACGTAAAAGTCTGGGAGAGAAGCCAGTCATTGTAGTACATGTGGTAAATGCTCTGGTTGTTCAGTCACTAAGTTGTGTCTGACTCTTTGTGACCCCATGAACTACAGCATGCCGGGCTTCCCTGGCATGCTGTCTCACGGAATGTGCTCAAACTCATGTCCATTGAGTTGGTGATGCCATCCAACCATCTTGGCGTCTGTCACCCCTTTCTTCCTGCCCTCAATCTTTCCTAGCACCAGGGTCTTTTCCAATGAGTCATCTCTTCACATCAGGTGGCCAAAATATTAGAGCTTCAGCATCATTCACTCCAATGAATATTCAGGGTTGATTCCTTTAGTATTGATTGGTTTCATCTCCTTGCTATTCAAGGGACTCCCAAGAGTCTTTGCAGCATCGAAAGCACCAATTCTTTGGTGCTCAGCCTTCTTTATGGTCCAACTCTCACATCCATTTATGACTACTGGAAAAACCATAGCTTTGACTGTATGGACTGAGAGAGTCATTTCCTAGGCAGGTTGATAAGGAGTCTAGGGGTCCCCAAAGGAGAGAGGGGTCTGGAATTCTCAAGGAGGAAGAAAGGACAAACTTTTTTTCCTTCTCTACATTCCTTAGGATTATATAACAATAATGTATCCTGCCTGAGGACAGTCTCTGGATTAAACCTTCTGGCTAATTCTGTTATCCTAAAATGTAAATTATGGGAGTAGACCTGGTCTTTACAAGGATTATATAACAATAATGTATCCTGCCTGAGGACAGTCACTGGATTAAACCTTCTGGCTAATTCTGTTATCTTAAAATGTAGATTATGGGAGGTCTTTACAACCTCCAGACATTCTTTGGATTCATTGGAGAGTATATAACCTTGGGAGAAGGCAATGGCACCCCACTCCAGTACTGTTGCCTGGAAAAGCCCATGGACGGAGGAGCCTGGTAGGCTGCAGTCCATGGGGTCGCTAAGAGTTGGACATGACTGAGCGGTTTCACTTTCACTTTCCACTTTCATGCATTGGAGAAGGAAATGGCAACCCACTCCAGTGTTCTTGCCTGGAGAATCCCATGGATGGAGAAGTCTGGTGGGTTGCAGTCCATGGGGTCACACAGTCGGACACGACTGAAGCGACGTAGTAGTAGTAGTAGTAGTAGTAGTAGTATATAACCTTGTTGCTAACACTAGCAAGGGGGTAGTCTTTCTGCTCCCTTCTGATGCCTATGTCAGAAGCTTTCTCTATCTCCTTTATACTTTAATAAAACTTTATTACACAAAAGCTCCGAGCGATCAAGCCTCATCTCTGGCTCCGGATTGAATTCTTCTCCTCTGGGGGCCAAGAATCCCCGTGTCTTCGCGTGATTCAACAACAACCTTTTAGGACTTTTGCCTAAATGTCAGAAAATTAGGAGTCAGAAACTTCTCCAGGTTTCTAGGGCCGCAGTTTTCTTTCCTGTTCTGGAGGAATATCATGGACTTCTTCCACTATAATAAGAAATATTCCTAAAGAATAGTCATTCCAGCATTTGCCTCTACTGATGGGAAATGCACCACCTCTTGATAGGGTCTATATTAGTAGTTCCTGTTCCTCTTTTGGGCCGTCCATCTCACAGAAACTAGACTGAGTGAAGGATGCCAGTCTCCTGACAATCAGCATAGCTTAATGGTTGAGAGTTTGGCCTCAGATTTTGACGGCTGGTTTCAGAAATTACAAAGATGTGAACTTCAGTAAGTTATGTAAACTCCCTTTGCCTCCGTTTCCTCATTTGTAACAGGAAAAAAACAAAAATATCTACATTAATGGAGTTAATATGAAAGTCAAATGAAACAATTAAAACAGAGCAAAGTGATTGGCATATAGTAAAGGTCCAGTAAATATTGATTATTGTTTTCAGATTTCGTCCCAGTCCAGTCTCTAGATTGCCCCTTTGACAATCCTAATTAGGGAATTAAAGCTCCAAGTAATTTAGTCTTCATTCATCCCTATTAATACTCCTTATATCCAGGTCCAATAGAATATAATTTACTAGGTGAGCTTTTTCCAAAGTGGCACAGTCATAAAGAATCCACCTGCCAATGCAGGAGACACAGGTTTGATCCCTGCGTTGGGAATATCCTCTGAAGGAGGAAATGGCATCCCACTCCAGTATTCTTGCCTGGGAAATTCCATGGACAGAGAAACCTGGCAGACTACAGTCCATGGGGCTGCGCAGAGTCAGATGTACTGAGCATGCATGCACTTTATGCTGAACAAAGAGAAGGAGAATACAAGAGGAAATGTACTCATTTCCTAATACAAGAGGAAATTAAAGACATTCATGAACAAAATTTATTTTAGACCATTTTCATGAAGAATATCAGGGGTTCATCTACAGTGAAAAGTTTGATGAAACTGTTTTCAGGTGACAGTGCTGAATAGTGATTAAGAGCTCAGCATCTGCAGTTGGCCAGAACCTGCTTCAGAGTCCAGCTCTGCCTCTCTCTGCCTGCTTCACTTTGGGGTAATTTGGTTAATTCAAGCTATGGTTCCTTTAGTTATACAACAGGGGGAGATAATAGAACCAGTATTATGGGATTTGTGTGAACTTCAAATGAGATAATGACTAAATGCTACTTAGCAGCATGTATCCATAGCACAAGCAAAGTAAGGAGGGGCATGGACTAAATGGGCCAAATCCATTGGAGTAGGCACCCAGGGAGGAGGGAGGTTTAGAATGAGAGGTGTTGAGGGCTCAGAATTGGCCCCATGGAACAGTAGCCCCATTTCTCATTTAACAGTGGGCTCGGGAATACTTTATGTTGAGGACAGAGTAAAAGTCTGCTTGAATGGGATAAATGGTAGGAACCTTTGTTTTAGTTGGCTTTTGCCCCAGGGGCTTCCTTCTTGTACAAGTTCAAAAGGAAAAGTAGAAGTGTATGAGTAATGATTCAGGCTTCACAAAAGTTGCAAGCAGACCTACATCCTTGACCTTTTCCCCTTTTAACACTTACAACACTAATGATCTTATTGTGGCTGATCTTATTGCATGGCACTTAGGATTTCTAGTGGCCTTTCTCATTTGTTATTTGGTAGTACAAATAAATTTTTCTCACAAACATTATTTTGTGGCAGCAAAATTTTTATTGTGAAAATAAGCAAATGAAGGGCATATTTACTATAAATTTGCAATTTATAGGCTAGCATCCATTGAGGAGGGCGATTTCTAAATAAACCACCACCTCTAACAAAACCTAGAGGTAAATCCTCTGAGAGAGAAACAAAGGAATTTAGTGACTCAGTCAAATCCAGGGCTAAGGAGTGGGGGAAGAAAAACGTAAGAAGGCTTTCCACGGTGTGAATCTTGATGAATCGAAGAAAGAGCTGGCTATTCCCTGAGAGGAAGGGGAGAGGCAAAGACACCTGAAGACATAGTGTTTGGAGAAACTGCCAGGATTCGAGTATGTTGAGCAGAAATTGCAACAGAAAAATTGTTGGAGGAGAAACCTGAGGAATCAGCAGGAGCCAGATATTGTACATCCTAATACTTTATGGTGGGAGTCACTATGCCAATGCAGACAAGCTGGAGATTCATTCAAGATTTTAATCTAACTAGGATAAAGAAGTGATGTGTTCTAAGTTTTAGAAAGCCCACACTGACAGATCTGACCTGAGCAAAAGTAACTTAATTTTATAGCAATTGCTTAGTTTGCTTGCTGCAATTGGAAGAGATGACAAATCAGATCAGTAAGAGCATAAAGTGAAGTCAAAATTATATGTGCAGATTTTGTCCTTGCTTACTGGCTGAGAAAGTATTGTATATCAAAACTAAGAGGAAAAAGGCTAAGTGATGAGATAAAAGCCATCTGGGGAAAAAAAAAAAAAAAGAGAACATGTTCTAGGGTGCCTAAAGAGAGAAAACATGGAGTTGCTGGAAAAATAAGCTTGGGGGGAAATAATAGAGAGCTTTGGAAGAAAAAAAATCAAGTTTGAACAAAAGAAGTTCAGAAAACAGAATAAAAGCCTAAAGTAAGAAGAAAGGATATTTTACTAAAATTCCATGAATGGAGGAGCCTGGTAGGCTGCAGTCCATGGGGTCACGAAGAGTTGGACATAACGGAATGACTTCACTTTCACTTTTCACTTTCATGCATTGGAGAAGGCAGTGGCAACCCACTCCAGCGTTCTTGCCTGGAGAATCCCAGGGACGGGGGAGCCTGGTGGGCTTCCGTCTATGGGGTTGTACAGAGTCGGACACGACTGAAGTGACTTAGCAGCAGCAGCAACGTGAAATCAGCCCTTAATAGAGTCAAAGAAGAAAGGATACAAAAACACTTTGCCAACTCATATAAAAGCTCAGTTTTTAATTTGTCTTTCCTACAGACTGTGGTATTTGAAGCAATCTAGTTAGACAAAACATGTTCGTTATAGTCATTATTATTTTCCCACAAACAAAAATGTTTTGCTCAATCTGTTAAGTGTACTACAAAATATTGAGCTCTTTCTTAAGATTTCATTTGTAGTTTGCTGTGCAACACTTAGTAATGGGTAGAACCCTAAAAGAATTTAGTTCTGATGAGCAGTGATAAATTTAAAGCTCATCCAAAACTAAATTGTTTAGATATTTTATTGGAAACATAAAAGTGAAGAATTTTCAATGGGGCTATCAGTGCTTTCTGATTTGATCCATTTAAGAGTTTTCTGGGCCTCCTGAAGGCATTACGCGTAGTATACCATCTCAGCACAGTAGCTATGAGTGGGTGGAGCAATGTGTAGCCACATTTGTTGTGTGGTCTGAAAGATTTTAGAAAAACCCAAATTCTCTCTCTTGCCCAGGTTGTCAGTGCTTGAAATTTTATCCTGAGGAATACATTTTAATTTTTCTCTTTTTTCTTTAGTGTTTTCCAAGCCTTGCTCACCAAAAGCCCAAATATTCCTTGACGTGTTTAAGGTATTTATTAATGCCTATGAATTTAATCATTATGGAAACCTAGAATTGTGGAGCTAAAAATAAGCTTAAAGGTTCAAATTCATCTCTCACAGCCCAGGCAGTTTAGGTAACTTGTTCCAAATTACAATTGTGGACGTAGAATGAGCTCAGTTTAAATGTGTCATAGCCACTTGTTTTTACTTAGTGATGGTGGATCATCTCTTTTTTTCCTGAGAAGCAAGGGCCAGTGGCCTGACCATCTTGGTCTTCATATGGGGACAGAAAGGATAGTGGGTGAAGGTAGAGGGTAGAAATGCAAGAGGGATTTCATATCCTACTATGTGCTTGGCTGCCATTGTCCTGTGACTGTGCAGAGGAAAAGGGTAGTTTGGCATACAGTCTGCTGAGGTTTTGAGCCATTTCCTCCCAGATAGAAGTATTTACAGTCTGTCACTTGGGTGTTATCTTTTTCAAAATGGAGAAACTAACTTGTTTGGGACTTTCTCTTACCTTTGTATTCGGGTCTCAAGCAACAAACTTTCTCTGCGGCAGAGTTGTTGTGCTAAACACAAGACTCGGGCCATGAAATTCAAGTATTTCCCAGTATTCTGCTCCAGCTGTGTTCTCTGATTACAGAGTTAGTGTTTGGAACTCTTACTCTCTAAATGACCCTTATGTATATTTCAGTGACCAGGAAACCTGCAGCGTTCCCCTTACTCTCTTAAAGTGCCATTTCCGTGCTTAGAAAGCATTTCCTCCATCAGTGGTATCAATACTTTTCAAGCTGTGAAAGTTGTCTGTCCTAGCTTCTTGCACAAGTAATGAGCATGCAGAGTTGACCCAAATTCTACTCAAGAACTGCATAATATAAGCTAATCATTACATTAAAAGTGCACTGAGTGGCTCTATAATAAATTTTGAGAGATCTACAGAATAAAACGCACACCATGTCAGCTCTTTGATGTGCTTTGTCAGTGTTAGGAAAAGCATATTTTCTTTTAATATTTCCTGTTCTCTCCCAATTTCTTTCCTAAATAAGAATTTCAGTGCTTAGCTTTAAAAAAATATAAATAGTAGACATAAATATAAAAAAAAGAACAGTAGTTTCTGAAGAGAGTTCCTAACCAAAGAAATAAGTATTGAAACTGTGCTGTTCCTTCATTTTGTAGGCACTCATAGAGAATGTGTACAAATATCCACACACACATTTTAATTATACATTGGAACATGATGTACATTTTATTACATAACATACATTTTTTTCATACTGGTATGCCATATGCCCTGGGAATTTTCCTGTTTCAAAAAAAAAAAAAAGAAAACTATATAATCATTTTGAATGGATGTATGTCCCATGATATAAAGATATCTGTTGATGAACACTTAGGTTGTATCTTAAAGTTTTCATTAGTACAAGCTATGAGACACCCATGTCTGTCCAAGACACACCATTACAGCATTACAATAAATTGCCACCACCTTTTTTTATTTTTTTCCTCCTATTTGGCACTTCTTATATGTGCCATGTATCTGGCTCTTTAATATCTGTCTGTGGTACCTGGCACAATTAGTATATAGTTTAACATTGTTCAGTTTTTCAATACAGCATGTAAACCCCCTAGAGAGTGGAATTAGGTCTTCTATTTCTTTAGCCCCTTTCCTTTAAGGAACAGACCACTGATATAGTAGGAGATCCTTAATTATTGTTACCTATAGGTTGATTTTCAGTTTGATTTGTGGCCTCTAGGTAGTTTCCCATATTTTAGGCTCTTGCTGTTTATTTTATCTATTGTTAACCAAATTTATCTATTCTTCGATTTATGCACATACCTAAATACAGTTGGTGATGGACAGGGAGGCCTGGTGTGCTGCATTTCATGGGGTCACAAAGAGTTGGACACAACTGAGTGACTGAACTGAACTGAAATACATACAATTAGTTTTATAAACCAATAATGAAAATTAAAAAATAGTACTTCCAATGTTCAAGGAACTATTCTCACATATATTAATTCATATTCAAACATGAATTCACTTGTTCCTCACAACAGCTCGGTGACATAGACTTGTTAATAGCCCCATTTATAAGTGGGGAACTTGAGGCATAGAAAGATTAAATTACTGCCCAAACGAATAGTGGCAGAACCAAGATTCCAGACCTGATAACTTGTCTCCAAATCTGTGCACTTATCCGTACATGAATTGCTTCTCAAACTCACTGATGACGTTTGTGGACTTATTTTTTTTTTTAATGGTACAAAAATATATTTGTTGATAATGAAATAAGTCCAAATTTTAATTAAAAAAACAAACACGAATTAAAAGCCTATGTTCAAACATTAAAATTCAATTTTTAAAAATTTGGAATTATATACACTAGTAGTGATTGGCTTTGAGTGATGAATTCTTTTTAACCTTCTTTGTGCTTAGTGAACACCTCCGTTTGCACCGTTACCATTACAGAGACCTGAGGAAAGGGGACCTAAGAAATAGAAACTTCAAGCACTGTGGTGAAGAGGAGGGGAGGTGCTTCAAACACGCTTTTCAGATCCCATGGAAGATGCACATGGTTCCAAATGTCATTAGTGCCATAGTTGAGAAAGCTTAGCTAATGTGTGGGGATGGCCTAGGTTGAGGAAAAGACAGTGATATGTGGGCCCAGGTTCACATGCTGTCTCACTTTGTAAAGTCAGAAACCTGTGTAATGACAACTGAATGAGCTTAGAGAATATATTGCTAAGAAACTTTTTAAACTAGTAAGATAATTTAGGTTTAATGAGCCCTACTGTCTTCATAAATATCTCCCCCATACTTTCTTTGAAAAAATAAATTGAATTATGAACCTCATCTGTTTAGAGCACTTTAACAGATTGCTCTCAGGGAAAATGCACATTTCTTAAGTGGCCCACAAGCTCTGCATGAGCTAGTCCTGACTTCCAGGAATCCTTGTCTGCTGGTCTCTCCACACTAGCCCTTAAGCTCTTCAAATGCATGAAGCTGTTTCTGTTTTGAGTCTCCACCCACACTCCCCTTCCTCCTCCTGTCTAGAGCATTCCTTTCCAACCACCAGACCTCTTTCTATGCCTACTTGTCCTTAGCTCACAGATTGGTGTCTCCGTGACTGTTTCGCTAAAGCTGTCTATAATCTAAAGTAGGTTCCTCATTTTAGAATATTTATTACATTTCTAATCATATATTTTTATGACTTGGTTAATATCTGACCTCCTCCATGGCTTTATATGGAGAAGGCAATGGCACCCCACTCCAGTACTCTTGCCTGGAAAATCCCATGGACGGAGGAGCCTGGTAGGCTGCAGTCCTTGGGGTCGATAGGAGTCGGACACAACTGAGCAACTTCCCTTTCACTTTTCACTTTCATGCATTGGAGAAGGACATGGCAACCCACTCCAGTGTTCTTGCCTGGAGAATCCCAGGGACGGGGGAGCCTGGTGGGCTGCCGTCTATGGGGTTGTACAGAGTCAGACACGACTGACGTGACTTAGCAGCAGCAGCAGCATGGCTTTGTAATCCACGAGGGGGAAAAACTGACGATATTTTGTCTTCTTTTTTAACTTCCCGCAAATATTGATTGCTTCATGTGTACATATTTACTAGGATGACAAATATATATTCTTTTTTTTTAATGTGGTAAGAATAGGTAATATGAGTTCTACCCTCTTTACAAATTTTTAATTGTACAGTACAATATTGTTAACTATAAGCACATTGTTGTCAGCCAATCTCTAGAACATCCTCACAATGCTTTTGCACCATGCAGCACCAATGTCTAACTTAAAATCTGCTCAGAGTAGTTTCTCAAATATTTATTGAATAAAAGAGACTTGCTTTGAGTCATGAAGGAAGATGATGTCTCTGTCCTTTCCGCATTCAGCCTCCTTGACATCACCACAATTTACCAGTGCTGTAGGACAGGAAGTTTCTCTGTTGGGTATAAGGAGCAGATGTCTTTACCAGTGGCCTCATTCTTTCTCTGAGGCAAAAATAGATAGGAATCTAAAAGGAGAGACCATTTGTTCAATGCTGTGGGTTCAGCTTGGAGTTGATGTTTCTTGCTGCTGCCTCGTGATACAACTACATCTAGCTAGAAGTGCTACTTCTCTCTGTGATAGCAAGAACAAAAAGGGCATAACAATTTTTTCCCAAGGTTTAGGATTAGAACAGCAGAGCATCTCTGCTTGAACTATGCACTGGGTTGACGAAAAACAGTCCTAAGTGATACAGTTCAAGTGATCTTTGATGGGAAGAGTTCTGTGAATACCATTGCCCATGTAAGTTCAGGATTTTGATTGGCAAGGATTTAAAAAGAGCTCAGGACCTCAAGAAATCATCTAGTCTATGAACATCCATCTTGAGGCAAGTAAAGCTTTATTAACATCTACAAATGGAATAACCTGGTTAGCAAAATGATACTCTGATTGCTGGTAGCTGGGTCTGCCTCCCTGTTTATTATCAGCACATCATCTTTCTGTCCCAAAGAACTAGGACTGACCTGTTCTTTGAACTAAGAACACTTAGTTCTGTTGAGTAAAATCATAAAGATATGTTTTCCTTTTTTATTTCTCTGAATGTCTGACCTACATTTTATCTTTTTGTTATCATGTAAAAGAACACTGTATTCTAGTTATGGTTTATTATAAGAGGAGATTTTGTCTCTGTGTAGATATATATGATCTTCAGTTTCTACTGGGTCAAGGTATCCTACATATAATGAAATGTATTTTCATGGTGAAAATCCTTTTAAACAGATTTGGTTCAGATACAGAATTTAATTTTATAAAATGGATAAACTAAATCAATAGAGAGGTCAAACATTTTTTTATCACCATAATTCTTTCTTTCTGAGGTTAACAATAAGGTTATCCTAATGGCTTTAGTCTCCAATCCAGGAAACTACAAGTATTTCTTTTTAAAAAATGCTAATTTGAGATTTTTAAAAATATAAATTCCTGTTAAAGTGTTTCTGCTTTTTAGTGGTTCAAATCTTAGCCATTTAACATCTCAAATTCATATCATGTATTTTGTATATTCATTATTGTGGATAAAAACAATGATTCTGATTCAAGGATACTTCCCTTATTGATGATAAGAAAAATATCTCAGAAATAATCAAATTGCACATTGAAATAAATATAAAGTAAAATGTCACTGGTTATTCTAGTTATTTAAAGCATGGCATAAATCAGTAAATGTGTATCATTAGCATCAGCTTCGTTGCCATTATCACTTTGAACACTTATTGTTATCACTGCTACACTTATCATCATTGTTATGAAGTTTACCTTTTCTTCCTTCTCATCCTCCTTTTCCAATTCATAAAATCAGGCTAACAAAATTTGCCAAATACCTTAATATCTACTTTAGGAGAGTTAAGAATAGACAACATAATTTTATGAGTCATTCTGCTAAAATTTTTAAAGCAGGTTTTCTTAAACAGGTTAAGCATAAATTTTCTATATTAGTTTTCTGTTGCTGCTTAACAACTACCACAAATTTCATGGCTTAAACCAACACACATTTATTATCTCAGTTTCTGAGGGTTAGGAGTCCAGGCATGAGTTAACTGGGTCCTCTGCTCAGGGTCTCAAAGTGTGCGCAGAGCTGTGACATCATCTGAGGCTTAGGATTCTTACCCAGGATTATTCAGACTGTTGGCAGAATTCAGTCCCTTGCAACAGTAGAACTGAAGCTCTGTTTTCTTGCTGGCTGCTGGCTGGAGACTACTTTCAGCTCTTAGAAATAGCAAACATTGCATTTGCATCTTCAATCTTTCTCATACTCAAATCACTCTCTTCAAGAAGAGCACAGTCCTCTTTAAGGATTCACCAGAGTAGGCTGGGCCCATCCAGGAAAACCACTCTTGATTAACTCAGAGTTAACTGACATGCAAAGAGTCGACTCATTTGAAAAGACCCTGATGCTGGGAGGGATTGGGGGCAGGAGAAGAAGGGGACGACAGAGGATGAGATGGCTGGATGGCATCACCGACTCCATGCACATGAGTTTAGGTGAATTCCAGGAGTTGGTGATGGACAGAGAGGCCTGGCGTGCTGCAGTTCATGGGGTCGCAAAGAGTTGGACATGACTGAGCAACTGAACTGAACTGAACCAAATAAGAAGAGTAAAATCCCATTATGTTCACAGCTCCCACCCACTCTTAGGGAGAGAGTATGTGTACCAAGGAGTGAAATCTTGGGGCCATCTTTTAATTCAGCTTACCACTCCATGGACAGAGGAACCTGGTGGGCTACAGTCCAAGGGTCGCAAAGAGTTGGACATGATATAGCACGCGTGCACCATGCTTTAACATGCCTGTTAATGTCTTCACCTCTTCCCTATAGATAGAAGCTAGGAGCTACATGTGGCCATTTACATCAAAATGAATTAAAATTGTATAAAACCACAAATTCAGTTTCTTAGTTGCACTAGCCACATTTTACATGCTCAGTAATTGAATGTGGCTAGTGGCTGCCATGTGGCAGTGGAAATTTCAAGTATAGAACATTTGTATTATCACAGAAAGTTCTATTAGCAGTTAAGATGCTGACATTTGGAATGAATTATCACTTCTATGTAGCATAACTAATAAGACTTTCATTGTTTCAGAAGATTGACTAAAACTGGAAACTTTAGATGTTATTATGCTAGCAAGGGAAGATATTTTTTAAGAGAGTATTTTAATATATGTTAAGTCATACAACAGAGGTGGTTTTTTTTTATCTTTTCATAGTCTCACCTTCAGGGACAGGATTGTCTCTTCTTTTGCTATGGCTAATTGCAGCAATAGAACATTTCTGTTACCAACTCTGCAGAAGCCTATATAAAAAGGATAAAATTAAATCTAATGTGCAGCTACAACAGTGCTATACAATGGAACATTCTCTGATGACAAAAATCTCATAGATACAATATTCAATAGTTACACGTGGCTATTGAGCACTTTCAGTCTGTCTGCCCTCTGATGGAGGAGGATAAGAGGCGTATGGAAGCTTCCTGATGGGAGAGACTGACAGAGGGGGAAACTGGGTCTTGTTTGGATGGGTGGGGCCATACTCAGTAAATCTTTAATTCAATTTTCTATTGATGGGCAGGGCTGTGTTCCCTCCTTGTTATTTGACTTGAGGCCAAACTATGGTGGAGGTAATGAAGATAATGGCGACCTCCTTCAAAAGGTCCCGTGCACACACTGCTGCACTCAATGCCCCCCACCCTGCAGCAGGCCACCGCCGACCCACACCTCCGCCAGACTCCTGGACACTCACAGGCAAGTCTGAGTCAGTCT
>NW_011494945.1:1339807-1340703 GCF_000754665.1 Bison bison bison | reverse complement strand
CTATTTGCCATGAAGTGATGGAACCAGATGCCATGATCTTAGTTTTTTGAATGTTGAGTTTTAAGCCAACTTTTTCACTGTCCTCTTTCACTTTCATCAAGAGGCTCTTTAGTACTTCTACGCTTTCTGCCATAAAAGTAGTATCATCTGCATATCTGAGGTTATTCATATTTTTCCCAGCTATCTTGATTCCAGTTTGTGCTTCTTCTAGCCCAGCATTTCTCATAATGTACTCTGCATATAAGTTAAATAAGCAGGGTGACAATATACAGCCTTGACATACTCCCTTTCCTATTTGGAACCAGTCTGTTGTTCCATGTCCAGTTCTAAACTGTTGTTTCCTGACCTGCATACAGGTTTCTCAAGAGGCAGGTCAGGTGGTCTGGTATTCCCATCTCTTTCAGAATTTTCCACAGTTTATTTTGATCCACACAGTCAAAGGCTTTGGCATAGTCAATAAAGCAGAAATAGATGTTTTTCTGGAACTCTTCTGCTTTTTTGATGATCCTGCGGATGTTGGCAATTTGATCTCTGGTTCCTCTGCCTTTCCTTTTTTATTTTTATTTATTTATTTTTTTCTTCCTCTGCCTTTTCTAAAACCAGCTTGGACATCTGGAAGTTCACGGTTCACGTATTACTGAAGCCTGGCTTGGAGAATTTTGAGCATTACTTTGCTAGCGTGTGAGATGAGTGCAGTCGTGTGGCATTGCCTTTGCAATTGGAATGAAAATTGACATTTTTCACTCCTGTGATCACTGCTGTGTTTTCCAAATTTGCTGGCATATTGAGTGCAGCACATTCATAGCCTCATCTTTCAGGATTTGAAATAGCTCCACTGGAATTCCATCACCTCCACTAGCTTTGTTCATAGTGATGCTTCCTAAGGCCCACTTGAC
>NW_011494945.1:1338869-1339707 GCF_000754665.1 Bison bison bison | reverse complement strand
GACCCACACCTCCGCCAGAGACTCCTGGACACTCATAGGCAAGTCTGAGTCAGTCTCTTGTGAGGTCACTGCTCCTTTCTCCTGGGTCTTGGTGCACACAAGGTTCTGTTTGTGCCCTCCAAGAGTCTGTTCCCCAGTCCTGTGTTAGTTCTGGCAGCTCTGTGGTGGGTTAATGGCGACCTCCTCCAAGAGGACTTATGCCATAACCAGGTCTACTGCACCCAGAGCCTGGGCCCTTGCAGCAGTCCACTGCTGACCTGTACCTCCTCAGTTCAGTTCAGTCACTCAGTCGTGTCCAACTCTTTGCAACCCCATGGACCACAGCACGCCGGGCCTCCCTGTCCATCACCAAGTCCCGGAGTCTACTCAAACTCATGTCCATTGAGTCGGTGATGCCATCCAACCATCTCATCCTCTGTTGTCTCCTTCTCCTCCTGCCCTCAATCTTTCCCAGCATCAGGATCTTTTCAAATGAGTCAGTTCTTCGCATCAGGTGGCCAAAGTATTGGAGTTTCAGCTTCAACATCAGTCCTTCCAATGAATACCCAGGACTGATCTCCTTTAAGATGGCTGGTTGGATCTCTGTGCAGTCCAAGGGACTCTCAAGAGTCTTCTCCAACACCACAGTTCAAAAGCATCAATTCTTTGGCACTCAGCCTTCTTCATAGTCCAACTCTCACATCCATTCATGACCACAGGAAAAACCATAGCCTTGACAACAGACCTTTGTTGTAATGTCTCTGCTTTTTAATATGCTATCTAGGTTGGTCATAACTTTCCTTCTGAGGAGTGAGCGTCTTAATTTCATGGCTACAGTCACCATCTGCAGTGATTTTGG
>NW_011494945.1:1331355-1338557 GCF_000754665.1 Bison bison bison | reverse complement strand
GCCCCCACCCCACCATCTTGCTGGGGCTTCTCCTTTGCCTTTGGACATGGGATATTTCCTCACAGTCGCTCCAGTGCCTTGCAGCCACCACTCCACGAACAAAGCTAGTAGAGGTGAAGGAATTCCAGTTGAACTATTTCAAATCCTGAAAGATGAGGCTTTGAATGTGCTGCACTCAATATGCCAGCAAATTTGGAAAACACAGCAGTGCTCACAGGAGTGAAAAATGTCAATTTTCATTCCAATTGCAAAGACAATGCCACACAACTGCACTCACCTCACACCGTAGCAAAGTACTGCTCAAAATTCTCCAAGCCAGGCTTCAACAGTACGTGAACTGTGAACTTCCAGATGTTCAAGCTGGATTTCAAAAAAGCAGAGGAACCAGATATCAAATTGCCAATATCTGTTAGATCATCTAAAAAGCAAGAGAGTTCCAGAACAACATCCACTTCTGCTTTATTGACTATGCCAAAGCCTTTGACTGTGTGGATCAAAATAAACTGTGGAAAATTCTGAAAGAGATGGGAATACCAGACCACCTGACCTGCCTCTTGAGAAACCTATATGCAGGTCAGGAGGCAACAGTTAGAACTGGACATGGAACAACAGACTGGTTCCAAATAGGAAAAGGAGTACATCAAGGCTGTGTATTGTAACCCCTTATTTAACTTATATGCAGAGTACATTATGAGAAACTCTGGGCTGGAGGAAGTACAAGCTGGAATCAAGATTGCTGGGAGGAATATCAGTAATCTCAGATATGCAGATGATACCACTTTTATGGCAGAAAGCGTAGAAGTTCTAAAGAGCCTCTTGATGAAAGTGAAAGAGGAGAGTGAAAAAGTTGGCTTAAAACTCAGCATTCGGAAAACTAAGATCATGACATCCGTTTCCATCACTTCATGGCAAATAAGTGGGGAAACAATGGAAACAGTGGCTGACTTTATTTTTGGGGTCTCCAAAATCACTGCAGATGGTGACTGCAGCCATGATATTAAAAAACGCTTACTCCTTGGAAGAAAAGTTATGACCAACCTAGACAGCATATTAAAAAGCAGAGATGTTACTTTACAACAAAGGTCTGTTGTCAAGGCTATGGTTTTTCCACTGGTCATGTATGGATGTGAGAGTTGGACCATAAAGAAAGCTGAGCACCGAAGCATTGATGCTTTTGAACTGTGGTGTTGGAGAAGACTCTTGAGAGTCCTTTTGACTGCAAGGAGAGCCAACCAGTCCATCCCCAAAGGAAATCAGTCCTGAATATTCATTGGAAGGACTAATGTTGAAGCTGAAGCTCCAATACTTTTGCCACCTGATGTGAAGAACTGACTCATTTGAAAAGACCCTGATTTTGGTGATGGCAGGAAGAGAAGGGGATGACATAGGATGAGATGGTTGGATGGCATCAACCCAATGGACATGAGTTTGAGTAAATTCCTGGAGTTGGTGATGGACAGGGAGGCCTGGCATCCTGTAGTCCATGGGGTCACAAAGAGTCAGACGTGACTGTGCAACTGAACTGAACTGATTGAGCACTTTAAATGTGGTTAGTGAGGAACTAAATCCTAATTTTGCTTGTTTTTAATTATGAATTGATTAAATAAAAATTTGAAAAGATACATGTGGCTAGTAGTTACCATATTGGACAGTCCAGGTCTAAAATATTGAACATTTTCAATTACTGGAGTCCCTAATTGAAGTTGAATACTATTTTGCCTTTGGCTCATATGAGCATTTGGGCATATTTAAGTTGGTAATGGGAAGATGATTGGGTGGATGAGAGAGAGAATGTAGGGTGCTTAATTTTCATCATATTTTAGACAATTTTGAAAGTCCAACAAAAATTTAAAAGCAAAATTTCCTAGTTTAAAATCTAATTTTGGATTCAAGTTAGCTTTTCATCCATAGAAATTTGTCTGCCTTTAGATTGTTACAGCTTTATTCAGCTGGAAGAAATTTTCTCACAATGTTTTCTCCTCACGTTCACTTGCCTTTTGCTTTGTTACATTTAATTATATCTCCCCTTAAGGCAGATGAGAGGGAATACATCAAGTAAACATGTTCCACTTCAGAACTTGTTCTTTCCCCAAAAGGTATAATTTGTAACTTAATAAGCACAACCACATTGTGATTTAATTAACAAGTCACAGCAACAAACAAAATAGTAAATCTGTGATTTATTTTAATATGATGGAAATGGCAGATTTCTTTTAGATGAGCCTTTAAAGTGAAACAAAATCAAATTTCGCTCAGTGTGTCATCTCTAGATGTGCTGATGTGCTGTCACAAAACACACACTGCCTATCTCCGTGAAATGCACACCTATTTTTAGGGATAAAGATTTCAAGCATACTAATATGTTTAGGTATCATTTCCAGATGCTCAGCTTCTTAGGAACTGAACCAAGTATTGAAACTGCATGGTACTCATAATGATAACTAGCTCTGCATTAATAACATGCAAACTCCAAGTCCAATATATTTCATAGCTAAATTTCACCATAGCCAGATTTTGCCATTTCTACTACATAGTCTGAAAAAGAAAATCCATTCTACTTATGAGATGAGGAAGAGGAAGGGAGAATGGCTGCTTTACTTTTTTTTTTTTTTTTGCTTTTGGGTCAGAAGTTCAGTTCATTCACTAGGTTGTGTCCAACCCTTTGTAACACCTTGGACTGCAGCACACCAGGCTTCCCTGTCCATCATCCACTCCCAGAGCTTGTGCAAACTCATGTCCATTGAGTCAGTGATGCCATCCAACCATCTCATCCTCTGTCGTCCCCTTCTCCTCCTGCCTTCAATCTTTCCCAGCGTCAGGGTCTTTTTCAATGAGTCCGTTCTTCGCATCAGGTGGCCAAAGTATTGGAGCTTCAGCTTCAGCACAGTCCTTCCAATGAATATTCAGGACTGATTTCCTTTAGGATTGAGTGGTTTGATCTCCTTGCAGTCCAAAGGACTCTCAAGAGTCTTCTCCAACACCACAGCTCAAAAGCATCAGTTCTTCAACATTCAGCTTTCCTTATGGTCCAGCTCTCACATCCATACACGAGTACTGGAAAAACCATAGCTTTGACTAGACAGACCTTTTTTGGCATAGTAATGTCTCTGCATTTTAATATCCTGTCTAGGTTGGTCATAACTTTTCTTCCAATGAGAAAGCATCTTTTAATTCCATGGCTACAGTCACCATTAGCAGTGATTTTGGAGCCCAAGAAAATCATTTGGGTCAGAATGTCATAGAATAAAATGAAATACCACAACTGATTATTTCTAAGAAGATATCACAGAGCTTGGCTTCATATGCACCGTAGAAGTTAAAGAAGTCTCTTAGGGCACTGACTTTGGTACACTTACAAGTCCCAATCCCAGTTACCAACCGGAGGTTCAAAGAGAATGAATTTAGAAAACAAAAGCTCTGAAGAGTTCTGAAGTATACCTAGTAGCCAAGAGCCAAGGACACATTTTTACCTACAATATTCTCTGTGTCTTGTTGCCTTATTTTCCCCTTGAGCTACAGAGTGATAACTAGGATTGGAGAGTGGTGATGTGCAATGGGATACTGATACTTGGAAATATCACCTAAATATTCTTCTTAGTAGGTAACTCATTTTATTTTTCCCACTTGCAACCTTTCACCACTTAAATTAGGCTGTGAAGTTGAGACTTTCTGACATGGAGAATAAGGAGAATGTGGATATACTTGAAAATATACATTTTGACTTAGTCAACAAGAGTTTTATTTAAATATAGAGCAGATACAATAATATAAAAGGAAGTTGCATTTGATTTGCAAGAAGCAGACACTTGAAAGAAAAATGATTGTTGGATTTATCTTTGTAGACCCAGAGCTTTGTGGGTCCTGATGAGAAGAGTGGGGACATTTAGAAAATAATTAGGTGGTAAAGGATTAGTAGATATGACTTTGTGATTGTTTAGAAATGAGAGGTGCAGGAAACAGAGGCTTTGAGAATGATCTCTATCTCTTTGGTTTAGGAAACTGGGTTAATGGTGATGCTTTTGACTGTGGACGGCCATCCAGAGATTTGTAGGGTAGATGAGGTCTATAAGCCATCGCATTTAAAGCTGTAGATTACAGTTGGAATTTAGTTGTGTGATGGTAGTCTCTCCTCTGGAATTTCCACATGTCCCATTTTGGGTATCTAAATGCTTCATTTAATAATATATATTTCTGAAGACAACTAGTAGAATTTGTAAACAAATCCCTCTGCTAGCATTTTACAGGTGTCAACTCAATAATTATTTTTTCTCAAGCCAACTGGCTCACTAATAAATATATCCTAACTAATGATATATACAGATTTTGGAGCCCAAGAAAATGAAGTCTGTCAGTGCCTCTACTTTTCCCCCATCTATTTGCCATGAAATGATGGGACTAAATGCCATGATCTTCGTTTTTTTAATGTTGAGTTTTAAACCTCCTTTCTCACTCTCTTCTCTCACCCTCAAGAGGCTCTTTAGTTCCTCTTCATTTTCTGCCATTAGAATGGTATCATCTGCATATCTGAGGTTATTGCTATTTCTCCTGAAATCTTGACTCCAGCTTGTGAGTCTTCCAGCCCAGCATTTCCCATGATGTATTCTGCATAGAAGTTAAATAAGCAGAGTGACAATGTACAGCCTCGACGGACTCCTTTCTCAAATTTGAACCAGTCTGTTGTTCTGATAAGCCAAACTATGGCTATCTTCTGTAATAACAGAGTGAATCATAAGATCACAATGAAGATGATTTTAATGTTCCATCTTGACCTTGTATAATAATTTCAGAAATATTATTCTTTAAGTACTCTGACATTTTTCAAATACTCTCTTCTTTAAATGTTATAGCTCAGAGAAGGGAATGGGCCAGTTTTACAATAACATGCTGTACACATACATCTCTCTTTTTCATTTCAACCCAAAGAAAGTGCAAAAATCTGCAAACACAGCAGAAATTGTGAATTAATAGGACCTTCAATTAGATCTCTTTTTGTGGTATAAACTATGCCTGTGCCTTAACAAAACAAGATGTCAGCATTGTGAAGGTCAAAGTTGCTTGGCATCAAATAGATCAAGTGCTGAATTGTTTATATACATGTCAGAAAAGTGCACTGCTGTAAAAATATTCTTATAATCTGCAGAACTTGACACTGAAAATAACGCTTGCTATTTAATTAAATGTTGAGAAGGCATTTATAGATAAATACCAATAGACAGCAATTTTCTTGGATTGTGTCTAGAGCAACCTTTATTCTCCTTTGCAATACTTCCCTTCCACCAGAAATACTTGACAAAGAACAGTGCTTGTCAGTGAATACATCCCTTGTAATTTGAGCTAGGCTTTGAACTTGGTGGTCCACGTGAGACAGTTTTCGGGACTTATTTTTCACAAGATTTCCTGATTGTTTTTTCCATGCTAGATGTTTTCTACCTTTTACTCACCCTAAGTGTGGAGGTTACAGGTAAAAGTTTTCATTCAGACTGGGAAGACTTGGACCACACGTGCTCTACTGTGCTTGGTCGCTCAGTCATGTCCAACTTTTATGCCCCCAGGCTCCTCTATCCAGGGGATTCTCCAGGCAAGAATGCTGGAGTGGGTTGCCATGCCCTCCTCCAGGGGATCTTCCCAGCCCAGGGATTGAACCCAGGTCTCCCACATTGCAGGGAGATTCTTTACCATCTGAGCCATCAGGGAAGCCCAAGTGTCTCAGTATGTTCCTATTGCTTTGTGGATAGAAATTTAAATTCATTAACTTTCCTTTCCATCAGTCAGCCATTCCAGCTTTGCCGGACCATTAATGCTAGTTGAGGTGGCTCACTATGTATCTCTCAGCTACATATTATACAACTTCTGTTTTATTGTTTGTTTTATTTTGTCTGTTTATGTTATTTCATGTGAAAGAAACATCTTCCATCTTCTTGTTTGTGGGTATCAGTGAAAAAATATTTACATAAAGATGTCTCCCTCTGCAACCACCCCCCATCCAGGACTGGTTGCTGATTTCTGCCCCAGAGTCAAGAGAAATATGCAGAATGGATTGTTGGGGGAAACCACAGCTTGTTTTTATCAGGCTGTGCTCCCAAGCTCCTGTGAACTAAATCAGACCACAGAGGACCTTCTGAGATGCTTCTTGATTTTCTAATCTTGATTCGCTTTTCCCTTAATTCACCACTATAACTTGGTGCTCTAGATTTTACTGTTCTTAGAAAATACACACATTCATTTATTCCCTATCAAAAATGTCACCCCAGGCATCTTGGCTCAATAACATATAATGTGCTGTGCTTAGTTGTGTCTGACTGTGAACCCATGGACGGCAGCCTACCAGGCTCCTCTGACCATGGGGATTCTCCTGGCAAGAATACTGGATTGGGTTGCCATGCCCTCCTCCAGGGGATCTTCCCAACCCAGGGATCGAACCCAGGTCTCCTGCATTGCAGACAGATTCTTTACCGACTAAGCTACCAGGGAAGATCCTAATAAAGACTAATAACATTACATTAATAATATTGATAATATTAGGTTATTACATTAATATCCTTTCATATTCCTCAAGGTAGATATGAGAGAAAAAAGGAGAAGATTAAACTTCTCCTGGAGCAGTTATTTGCACATTCTAAAGAATATTTGGAGTATGAGAGTGCTGATGGTGAGGATTAAGAGGGGATAAGGAGGGGAAGAGAGGTTCCCACACTCATCAGAATTGCTCTTTTCATGGGCTTTGTAATTTTTTCCATACAATATTTTATTTAAACAAACATCACCATGGGTTTTGTAAAAAGGAGTTTGTTTTAAAGGTTGAAGTGAGTCGCTAACTCTGTTCATTCAATTTCAATATTCTCTCCATAAAGCAAACCTTACTTATAGTTTCTCCTAAACTCCCCACTTAAAATATGACTTCCTTTCAGTTCAGTTCAGTCACTCAGTTGTGTCCGACTCCCGGCGACCCCATGAATCACAGCACACTAGGCCTCCCTGTCCATTACCAGCTCCAGGAGTCTACCCAAACTCGTGTCCATTGAGTCGGTGATGCCATTCAACCGTCTCATCCTCTGTCGTCCCCTTCTCCTCCTGGCCTCAATCTTTCCCAACATCAGGGTCTTTTCAATTAGTCAGTTCTTTGCATCAGGTGGCCAAAGTATTGGAGTTTCAGCTTCAACATCAGTCCTTCCAATGAACACCCAGCACTGATCTCCTTTGGG
>NW_011494945.1:1314734-1330979 GCF_000754665.1 Bison bison bison | reverse complement strand
GTCTTCTGAATGTTGAACTTAAGCCAACTTTTTCACTCTTCAACTTTCATCAAGGGGCTCTTTAGTTCCTCTTCACTTTCTGCCATAAGGGTGGTGTCATCTGCATATCTGAGGTTATTGGTATTTCTCCTGGCAATCTTGATTCTTGCCTGTGTTTCCTCCAGCCCAGTGTTTCTCATGATGTACTCTGCATATAAGTTAAATAAGCAGGGTGACAATATATATACTCCTTTTCTGATTTGGAACCTGTCTGTTGTTCCCTGTCCAGTTCTAACTGTTGCTTCCTGACCTGCATACATGTTTCTCAAGAGGCAAGTCAGGTGGTAGTCCCATCTCTTTCAGAATTTTCCACAGTTTATTGTGATCCACACAGTCAAAGGCTTTGGCATAGCCAATAGAGTAGAAATAGATGTTTTTCTGGAACTCTCTTGCTTTTTCAGTGATCCAGCAGATGTTGGCAATTTGATTTCTGGTTCCTCTGCCTTTTATAAAACCATCTGGAAGTTCATGGTTCATGTATTACTGAAGCCTGGCTTGGAGAATTTTGAGCATTACTTTACTAGTGTGTGAGATGACTTCCTTTCAACTGTAGCAATTACTGACTGGGGTCTGGGAGTCAGAAATTCTCAATTTCTCTGTGCTTTGTTTCTTCTTTCATTATCCTAAAATATGAGGATAAGTATAGCATCTACCTCAAGGATCTGTTTCTTGCCTGGAGAATCCCAGGGACGGGGGAGCCTGGTGAGCTGCTGTCTATGGGGTTGCACAGAGTCAGACACAACTGAAGCGACTTAGCAGCAGCAGCAGTAGCGGCAAGGATCTGTGGTATAGACTGAATGAATTAAGCTACTAGCAATTATGCAAATATACTATCTAGTATTATTATTTGTATTTATTCAGTTCTGCCTTGTGATAACTCATATGTTGCTATCTTAAATTGCTTTTTTATCTTATTATAAAATATATGCATTCAAATAATTGAGATATATATGCATGTATTTATATTAAATGTTTGTATTATATAATACATGTAAGTAAGTATTCACTTGGCAAATAGAGCTTCTCCAATATCATTGAAACCTCTGTTTATCTTTTTGCAATTCACACTTCTTAGTTTCTTCCAGAAATTTTATTACATTTGTATTTCTAACAATTAAATATTTTAGTTCAGCACTTAGTTGTAGCACACTATATATATTCTTTGTTTTTCAGTAGCAGAAGGCTTTTATCAACAGTTTTTTCCTGAAGTTCATATGTATTATTATGTATTGCAGTAGTTAATTTATTTCTGCTACCATAGAATATTTCTTTTACTAATGTATCATTTGTCTGATTTTCTAATGAGAGGCATTTTCATATTAATATTTTTGCTATAGTCAGACTGCTAGAGATACTCTTGAGCGTGTTTTCTAGTATTAAATGGTACCTTATTTTACTGTTTAATCTTCCTCTGCCCTCCTTATCCCACCTAGTTTGAAAATGTCTCTTAAAGCCTTCGTAGTATTAAACAGTTTCTTGAGCAAAATAGGTATTGCACATGTGATAGTTAATTTTAATGTGTCAATTTGGGCTGAGGGATGCCCAGATAGCTGGTAAAACATTATTTCTAGGTGTGTCTGTGACAGTGTCTCTGGAAGAGATTAGCACTTGAGTCTAATTAGACTGAATAAAGAAGATCCGCCCTCACTAACGTTGGGTGGGCATCATCTAACTCTTCAAGGGCCTGAGTGGAACAAAAAGGCAGAGGAAGGATGAAGTCTGTCTCTTTTTGACTTGAGTTGTGTATTTTTTCCTCCCCTTGGATAATGAAGCTGCTGGTTCTTGGGCCATTGGATTCCAGGCCATCCATCAGCTCTCTGGACTCAGACGGAGTTATAATTGGCTTTACTGGTTCTCCAACTTGCAGATGGCAGATCATGGGATTTCTAGGCCTCCATAACCATGTGAGCCTCTTCCCATAAATATACACGCATACACACCCTGTTCTATTTTTCTCTGCTAGCTCAGAGGTCAAGAATCTGCCTGCAATGCGGGAGACCTGGGTTCAATCCCTGGGACAGGAAGATCCCCTGGAGTAGGAAATGGCAAGACCATTCCAGTATTCTTGCCTGGAGAATTCCATGGATAGAGGAGTCTGTTGGGTTACAGTCCATGGGTTGCAAAGAGTCAGACACGATTGAGTAGCACTTTCACTTTCAGAGAAACCTAATATATCATGAAAAGCTTGAATATTTGATATAATCAAGATAGTTTTATCCTTTGACCAATGTATCACTTAGTTTAATTGGTCTTTTTTCTTTTTCTGTTTTTAGCATTCACTTCTTCATTTGTTGCCTCCTCATTTGACCATTTCTTCACTGTAGCCTTTTAGAATATCAGTGGTACGTGCACTTGTTTATAAAGTCACATTCACTATTAACATACTCTTTTTTCAATATTACACTCTATAATATATTGGAAAAGCTTCTTAACCTGTCTAAATTCATTTCTTCCTCTATAAAATTAATATAAAAATACCTATTTCATAAGTTTGTTATAGAGAGATTGGACATAGTATATTTAAAACATCCAGCAAAACATGGACTCAAAAATATGTATTCCCTTACTGGTTTATGTGGTTTATCTCTGAAGCCAGCTGGTATGTCCCTAAAGCACAGAGAACATTTTTATAATTATACCCATGTGTGATGCATGACATAACTCATGTTTGTAGAATTGAACAGAGTAGTCAGTGGCTATTAAGTAACTATTGATCGACTAACTCCCTATTGAGCAACTCTTCTTCCTCCTTTCTTTCACTTAACTCTTAAAGGTGATTTACAGTCTGGTAAGACTGCTGGTTAGGACTAGAGTATAGAGGGAAGCCATGAGCTGCAGCAAAATGAAGGAGAAATAATAACAAGAAATTGTTCCTGAGGCTGAGAACTGAACAGACAAATTAGGTGGTCACCTCTGTGGTATGGCTTGACGTATAATATGTGTCACAATGTCAGGAATCTACTTTTAGTCATTTCTTTTTGAACTAAGACTTAAAAGTCTTGATAACTATATTACATGGAAGTACTTCCTTTTAAATAATAATATTTCAGAAGGGGGGATGTAGAATGATCAATGGAACTTTTTTTTTTTAACTTTATAATTGATTAACAATGCTGTGTTAGTTTCAGGTATACAGCAAAGTGATTCAGTTATACATATGTATGTATTATTCTTTTTCAAGTTCTTTTCCCATTCACGTTGTTACATAATATTGAGTAGAGTTCCCTGTGCTAGGGTGTCAAACTCTGTTAATTTCATGTTTTATCTTGGAGCCACTATTTTTTTTTTTATAACAAAACATTCATTGTATGTGTTTCCACATGTCAGTGTACTCTTATCTTTTGTAATGTTCATAAACCTCTATAGTTTTAATATTTGCATCTATTACAGATCAGAAAATTGAGACCTAGAAGAATTTTTACCCAGTTTATCTAATCTTAACTACCCGTGGCTTAGAGTTCTGTGATCCTAAACTCTGCTACACTGTGAGGTCTCTCATCTCTTGTCATGGCCTGCTTGCACCATGGTAATTGATAGCATGATGGGATAATTAGAGAGGATGTTCTTGACTTTAGTCAACAACCCTGGAAACCCATTTTCTGCACTTAGCTGTCTTCTGTTCACATAATAGAAAAGCCTAGTGTTAAACCTCTTCTCAGTAATGAATGAGTTTTCTCAAGTCTTTTTGGGGATATGTGCTTCTGCTGCAGGGTGAATCCACACAACAGCTTGCTTCTCCCCAGTTACATGGCTCTTGACCACCCTCTAAGCAGCTCCATCCCCAGCCTTCACTACCACTCCATGGCCTCTGGCTTCCTCCTGCACAGTTGTTGCCTCATCTTATCTCTGGTCTTTTGTTACTTGTTTGCTGTTTCCCCCCACCTCCCACCAGTCATCCTATTTAAAATTGCAAAGCTTGAATCCTCTCTTCTCCAGTTTCTATAGTTTGTATCCTCCTTTGTTGCTCTATTTTTATTCATAGTACCTATTATCATTCTACTTACACAAGTTTTAATTATTTTTCTTTTTTTTGCCTTTCTTCCCTAAATACAATCTAAGCTTTAAGAATGAGAGATTTTTGTAAGCTTTGTTAACTACTGTATCTTCCATCTTAAGTGATGTAGAGCATGTAGTAGATACTCAACAAATGTTTAAGTAATTAATAATTATGTTGGATTACTTGAATGCCAGAAATGTGGTATTGGGTTTGATAGCTGAAGCTGTTGAGGAAGGTCTCCCAGATCATTTTTTTTTTTAGGAATTGGTGCTACATCAACATGACAATATTCTTGCTTAACTTATTAAAAAAACTTGATAAAGATACATGATATTATCTAAATATTTTACTCCTCTTTCTGTCTCAATGTCAAATCCATAGACCTTGTTATAGGTAGTCACTTTTTATACACTGTTGTCCTAATTTGGACTTTTGGACTATGTAGAAAGAAAGAATTTCACCCTTCCATTAAATTTAAAATACAAGGCAGAGATATTCCAGGGCCTGTTTGCTGTCATGGTACAAATGGTGAGAGAGATAAGAAGAAGGAGAAAATGGTAGTGAGCCGAAAGACATTTAGTCTGGTGCTGGTCTTCAGCTGTCTGAGATTATTACCTATTTCATTCTTGTCAAAAATTGCTGATAACTAGGTAGCCGTTTTATTAGCTCAATACTTAGGCCTGTTCTTTTAGTGTTTTGTTTGACAAGGATTCCTAGTTAGGGGAAAAATAAAAAAAAACTTTTTAAACTTTACTAGCAAGGCTAGTAAAGAGATCATTTGGAAAATTTTTAAGTTGAAATCTGATTATAAACTTCTCATTATTGACTTGTTCAGTCAAACTAATACTAAGGAAAGAATCTGAGATATTCATAATTTCCTGAAGGGTGGAGTTTCTGGATGAGGTTATAGGAAATCAAGATCGTAAAGCTTACTTTTTCCATTTTTACAAATCACGGTCTGGTACTTGAAGCTGCTGCTGCTTTTTCCCTTAGTTCTGGTAAACTTTTATTACAATAGAAGATATTATCTATAAAAATGTCCTGGTTTATATTATAAATCCACCCTTTCAGTTGCTCTAAGTTTTACATTTGGATTCAATCAGGTCCTCTGAGAATTGCACAGTTGCTTTGCATTGTTTCAGCACCTTGTCGAATTGCTTGTACAGAATTGCATTTTGGATTTATACCATCGGCTTGTGTTGAGGGACATTATACGGAACAACTATAGGAAAGACAGGATCATACATATTATAAAAGCCTTGTCAAGCACTTGTTCCTTATAAGAACTTGAGGGACATTTTCTTTCAGTGTTCTATAACAGGGAACACTGGGTTCCTTTTGAGTACATGGTTTGTATATGTCTTGTAAATATGGTGAATTGCATGACTAGTAGGCCTTCTCTCTGCTTTGGCCTCTATGGACCTAAATCAGCTAGGATTTGGACAGGAAAACAGAAGTCACTCTGTGCTTTCCAATTATGACGAATTATCATTTGGAGAGCTAGAGTTTTGCATAAACTGCTGAAAAATCTGTGGGTTATGAAGGTTGTCACTGCTGCAGATTGCAATTTGAAGCAGCGAAGGGAGTGATTCTCAAACCTCAGGGGAAGCTGTCACGCCCTCACGTCTGCCTCTGCTCCTGTAGAATAAGGCCTCTCTTCATCTTTGCCTTCCAAACTCTCGTGAGGGCTTCTCCTTGGCATAGTCTAACCTGGACAATATAGCGAGGAGATTTTGAGAAATACATTTTCTAATTACTTTGTATAGAATATACAAAGAGCTTAGAAATATAGAAAATATAGAAAAGACCTTAGAAAACCTGGTGATAAGGCTGAGTGGATAATAATTAGTAAAAAGATTTAGAAACCATGCAAATTTTGCCCTCTTCATGCAACATCCAGGATCTAAAAATGCATAGTTTATATTATAATTTTATATCAGCATTCGACTTGCTTTGCCTATTTTAATCCTAATTTTCTTATTTATATTTTGTTGTATTAAAATTATCTATTTCTATAAGCCATCTCAACTCTTTTGAAAAAGTGGTATATAAATAAATTTATTTAAAAGGTAAGTAGAGAAGAATGAGTTTGTGAGAAATGTGTATCTAAGAAAAAACTAATGCACATTAAATATGACTGAGATCTAGAGTGGCTGATAAGAGTAACCCAAACAGTTGCCATACCACTCTCTAAAACAACACCCATCATCTCAGACATTTCCTTTTTGTCATCAAACTGACTTTTTTCTCTTAGTGGATTTTCAAAATATGTTATTAAAAATAACAGACAAAATACGCATTTACCCAGAATAACTGAGGAATGAAGTCTTTCGTATAAGTAAAATTTTCACCTAGTTTAAGGTTATTCCTTTAAAGTTATTAATTTTTGTAAAGAAATACAAATATAACTAAAATATATATATCTCTGCCTTCTTAAGCAGTCAGTAGTGAAAAATAATTCAGTTTTTGTACAAATTTAGGGTAACTATTATGAAATGATAATTTAGTTGTGGCATACTATCCTGATGCTTTCAGGGGCTCTTGGAATGTAGAAGAGTCAGATTGCTTAGAAATGAGCTTAATTCTTCTGTTCTTTTTAATTTGTTTCCTTCTTGCTCTATTATCCTTATTCAGTTTCTTATTTTACACCCAGTTGTCTGGAAAAGGTCTGAGAATGGCTCTACCTTTCCTGTAGAATAAGTATAATGGTCTCAGTATAATAGTTAATATTTCTTCATGCTTGACAGAGCCTCCTTTTTCTCTCTTTTTTTTCCTTTTAAGTTTAAAGTTATATATCAACTCCTGAGGTTACCAGAAGCTTGACCTCTGAATGCGTGGGTATTATTGCATGTATTTGATCTCTTTAATGGGATTACAGAGTAATGAAATTTGGAGACTAAGGGAGACTATAAAAGGTCACCTGGTCTACCACTTTCCCAAAGAGGCCACTTCCAT
This sequence comes from Bison bison bison, assembly GCF_000754665.1. Classification (NCBI taxonomy): domain Eukaryota; kingdom Metazoa; phylum Chordata; class Mammalia; order Artiodactyla; family Bovidae; genus Bison; species Bison bison. The sequence goes on along the minus strand of NW_011494945.1, from coordinate 1,323,988 downwards.
TTAGAACCATATTTAAACCACTGCAGGCAAAGGGCAGCCTTCACTATTTTATAGCTTTTTAAAGACAGAAATGCTACAATCTCTAGTGGCAAGTAATTTTTTTTTTTTTTTTTTTTTTTACATTTTATAATTCCTATGTCAGAAATTTTTTCTTACATTTAACTTAAATTTCTCATGCAAAAGTGTCAACTCCTGAACTCATCTCTGATGAGATTTGAAAATAAAACTGGAGCTTTGAAAGGACTTCAAAAGATTTGGTTCTATTGTTCCCTCTTTTATTACTTTTTCTATGGTAAAAGTTGACAAAATGGGGTGTGGGTGTGTATGTAAGAGAGAGACAGAGACAGATAGATACAAACAGAAGCTATAGATTTTTTTTTTTTTTTCACATGCCCATCGTTCATAAGACATTTATTCATGGCTCAGGCCAGTTGGTGAGGGTCTGGGCTAAATTAATCCTACATTTTAACATCTCCCTTGATATTGATTTATTATCACAAACTAGTCATTTGCATAGATTAGGAGTGTAGTTTGTAGCTATCAGGTACAGAAAATGTGGGATGATATAGCAGAGAAATAGTATGGGGCCTGGAAAAAAGATCTCCTTAGTATTTAAGAACTGTACTACTTTGCTGCTGCTGCTAAGTCGCTTCAGTCATGTCCGACTCGTACGACCTCAGAGATGGCAGCCCACCAGGCTCCTCTGTCCCTGGGATTCTCCAGGCAAGAATACTGGAGTGGGTTGCCATTTCCTTCTCCAGTGCGTGAAAGCAAAGTCTCTCAGTTGTGTCTGACTCTCAGCGACCCCATGGACTGTAGCCTACCAGGTTCCTCCGTCTGTGGGATTCTCCAGGTAAGAATACTGGAGTGAGTTGCCATTTCCTTCTCCATGTACTACTTTGAGTGAGTCTATTTCTACTTGGAATGGAGATTGATAGTAATATACCATTATATAGCAATGCATCATCAGCCAATGAAGAGGGAATTTGGAGGACCCAAAGAGAAATTGGGTGTATACATTCTTTAAAAATTTTAAACCATATATAAGTGTATGGCAAATTTCTCATTCCCCTAATATTTACTTCTTCCTTAAGTACTGAACTGTAAAATTAAGAAAATCTGCTTTGGGTTACAGATTTGTCACTCTCTTAACTGTGTGGCCTTAAGCAGGTCTTTTAACATCTTTGAGCTATAGTTTCTCTTGCAAAACGAAACAATATAATTGACCTTGCAGGTTAGTGGTGATTATTAGAGATAATGAATGCAAAGTGTCTAGCATGCTGTTTCACAAACAGTAGGCATTCAGTAAATACTAACTATTGTCATCATCTGATCATTGAAGGAAAAAAAGAGCCACACTAATTTTTCCTTCTTTTACTTTCTCATATCTCCCATTTAATTGATTATGCAGTCACGCCAATTTTACCTTCTTAATATTTCTGGAAGTACTTCTCTTTTAATGTCCCCATGGCTTTTGTGTAATTTTTGCCATTATCGTAATTCTCATGAAGTATTTCAGTATTTATTCCCTTTGCTTCTTCCAATGCATGCTAAGTTGCTTTAGTTGTGTCCAACTCTCTGTGATTCCCATGGACTGTAGCCCACCAGCCTCCTCTGTCCATGACATTCTCCAGGCAAGAATACTGGAGTGGGTTGCCATTTCCTTCTCCAGGGTGTCTTTCTCACCCAGGGACCAAACCATCATCTCTTAAGTCTCCTGCATTGGCAGATGGGTTCTTACCACTAGAACCACCTGCTGCTGCTGCTAAGTCACTTCAGTCGTGTCCGACTCTGTGGTACCCATACCCTGTGGTACCAGGCTCCCCCGTCCCTGGGATTCTCCAGGCAAGAACACTGGAGTGGGTTGCCATTTTCTTCTCTAGTGCATGAAACTGAAAAGTGAAAGTGAAGTCGTTCAGTCCTGTCCGACTCTTTGCGACCCCATGGATTTCAGCCTACTAGTCTCCTCCGTGCATGGGATTTTCCAGGCAAGAGTACTGGAGTGGGTTGCCACTGCCTTCTCCCAGAAACACCTAGCCCCCTTTAATCCAGCTTCCATACTATAACGAAAGTCATTTTTCAATGAGCTGTCTGAACATTGTTCTACTCTTTATCAAACATTACAACAACTCTACCATTAAATGAAGCCAAAGGTATTCACAACCAGTTATAAGGTCTTTCATAGCCTAGTCTATTATTTCTATAGCATCTTCAACTCTCCTCTCCTGGTAATGCATCCTGTTCGTCTTGTACACAAAGTACTGGAAGTTAATCTAAATGTGCCATGTCTTTGTGTTTGTTACTTCTCTGCTTGAAATGATCTTGTCCTCTTATCTACCTTGCAAGTCTACATTTGCTCTTTGAAGAATATGGAGATTCTAGCCTTGAAAGCTGCAGACATGTAGAAGAATCTATATATCAGGTTCATGGGTTCAAATTTTAGGTATATGGAATTTTCTGAGGGTTCTGTTACTCTTAAAATGAACCACTTTCTGGACACAGCTTAAACATCCTTCTCTTTGAAAAGCCTTTACTTTTCAGTGATACCTTTGGGCTTTGAATATCAAATGATGATAATGTGGTCTTTAATATTTTGAAGCAGGCATTTACCACTGTTGCTTTCAGCAGGCAACCAATGAGTCAAAGTAGGATTCTAAGTACATAGACTCCTGTGTGAGTGCCTTCAGAGGAAGGTCTGTTTCTCATACTCTGCCCCTTTTGACCAATGCATGAAAATACATGATCAAAGTTTATTTCTCTAATAGGAAAGTGTGATTCCATTTAATACAGAAATCCATACATTTTAGCGTAACATGTAAATCTTTAGGCTACTATCAACCATCATGCTTTAAAATTATAAGTGAGTTTTAGGTCTTTTCCTAACAGAAAGGGCAAGAGGAAGGACATTATGGTCCTCAGTTCAGTCGCTCAGTCGTGTCCGACTCTTTGCGACCCCCATGAATTGCAGCATGCCAGGCCTCCATGTCCATCACCAACTCCCGCAGTTCACTCAAACTCACGTCCATTGAGTCAGTGATGCCATCCAGCCATCTCATCCTCTTTCGTCCCCTTCTCCTCCTGCCCCCAATCCCTCCCAGCATCAGAGTCTTTTCCAATGCGTCAACTCTTCGCATGAGGTGGCCAAAGTACTGGAGTTTCAGCTTCAGCATCATTCCTTCCAAAGAACACCCAGGACTGATCTCCTTTAGGGTGGACTGGTTGGATCTCCTTGCAGTCCAAGGGACTCTCAGGAGTCTTCTCCAACACCACAGCTCAAAAGCATCAATTCTTCGGTGCTCATCTTCCTTCACAGTCCAACTCTCCCATCCATACATGACCACTGGAAAAACTATAGCCTTGACTAGACAGACCTTTGTTGGCAAAGTAATGTCTCTGTTTTTGAATATGCCATCTAGGTTGGTCGTAACTTTCCTTGCAAGGAGTAAGCGTCTTTTAATTTCACGGTTGCAATCACCATCTGCAGTGATTATGGTCCTAGAGAAGCTAAAGAAAGTTGCAGAATACCAGGAGAGAAAAAATAGGAAAGTTAGGGAAATCAAATTTTACCTCTGTCTAAATTTTAAGCATGTATTCATTTATTTTTGGCCATGCTGGGTCTTTGTTTCTGAGTGGGCTCTGTCTCGTTGTGACAGGCTGGGGCCCCTCTGTAGCTGTAGTGAGTGGCTTTTCATTGTGGTGTCTTCTCTTGTGGCGTGCGGGCTCCAGTAGTTGCCGTGCACGGGCTCAGTAGTTGTGGTTCCTAGACTCTAGAGCACAGGCTCCATAGTTGTGGTTCATTGGCTTAGTTGCTCCAAGGGATATGGGAGCTTCCCATGTTAGGGATGGAAATCATGTCTCCTTCATTGGCAGCCAAATTCTGTACCACTCAGCCACTAAGTAAGCCCTCTTATTTGTTAAGTGATCCTATAAAGCAGTGGTCTTCCCACTGGATGTATGTACCCTTAGAGAAACACATTTTCCAGGGGGTACAGGAAACCAAGCATTTCATAGAGATTAATTTCTACATATTCAGATTCTGTCTACTTTTTCCTAAAACTGTTTGCTTTTGAAGAAGCCTGAGTTCATGTGAGTTTCCCTTCTCATTCTTCACACCTTTCTCGCACTCTAGAAAAGAAAATCTCTTACCTATCTAGCGTAGTGCTATGGTATATTGTTCCAACATGTAAAACCCTTGGGGGTGTTGTGTAAAGGTATCATGGGAAATAATGCTGCAGATGGTAAGATAGTGAAGAGTTAAAATTGCTTAGTGACACACTATTTGCAAGTGAATTTGATTCCATTTTTGCTTTCAATGCAATTGGAGGAGGAACCAATTGAATTGTTGGCTGTGATGGCTTTTATAGGTAACTCAGAAGTAGTGTAATAAATTGAGATAAATTATTATAGCAAAATTCTTTCCGTTCCCAACTAATTGTTTATAAGCAAATGCTTACATGTATAAAAATGAAAATTAAGCATTGAATTAATACTAAGATTCTGTCATTTTATCAAAAAGTAATATCCACCCATGGTTACACCTACTGACTGAGGAACGAAGCTTCATACATCTCATTAAGAAGTACATTTCCAATAAAAATTGACTTTTTATGTTTAGTTATTACCAATCAAGTACATTTATATGGTTTTGACCAATAGTGTATTAAAAATAATTATAATACTGAAAAATGTTTTTTTTATAACATTTAGAGCTTTTGAATCTCTGAAAAAAATCACAAAAATATATATTTATATGTTCATATATAATACGTAATAATATTGCATAATATATTAAAAATTATATATCATAATATATAAGACATACATATAGTTGTAGGAAAGCATGATAACTTGAATAACAATAAACATTCAAGCAAAATAATATATTCCTCTAGAAAAAATTCTGTGGGAGAAGTGGAGTAATAAATCAAGTTTATGGATAAAATAAAAAGTTAAATTTCTGACCATTAAAAAGAGATTTTCATTTATTTTTCAATGAATGATGGTATGAAATTGCTATTATAAACATGTAAAAGTATGATATATTTTAAAGTGTCAATATTTGCGATATGCCATAAATCACTTCTTCACAAATATTTAGACTGGAACAAATGTTTTACTCTCAGAATCATCTATTAAAAAATATTGTGTTTTGGGGTCTTTCTTTTCAGAGTCCTCTTAATTACTCATCCTTCCCAAAACTGAGTACATGCAAGTTAAAGACATTGGCTCCTCAAAGAGATCCCAATAGGATCTTTGGGATGGCCTAGGGTACTGAGAATAAGGGAGCTGAACCAAACAAGGAGAGGAAAGGATGGACAGAGAGGAGAGTGCCAGAGGCAAACACACTTATGCATGATTTTCATGGCTGTGGCTTTGGCTCTTAAAAGTGGATCTCCTTGGTTGCAGTAACAAGAGCCTTTGCTGTTATTTCAAAAGGTGAGGGGAGCTTACCTTAGAGGAGAAGGTGTCCCCAAGTACTTCAGGCCTTACCTCAGTGCCTACTCATGAGAGTCATCTCCAAAGTCCAGCTCCCTTCAGTTCAGTCCAGTCGCTCAGTTGTGTCTGACTCTTTGTGACTCCATGAACTGCAGCACACCAGGCCTCCCTGTCCATCACCAACTCCCGGAGTTCACTCAAACTCATGTCCATCGAGTCAGTGATGCCATCCAGCCATCTCATCCTCTGCCGTCCCCTTCTCCTACTGCCCCCAATGCTCCCTCCCAGCATTGGGTCTTTTCCAATGAGTCAACTCTTTGCATGAGGTGGCCAAAGTATTGAAGTTTCAGCTTTAGTATCAGTCCTTCCAAAGAAATCCCAGGGCTGATCTCCTTTAGGATGGACTGGTTGAATCTCCTTGCAGTCCAAGGGACTCTCAAGAGTCTTCTCCAACACCACAGTTCAAATGCATCAATTCTTCGGCTCTCATCTTTCTTCACAGTCCAACTCTCACATCCATACATGACCACTGGAAAAACCATAGCCTTGACTAGGTGGACCTTTGTTGGCAAAGTAATATCTCTGCTTTTGAATATGCTATCTAGGTTGGTCATAACTTTACTTCTGAGGAGTAAGCGTCTTTTAATTTCATGGCTACAGTCACCATCTGCAGTGATTTTGGAGCCCCCCAAAATAAAGTCTGACACTGTTTCCACTGTTTCCCCATCTACTTCCCATTAAGTGGTGGGACCAGATGCCATGATCTTCGTTTTCTGAATGTTGGGCTTTAAGCCAACTTTTTCACTCTCCTCTTTCACTTTCATCAAGAGGCTTTTTAGTTCCTCTTCACTTTCTGCCATAAGGATGGTGTCATCTGCATATCTGAGGTTATTGATATTCCTCCCGGCAATCTTGATTCCAGCTGTGTTTCTTCCAGTCCAGCCTTTCTCATGATGTACTCTGAAGCAGTGTGACAATATACAGCCCTGAGGTACTCCTTTTCCTATTTAGAACCAGCTCCCTTACTTTCAGTAATAACCAAGCAAACATATTTCAATGAAAGAAAAGCCATTTTTATCTCATTTATTTTTAGGGATGAATCATGTCCTCCTAGTTTTTTTCCCTGTTCATTAAATCATGTTCAGCTCTTCATCATCCTCTAGTCTTATTTTCCCATGTTCCATACTTCTTTGCTTCGTAACAATTCTAGCTGCCAACTTAGTACAACCGTTTTAAGTAAGTGAGGAAGCAATGCTCTTGGCAAATTCCTGACTGATTTGTTTGTCACAAATCAGTGTGACAGTTCAATCAGTCTGAATTTATGGTGTATTTATAAAAGTCAACACAGTTCATAGAGTTTTTTCTGTGGTGCTGTGGAGGGAATCCTGAACTTACTGAGGTGCTAACAACACAAAATATCAGCATGCATATTCACCAGAAAGCAGTTGAGCATGTTTTATTATGTAACTGTCATTTTAGCATTGAATTGAGTGACAGCATGACATACTCAGAGCTTCCAAACTTGGATTTCTGGCTGGCCAGTATTACTACCAAATATTGTGTTTCTCTGGGGAAATGTTGGTCCCTAACACCTCTGGTCTTTTGATTCCACATTTATAGAGTAAAGGAGTTGGACCTGACCAATTTTTTTCTTTCCTTTTCTGCTAAAACTCTGTTGTATGATTTTCTAATCTTATAACGAACTTTAATAGGGAATTACTCTCTCCATATCCCATCCAATCTTTCTATCCTTAGGAACTAACAGTGTTCCTCTTTGAATTTTAAGAACTTAAGAATGTCTGGTATTCCTTGTGTTAGATGGAGATCTTTACGGAGAAAGACATATTTGAATACAAATTTGAGTCCTACATAACTTTCCCACATTAGATGCAATATACATTTTGGCTAGATTGACCTGAAGTTGTCTCCTTTTCTGCTTATTATAATCCAAATGTCAAAATTCATTTTACAGATGGATGTTTAGTGATCTGTTTCAAAACGATGTTTTCTCTTTCATTCTTTCCCCATATCTTTGTTGATCTAATTTAATGTTCTGCCTCTTTGGTTCAGAATTAAATTTTTCTCTGTGTCTTGTATTTCTACTTAACCTCTCTAAACTACATCAAAGGATCTGTGTCTTGTTTTAGTCTCTATGTATTTGATCATCTTTATATCCTTGGCTCTCTTTCTGGTACTCATCAACTTCTCAGTGGGACTATATTTTAAATTTTGGTGTGCAGAGAGGTTGGATGGGGGAAGTTGGATTATTAAAATCCATGTTTAACCAATTTACACCTTTATTTTATAAAACTTTATTTAGTACTAGGAAAACTAGATTTTTTATTAAGTGGGAACAGTGCATATATTTTTTGTTTGTGTGCTCCCTATGTTTGCCAGTTTCCAAGAAATAGATGTTTCAGGCTACAAAAGAATATATTCTTCTCCCTTTCCTCAACCAAGAGTGAAATATAATGCTGTGATATTTTAAACATGGTGGAGCGTGTTAATATAAATAGAAAATCTAATAAAAATCTGTTTTCAAACAGGGTATAGATTTTTCAATAGAATTTAGAGGAAATATAATAATAAAAAGCTGCAAAGTAATAGTGTAATAAATTTCAATCTCTTATTCTCTGCAAGCCCTTTTTCTTAAAGCTGCATAGAAAATACTCTCTACTTTATAAGCCCAATTGAAAGCTAAATTTAGTCTTTGAAAGGTGAGGTCACCTCACTGACCTTTAAAAATAGAATTGAAAATGTTTTTTCCTGGACAGGAGTTGCTGACACTTGGCTGTTGCATGGCATATCTGAACACATCTTATCAGTCATAACTGTAAACAGGTAGTTTCCAGTGCTCTTTTCAGGGGGTGTGTTAGTGATGGACTGGTAACCTCAAGTGGATATTAGATGGTCACTTTTGGAGAACACATCAACAAGGCGTGTGTGAGGTTCACAGGAAGATATTATAGTGGATGTGAAAGAAACAGACTTCAGTTCAAATTCCACTTCTGTCTCTCATTGGATGTACCTGCCTCATGGAGGTAGGCCAAGCATTCTTAAGTTTACTTTGCATTAAGATCTTTCTTCTCCAAAGACATGCCTGGCTTTTCATTAGGAGAGACTGGTAGGATCTGAGGTTTGGTAAGCAGGATGTAGGCCACCTAGGTTGGAGGGTGAAGAGAAATTAGAAACCAGGCAAACCTGCTTGGATTTAACTATGGCAAGAAACAAGAAAGGAGAACACATTTTTGAGCATAAGAAACCCTGTGTTTTGAAAGCTGTCTTCCAGGTGAAAGGTGGTTCATAAATCGAATCACACTTAAGAGTACTGTCTAAAACAATGTCTTTGTCTCTAAAATGGGATAACAACTGTCCACCTCTTGAGTTATGAGAATCAGAGTACACAGTGGTACTTTATAACCATAAAGAATCACACATGTAATACAGGAACGTGGGCAAAGGGGACTGCTGGAAGGCCGGAAGCAGCTCAGCCCCACCTCTTTTTTACCTCTGTAGATGTAGACGATGCTTTTCACAGGTACACCACACACTCCCATTTATTGTCTATTCCAGAAAATAGGAAGTATAGAGCTGCAGACCTTTGAATGTGTGGTGAGGGGGAGGGCCTTGGTATTCCTAAAATTATGTTTTTTGGTGTGTGATTTCCCCACAGCTGTTTTTGTTTCATGAAAATCATTCATCCCATGAGCATGACTATAGCTCTAAGCATTTTTTTTTTTAATTGGAGGATAAATTGCTTTTCAATGTTGTGTTGGTTTCTGCTGTACAACAATGTGAATCAGCCGTAAGTATACGTA